>NC_141159.1:40756230-41069499 GCF_053477565.2 Lygodium microphyllum
CACAAATCTTCCCACAATCTCTAGCAAAGAAGAAAAGAGAACCACCTTCATCTTGAAGCCCATTGTAGACGGCTCCATGGAAAGTACCATTGAGCTTTAACCTGCAAAGAATCTTCCTTTAAGTGCACCCTCAAAAAAGATTTTCCAATGAAGAGCTCCATCCGAAATATGTATTTTGAAAAGGAAAAGAGGCGTAGACTTTATAAAGAATGTCAACAAAGAGAAAAAGAAATGAAATAGAAAATTTTATTTGAAATCTTGTGCATATTATGAAGAAGGGTCCTTGATAAAGTAAGAAGAGTATATGAATTGCTTTTAGATCCATGCATATGAGAGAAAAAAGGAAAAGCATAGAAAGGGATTTTGATGGATCTGCTATGTGGTGGAAGTTAAGAAAGATTTTGGCTGTTAATATTGTTTTTAAAGAAAGGGATTTTGATGGATCTGCTACGAGGTGGAAGATAAGAAAGATAAAAGTCATGGGAAGGTTTTGACTATTAATATTGTTTTTAAATAAAGGGATTTTGATGGATCTGGTATGTGGTGGAAGATAAGAAAGATAAGAGGGAAATATGGTGCCTTGGATTCGGTGACGGTGAGCCTTGCGCTAGTTCTTCTTTCTGCTACTACTACTCCTTGTTGTTGCTACTGTGTGCATCATCACTAGAGGAAGAAGATAGGAAGAGAGGAGTGGAGTGGGAGGTTTCTCTCTCTCTCTCTCTCTCTCTCTCTCTCTCTCTCTCTCTCTCTCTCTCTCTCTCTCTCTCTCTCTCTCTCTCTCTCTCTCTCTCTCTCTCTCTCTCTCTCTCTCTCTCTCTCTCTCGATCTGTGCTTCTGGTGGAGAGGGGAGCTATGGCGTCCTCCGGCTAGCCTTGTGAGTGGATTGGCTTGGAGCAATTCCATGTTGCTGCTCAAAATGCCTTGCATTCTCTGCTCGGCAGATTGCACCATTAGAACATCAATAGCCTCACTATACTGGTTCTAGGAAAAGGTGATGTTGGAAAGAGCTCCACATTTAATTCCCTCATCAATGAAAGAGTTGTCATTGTGAGTGCCTTTCAGTCGAAAACAATGCAAACAGTAATGTGTTCACTCATACTAGCAGGATTCACTTTGAACATTATCGATACTCCGAGGTTGATAGACATGCTCTCTCTACATATCACTCTGTCACTTGTTCTCCCTGGGGGTACACTAGGGTTTACCGTATGGTACCACATGAGTGTAAGGGAGGGGGGTTATTTAAGGGAAGGAAGGTATATTTTATAAGGTAAGGTCCCATAAATAGGGGGTAGATAAGGGGTATGTTCATATATTTCTTGCACGCAGGTGACATCTCCTTATTACTACTAGTGAATCCCCCATGCTTGTTCTTCTTTCTCTTGGTCTGTGTTCTATATGCACGGGACCTTTTCAGAGTCCTCCACATTCTATCTACGCTTCGAAAGGTTCAAGGCTCTATGCCACCTGTAGCAAATGCTTGTGCTACCAATAAAACACCGAAAGAGATGGCAATCAGCAGGAGGGAAAGGGACAAGTGCCCTAGGTTTGTGAGGCCTTCCGCATCCCTTTGAGAGAAGAAAAGAGAGGGGGAGAGAGAGAGAGAGAGGCTATCGTAGGAGAAGACATGGCCCCTTCTCCTCCGTTTGCTTAGCGCAAGTCAAAGCAGTTGCCACATCAAGCCTTCAAATTCTCGTCTCTCTCCACACAACAAGTTGCAATGCACATTTCTCATTTTCTTCTTGCAAAACTCGAGAGCATCCATGAGTAGGCCCCCTAGTAGAATTGCCAAAAATGAATAGCCCAAAGACAACACCAAATCTACCAAAAGAGTAGGCCTCATGGTGGCATCTACAATGCCCGTGCCCTCAAACACCTGCAAGAAACACCCTTCCTCTCAATAAGAAACCATGCTCACACACACAAGAATCTGGCACACAAGAAATATGGCTATCATCTTCATCCTCACTCTCTCCTTCTTCCATGGAAGAAATAAAGCAAGAAAGCACAAGAAAGGAAAGATATAAAGAGTAGTGCCAATGCAAGAGAGAGAAGAAGATACATGCAAGAAGCTAGATAAAGGAGAGGAAGAGAAGTTGTAACTCCCCAAACCACCTTTTTCCCACAAATTGCACGGCTCTTCATTTCCACCTTTTCATTTCTTTGAGACTTGTTTTACATGATTACTTGCACCTTACAAGAATATTCCTTTATTTTATTTTCATTAAAGTAACTTCTCAACCTTCAAAATTTGGAAAAGAAACACACATATACTTTAAGGTCATGACTTTATAATATCTAGTCATACCTTTTACAATGCTTGTCTTGAGATTTTGCAATGAAGTTACAAGGTTAAATTATCAAACTACATAAGATTTTCCAATGAAGATCATACTTGTGTGCCTAAATTTGCACAATTTTGGGGGGTTATCATCACCTATTGTAGGAAGTCTAGAACTTCCTTCTTATACCTATTGTGTCTCAACAAATCAAAGTTTCTAGGTTATTGTTAGATCTAGGGAATTTTCCCTCACCATGCCAAGTTTTTGGACCTTTTCTCATGTCCAAATTACTTTATGTAGGATTAGTTGTAACAACACATTTTTTTTTTGTTGGAATACCGAGGGACCATTGAATTTAAATTCTCATTGACTTTTGTCCCAATTGATATGCAACATATAACTCAACTTATTTGTTAGATTATATGTCCTATGGGGCAAGTTTGAAAGGGGGATAAGAGTTTGGCTGTTAAGGCTTTGTGACTAAACTATCCTCTTATCTTAATAGCTTTAGAGAGGCTAGGGTTTTACCTACTTAGTTCACACCATCCAATTTGAATAAACTTGGGTCAATACAAAACCATCCTAATTCAAGTATGTCATCATGATTAGATAGTGTTAGTTGGAAAAAGAAGTGATTAGGCATGGTAATGTCCTTATGGACTCTAAAGTTTACACTTATATAAGAGGAAGGAGACTTGATGAGATGTAGGCCCTACCTAATCTAGGCTTAATTCTTAGGCCATCTCCCCTTGTTTGCTGGACCACATGTAAAACATTTCATTTTTTGCCTCTACATGATTAGCCTTTATCTTGAACTATTCTTTTTTTTTTCTTTCCTTGAGATCATTTGATCTTTCTATAAAGAAACTAACCATGATGCATTCTATAATGTAAAATCGCCCATACGAATAATTGGATAATTAAACTTTGGAAAGGAAATCTAGAAGTTAGCCCTTAGACTAGTTACACATCGGGCAAAAGCCCTTACCCAACCTCAAAATACTCCATGCATTTGCTTACACATCAAGCACACAAAAATCCTTCAAAAAGGTGTGGTTGGCCAAGTAGTAAAGGCTCAATACTAAGATCTCATACGTCATGAGTTCAAGGCTTGTCAAACACTACAAAATCTTTTTTAATAAAGCGAAAATGGGATTTGTCTCTTCCGACTTGGACATGCATTCGACCCTTGGGTGGGGGAGAACCCTGACCTAGATCTCCTACGTGAGATGCAAAACCAATTGTTTGTGGACACATCACCTCAATGCCTGTTAACCCCAATACGAAGAAAGCAAAAGGAAATAAAAAAACGCAGGGCAAAGGCAGAAAAAAGGTAGCTCGACTGAAGAAAGAATAGGAGAAAAGGCCAAAGGCGCAAGGGCAACCTTAAAAGTCCAAGGCAAATACAAAAGGGAAAAGGCGCATTTTTAAATAAAAAGGCGCACCCTGAAATCTTGTAAAAGAGCGCCGGGCTCTCACCCATGCAAATTGTAAATATAGATGGGCGGTGGAAAGGAAGCTAGGAAGATAGAAGGACAATGGGGAAAAGGGCCTAGGCTATGGCCGGCCATGTAAAAAAGAGGAAAAGGGGATGAACACCCAAAAGGGATTTAGGGTTTTGTATATAAAGTTGAAAAGTGAATGAGAAGCTCATTCTTTGGTGTGTGGCAAAAGGAGTCTTCTTCTTCCTCTCTTCTTCTCTCCTTCTTGCTTGTGTGTGCTCTTGAGAGAGGGAGTGTGAGAGTGTGAGGGAGTGAGTGTGTGTGAGAGTGAGGGATCAAGAGGGTGAAGCTCTTCACCATCTCCTCTCCTCTTCTTCTCTTCTCTTCTCTTCTCTTCTCTTGCACGCGCGGCTATGGAGGATGGAGCTTGGAGATGGAGGAGGCTTGAGTATGCTTGAGCTAGCAACTAGGATCGTGGAGCTACCAGAGTGCAAGAGAGAGGAGGGTACTCGATCGAGCATCAAGGTAAGCTCACTACACTCGTAGGATCGACGACGCGTCGGCTAGGTGAGAGATAGCCATTAAAGCTCGCTTGAAACGCTTGAAAGAATAAGAAGTCGGAGGGTCTTGGCAGTTGAGCGAAAGCTCCCACATTTTGGTTCCGTTGCCGGGACCAATAGATTCAAGCTTGAGCACTTGCACGCCTCATATCAAGCATCGAAGTAGGGTATTCATCCCCAAAAAGGAGCTTGAGATATGTAGGAGGTTGGGTGTTTTCGATCTTCAGAACAGGTAAGCATTTTGGGATATTCTGGTTATTTGATGATTGGAAAACATGGAGAAACTAGTTCAGTGTTTTGCTTTCGATTTATGTTGTGTTTAGGGTAGATTAACAGTAGGAAATCACACACGAAGAGGCAGAGGGTTGCTGCTATGAAACAGGGAGAAAATCGCAGAAAACAGGGGGGAAAATAGAGTAAATGCGAAGGTAACTGCGTAGGAAATGCCAGGAGAGGAATCTGTAGTGTTTAGGGAAGGACCAGCAGGGTATAAATTCTGGAAGGGCAAGAGAACCCCCATTTCCAACCAACGGAGAGTGAGAGAGAGAGAGAGAGAGAGCGAGCGAGACCGAGCTTGCCGATCGACCAGGCACGGAGGACATTGCATTCGGCGATCCCCAGGTACACCGATCTCCCCCTCACCACTCCAACTCCATCGCTGGTGAATTTCGTGGTCAATAGTAATAGGCATCTGGAGATATTTGGGCGAATCCATGTGTGCAAGCTCATCAGACCAGCGAACTCGGACGTCCGACCCAGTGTCCGATTCCCAGAATCGGACACTCGGACAACCGTCCGATCGGATGCTCGGACACTCGGACAACCGTCCGATCGGACGCTCGGAGACTCGGACGCTTTGACTCGGACCCACCCTGTCCGATCGGACGAATTAAGACACGTCACCAATCGGACCACCTGCCCGGTCCGATTCCCAAAATCGGACCTGCACATAATCGGCCCACTAGGATCGGACACTCGGACCAGTCTGCCCGATTCTAGAAATCGGACCACCCTGTCCGATCGGACCATTCGGGCGAATCGGACCACCCAAAATCGGACCAGCCCAGAATCGGACCCCCTTGTCCGATTCATTGAACATTTGCCTGTTCGATTTTTGAGAATCGGACACTCGGACTTTGAGACTGCCACTCAGCCCTAATACACTTGGTCCGATTTCCAAAATCGGACCATTGGTAAATCGGACGTCCGATTCCCAGAATCAAACCAAAACAAAAACCTGACCCATCCAGGGACACACTAGGGCACTCCCCAGCGGCCCACCCCTGCATGAACAACAGGAAGCAGCGCAAGACCCTAGAACCCGTTAGAACGGCCAGGACTGGAGTAGCAAAGCCTATCAGGTCCGAAATGAGCGAGAGTGAGTGAGACGCCGGGGAATTGCTCGCAGCACTCATGTTGAATTTCCGCACTTGAAGTACACTTAAGAAAACTGAAAGCCTGATTGAGCACGAGTGCACAAGGAACAACACACTCACGAGTGACCATAAGTTGAGCACTGCATTCAAAAATTAAAGGAACTCACTCAGATAAATCGCTCAAAAAACCCACCAATAGGAGAAGACCCAAGGTATAGGCAAACGCGCGAAGCGCAGGGTAGAATCAAGCAAGGAGCGTCAACGACAAGGATCTGTCTCACGATCGGTTAACCTAATTGAGGGCGCAACGAGGCGCAAGAATTCAACCATGACAGAGGGAGGCTCAGACCATCGGTTTACCGAGGAGCTCGATGTGAGCGCATTCCCAGACGCTATACAGCAGATGGTGAGCAGTTACGATGCGCATGCCCGGTACGAGCACCGTGGTAGGACGGCAGATGCAATCATTGTGGACCTAGAGGAGGAGAGAAGGCTAGCCCGCAAGGCATTGCAGGGCATAGCCGAGTATAATAGGGATCAACAAGCCAGGAGCCTAAGGCAAAGCATGGAGCTGCATGAGGTGCAGCGAGTGCTGAACTTGGCTGGCCGGAACCGGACAGACTAGGAAAGAGCACGAGAGGGAGACCTGACGCTGAGCGAGCTCCTCATGAAACGGCTGCTCGATAACACCGCGGTAGAGCAGAGTGCCATTGCGCTAGCAACGTCGCTGCTTGCAGGGTTGGGGGCAAACCAGGGCTCAAAGAGCCAAGCTAAAATACCTATTGTCGCCAAGCAACTCGACAAGTACCAGCCACCTGACGACCCGTACAGCTTCGTCGAGCAGTTTGAGCAAGTCTGCGAAGCCAATGGCCTCAACGACCAGGCTCAAGGTTCGCAAGCATTCGGACTTTGCTTAAGCGATAAGGGTAGGACGTGGTATACAAGCCTGGACACCATAGAATGAGCCAACTTCAATAACCTCAAGGACCTTTTTGTCAAGAGGTTTGCCGAACCCGAATACTCTGACAACCTGCTAGTACGCCTGATGAATGTCAAGCAGAAGGAGAAGGAGGGCATCCGCGACTATGTGACCCATTTGAGAAGCCTCCTGTTAACCCTAACATGAAGAAAGCAAAAGGAAATAAAAAAGATGCAGGTCAAAGGCGGAAAAAAGGTAGCCCGACTGAAGAAAGAAGAGGAGAAAAGGCCAGAAGTGCAAGGGCAACCTTAAAAGTCCAAGGGAAATGCAAAAGGGGAAAGGCACATTTTAAAATATAAAGGCGCACCCTGAAATCTTGTAAAAGAGTGCCAGGCAGTGGAAAATCCGGAAAGCTAAAACAGAAGGTAAAGACAAAGGCCAAGGCAAAGAGAAACGGAAGACAAAGGCGCACGAGGAAAAGCGCAAGTCCAACTATTGTAAAAGAGCGCAAGCGCATCATGGTTTAATTCAAGGAGCGCCCCGTGCAATTTGTAAATGTAGACGGGCGGTGGAAAGGAAGCTAGGAAGATAGAAGGACAATGGGGAAAAGGTCCTAGGCTACGGCCGGCCATGTAAAAAAGGGGATGACCGCCCAAAAGGGATTTAGGGTTTTGTATATAAAGTTGAAAAGTGAATGAGAAGCTCATTCTTGTGTGTGGCCAAAAGTAGCTCTCCTCTTCTTCTTCTTCTTCTTGTTCTTGCTTGCTTGAGCTTGTGCTTGAGAGAGGGAGTTTGAGAGTGTGAGGGAGTGAGTGTGTGAGGGTGAGGGACCGAGGAGGAGAAGCTCTCCATCTTCTCCTCTCTTCTTCTCTTCTCTTCTCTTCTCTTCTCTTGCTCGCGGCAATGGAGCTTGGAGCGTGGAGCTTGAGGATGGGCTTGCACTTGGATCGTGGAGCTACCGGAGTGCGCGGGAGAGGAGGTAACTCGAACGGCATCAAGGTAAGCTCACTACACCCGTAGATATGGATGGCGCGTCAGTTATGTGAGAGGTAGCCATTAGTGCTCGGCTTGGAACGCTTGAAACAATAAGCGGTCCGTGGGTCTTGGCGGTTGAGTCAAAGCTCCCACATTTTGGTTCCGTTGCCGGGACCAACGGATTCAAGCCTTGAGCACTTGCGCACTTCAAATCGAGCATTGGAGTAGGGTTTTCCCCGAACCAGTGCTTGAGGTAGATAGGTAGGAAGCGAGGGGGTTGAAGAGGGTATTCGATCTCCTTGGCAAGTAGTTTTTTTTGCTTTCTTGAGATTTGTGTTGTGGAATGAAGTAGTGTAGGTATTTACTTTGTGATTTGTATACATCTAAGGTAGAAAAAAAAACAAAGAAAAAGAAACAAACAGTAGGGTTCTCTGTTGCTGTATAACAGGCTAAAAAGGAAAATAGGGGCACAGATCCTTGGAGTGCCGTTCGATTCGAGCACCACAGTGGTTCCAGGCATGTCTGGCATTCCCTTGTAGTGTCCTGCACCTATTTGGAAGGCGCTGGACGATTCGGTGTAGTAGACGTCAGCCTGAGGCATCGCGTGCAACTCTCGGGCCGTCGTCCGCGCTGTCGGACCAGGCCATCCGAGTCCCAGAATCGGACGTCCGATTTTGAGAATCGGACGTTCGGACAACCGTACGATCGGACCAACCCGTCCGATTTTGAGAATCGGACGCTCGGACCACTCGGACGCTCGGACTTGGACCAACCCGTCCGATTTTGGAAATCGGACCACTCGGACTCGGATGTTCGGACAACCATCCGATCGGACCAACCCACCCACAGAATCGGACCACCCAGAATCAAACCACCCAGAATCGGACCCAGAATCGGACCAGTACCACCCTGTTTGATCCGATTCCCAAAATCGGACCACTTTGAAAATCGGACCACTTTTTTTATCCGATTCCCAGAATCGAACGTGACCAAAATCGGACCACTGGGCCGATCGGACCAAACCCAAAATCGGACGTCCGATTCTGATAATCGGACTCCTGAAAATTGGACATCTAAGAATCGGACAGAAAACTGTCAAAATCGGACAGGTATCTAGAACACAAATTTTGACACATCTAAACCCCGAGATTGACCTCAAAGGCTACGTAGAGCTAAAGGCACATCACAGATCCTCACTAGGCTAGAATTCAGAGCACGTAGTTCAAAATTTGGCTATAAATGGTCCTCCAAATTGCATATGGCATCTACCGTAACGGCCTTGCGGGCCGGGGGGGACTGCCCCCCCAGACCCCCGCAGAGGGGGCTCTGCCCCCTCTGCACCTCCCCCGAGTAGGTTGGAGAGAAAATGCGCGCCATGACAGGTCCTCCAAATTGGATCCTAGTATAGCAAGGGATCTACACGAGCAAGGATTCTCCCTTGCAAAAGAGCATCCAAAAGCTCGTGCTCGAATAGAGACAAACAGAGACCCTAGAACCTCAATGGGCCAATCTAGCCATCAAGGGCAAAAAGGCCACACCACGAGAACACAAAGACATTGTGTTCGTACCATGTCTAGTCAGAGCGGAATGCAACATCAGCAAGCTGCAAATGCCGAGATGACTAGACATGACACTCTGGACGAGAGATATACCTTGAGCAACACTGCACAGACAACCCAAGACTGTGGTGGAGAATCCACGTCTGGACATGCGAGTGGGGACTCAAGGGCATCTGTCAGAAGGCTTAAATTTACAAGCCAAGACCCCGAAGATGAGGACATAGTGCCACCTGCTTATCTTAGGGTCAAACTCACCGCGAAAAGAGAGCATACTATCGATGCTCTGATTAATGAAGGAGCAAATTTCAATATCTTGACCTATGAATCATGGACCCTACTAGGCCAACCGGAGCTCACACCGACTAGTGCAACTCTTAGCCCTTATAGGGGACACCCACAAGCACTCATGGGGAAGTGCAAAATCCTGGCAACTATTGAAACTGAAAGCTTGCCTATCCTATTTCATGTTCCTCCAAATAGTGCTAACTGCAGGAAAGAAACCCTCCTTGGAAGACCCTTCAAAAGGGCGACCAAGTGTGAGGCTAACTATGTAGCACAGAGGATCCACCTGACACTACCGGGTGTGAGGATAGTCACAACCTTTAGCAAAGGTGACCTCATCAAACCTCAAGGGAAAGGCAAGGAAGCTACTGACGTAACAATCAAGCCTACTAACGAGAGCAAGGACTTGTTGGAAGAGTTAATACAAGCACAGGTCGAACAACGAGAACCAGTGAGTGAGGCCAGGCCTGAAACAAGAAGGTCAAGAGACAATGCCAAGGACGGGCTTTGGACTTACAAATATCATAGAAGACCCCAAAAGAAGCCCAAGCCTTATAGACGAAGGCATCGATGGAGAGTCAGCACAATGCCGCGATGGATATCCAAAGCGTTGCTACGTGCTCAAGGATACTACGTAGGTAACCAATGGATTTGGTAAAGGTTAGCCAGCCCACTGAACTAGCTGCTACTACTTCCAATCAGGGACCACAGCAGTCACAGCCCTTGGCTGCGACAATGCCCCTTGTGGGACGTGTCCTTAGTAGTTTACCTGTGGAGGAGGTGTCGCAACCAAATCCCTCGACAACTCCAGCACTTTCAAAGTGCCTAAAGCCTAGGACGGAGGAGTTAAACGCAAGGGAGTTGGTTGAAAAGCTAGACTCTCCGAAAAGAGCGGCAGTTGTGCCCTCACAACCAGGCAAGGCTATTCAGCAAACCACGGCTATGTCCCATAAGGACACACTAGAGAAGGGAAATGCCGAGGCCCGACCAAGCACATCAACGGTCGATATAGCCCAGGGTCCTGAGTCATTGAGAGAGGCACCTTCATTGACCAAGAAAAAGAGGAGAAAGCAGAGAAAACAACAACAGATGCAGGTGGTTGTGGACCTCAAGAACATTGAGACGAAGGGCGCTGGAGAGCTGATGAATAAAGCATCAAGTCCACCCACCAATGAACCCGCTGATGCCTCTCGTAATAGCGGTGAAACCTCAGACACATATGTGTGCTCTGACAAACCAAAGCAACAGTTGTCATCAACAGTTGCTTGCAACACTCTATCCACTGACAATAGAACTCACATTGATCAATCAAGAGTGGATACAACGCTGTCACAACAAGGTGACAAATCTATACCAGCCACATCCGAGAAGAACCATGACAAAATTGCAACAAAACCTCAGGAGAAATGTGAGAACCCCAAGTGCATAAGAAATCCTAGCATTGACCAATCTTCCTCATCTAGGCCTGAGCCCCCAGCCATGCTAAAGCCTAAGGAAACTCTTAGAACTTTGCATAAGATAGCAACCGAGCAAGCCCTCATGGAACATAGAAGTGTCGCAGAATGCTTAACTGAGTTGGATGCTAAGCTCAAAGTGGTCGCGCGTGTCTACGTCCTTGCGGACATGGGCACGATCCCCAAGGAGCAGCTTGGAGATTACTTGACCTTTCCTCTATCATGGGAAGAACAAGAACATCTTAACGGGCACTACGACAGGCTCCTGCATGAGCATATGCGACTCATCCCTGACGAGGAGGCTGACGAACTGCGCTTAATCGTCACGTTCAATGAAGTGCTCTGCCGACCGAATCTCGTAGACATAGAGCTACTAAAGCGACGGTCAGCAGGCCAGAGTCAATTTGAGCAGCGTTGGTGTGAAAGCCGCGTTGTAATGGCCGAACTAGGGGCTCAGATCATGACAGTCTCTGAGGAGCGATTGGCCAAATGGCGATCCCAAAGGGACCCAACATATGTGGCACCAACTTCCCTTCGAGTGCTGACTGCCATTCGGGGTAGGGACTTGGCTGAAACTAGCCTAGAGAGCCCTCTGCTTGATAAGGTTCTCACTGAGGAGGAGTTACATGTTGCCAGTAGACTCGGACAAGTGTCCATGCTGCTCGATGTGGCAAAATATCTATCGGTATTAAGTAAGCTGCTACGAATACTAGACGCGTGTGCCACGCTTCGGTACAACCCTGAGTTCTACGCTTGGTTCTTATCCTCGTGAAGTGACATTATGTATATAAATAAACACTGATTCTTGTGTCACCTTGTATAAACAATATCAACACACACAAGTAATGATAGTCAAGCGCAGGGAGAAGAGTTGGTTCTAACAGGCTAACCTCCTCAAGTCCTCTTCTCATCACACATTTAAAAGCCGTGTGACCATTCCCACCTCCAAGTGAAGGGCATGCAACCCACGTTACCGCCATAGGAAGCCTTGACCAACAACACTGATGGTGTAGACGGGGTGCAGCCCCTTTCTATACACCTTCTTCCCTTTTTGGTCTATCCTTCCAAGGATGTGCCCTATCCCACTCCATGACAACCAGTCCACACAACTTAGCATAAGCCAATATTGGCTAATGGCTGGAGGCAAAACGAACATCATCATGGGGGCCATCCCGTTACGACAAAACACTGCATGCCTCACCCCTCCCCTTCTTGTCACATGCGCTTGATAAACCACACTAAAATCCCTTCCATGCAAACAGTTGTATCCTGTATCAAGGTCTAACCCTTGGATTGCATCTTGCAGGCTTCCAGATGGAACACATGGAGAACCATGGACATCTGGCATGCAAAGACGCTCTTCGCAAAAGACGGGAGCATGTGGCACGTGCCCCTCCATCGGAGCGCTATGTGCCCACCATCAAGAGGTATGCCAAGAAGCGAGGCCCTAAGCGACACTGTCCAGGGCGAAGGCCGAAAAATCCTCGAATCAAGAAAGTCGAGACTCAAAATGCGCAACAGGTGGCAGCACTAGTGGCAGGAACCCCTAGCTCACGCTCGGGCCCCAGATGCTCAAGGGCAGAAAGGGCAGCTCGGGAAAGGGAAGAATTCAATGAATTGTTTAAAGACATTCTGGAAACGGTAGCGGCCCGAGACTACACCATTCATGTCCCGGCCGACATGTTCCCTGCCCAACCCCATGGGAGCCCCACACCAGCAGAGCCCCAATCACCCGGCCACCCAGACTTGCCCCGCCTCGTACAAATAGAGTAGCTCCATGTTGTATAAAGGGCTTATCAAATGCTACCGGGCCATGACTTTTTGTCTTTAAATGGTTAAGTGTTGACATGTTCCCGAAGTGTACGAACTTTTCATATCTGTGTTTAATATATTTCACATCTTTAGCAAAAGAAAAAGCTAATCAAGCGCAGGTGATAAATATCTAAGTCAACACCATAAAATTCAGATAAGTGATGCCTCCTTGCATTGCACTGGTTTACTATAGTTGCGGCATATACCATGCATGGACTCTCATGAAGCGGCAAGTTGATGCAGAATGACACAGGTCAATGTCTAGAAGCGTTTCACATCCAAGTCACCACAAGACCACCAACCCCACAAAGAACCATTATGGAGGAGGTGACAGGAATACCAAGAAACAAAATCCATGACGGAAACGCCACTAGAAGAGAACCCAAGGACACCTCTGCAAAAGCACATATTGCGACTGAGCATGGCCAAAGCATGATCATCGATTACCTCCTGCTTCTTGGCCAAACTCTATGTTCGGGCAGGAGCCACGCTCTCAATAAGGGTGAATGTCTCTTCATCATCAAGGATTCAATTCGCAAGATGCTCTGCCCTTGACCATGCATAGCTCACTCCAAGTGCTACCTCAATCATTTGATATCTCACATGTTACAAAGAGGTTTGCAAAATCTCAAGTGTTTCTCCTCACCTCAACAATAGTTCCTCTAGCATCAAGGCTGGTGACACAGTCATCTCTGTAATAGCAATTCTTCATAGCCTTTGAATCCCAATATTTCTCAATCCAAATGAAAGGCTAACAGCCTCAATGTATGGCATTGATTGTATTCATTTTTCCCACCAAAAAAAAAAGAGACAAAGAAAGAAACAAACAAACAAAAAAAAGGGAGAAAAAAGAAAAAGAAAAAGAAAAGGAAAAAGAAAATAAAAGAAAAGAAAAGAAAAGAAAAGAAAACAAGAAAGAAAAAAAAAGACACGATCACATCACCGCACCTAGGGGTCCTCAAATTAGGTACGTCTAGTGACCTTGGTCGGCTGGCTCTGTCCCTAATCCCCTAACCCTTTGTACATCCCCCACAATTGTTCAGGGCACATTAAGGGCAGGACATACCTAGGCAGCTCACCTCGCCTATGGTTAGACCTGTCACCCTGAACCACTTGCACAATTCTTTTACACTCATCTCAATGCCATTACAATCCACAATGGTAAGCAAGGCATGAAAGACAATGGAAAAGTACACCACACCTTTCAAGCACTATAGGTAGTCACTAACTACCAAGAGCTAGACATCAAGGAGCTCAATTATGCTACATGGCCATGACAAGACCATAATGATGTCTCAAGCAATCTTCAATTGTACTTTTCCCGTCTTCATCGAGAAAATTTTCCATCAACTTAGCCCCTTGCTACACTAACCCATTGCTATACAAGGAACCAGGTCGACAGTCTTCTAACTATGTAATATCTAAGTATGCACGAGCACTCACATAATATCTGCACCAAAGTATATACACAGTTTGGGTCCTCAAGTGCAAGACAATACTCTCAGCTTGCTTAGAGTTTGACCTGTCTCCCAAACTACTCAAAATATGTCTTGTGCATGATAGGAAGACTAGCACTACCCCTTAAGGAGAGACCACATGCGAGGTTTTCCAATTGCAGGTATAAGGTGTTGTTCGCTCTTCCTCAACACTCAACTCTGAATGCTTGTCCCTTACCATCCGACAAGCCCGCAAAGAATCGTCATGTGCAAAATCCCCAACCAACCAACACTTGTGCTAGCCATCAATACAATCCCCAACACCGAATAGCCCTACCACCAACTCCAACAATCTTCCGCCAGCCACCTTGACCACCAACAGGCCGCCAGGACCTTCTGACACACCACCACCAACACTCCTCCACGGAAACCACAGGCATCCTTGTCACCCACGTCTTCGGTGCATGCTACAGCTTGCTACCTACGACGATGAGTGCCATGGGACTGGCACTCGTCTAGGAGGGGGGTTATGTTAACCCCAACACGAAGAAAGCAAAAGGAAATAAAAAAGATGCAGGTCAAAGGTGGAAAAAAGGTAGCCCGACTGAAGAAAGAAGAGGAGAAAAGGCCAGAAGTGCAAGGGCAACCTTAAAAGTCCAAGGGAAATGAAAAAGGGGAAAGGCACATTTTAAAATATAAAAGCGCACCCTGAAATCTTGTAAAAGAGTGCCAGGCGGTGGAAAATCCAGAAAGCTAAAACAGAAGGTAAAGACAAAGGCCAAGGCAAAGAGAAACGGAAGACAAAGGCGCACGAGGAAAAGCGCAAGTCCAACTATTGTAAAAGAGCACAAGCGCATCATGGTTTAATTCAAGGAGCACCGGCTCTCACCCGTGCAATTTGTAAATGTAGACGGGCGGTGGAAAGGAAGTTAGGAAGATAGAAGGACAATGGGGAAAAGGGCCTAGGCTACGACCGGCCATGTAAAAAAGGGGATGACCGCCCAAAAGGGATTTAGGGTTTTGTATATAAAGTTGAAAAGTGAATGAGAAGCTCATTCTTGTGTGTGGCCAAAAGTAGCTCTCCTCTTCTTCTTCTTCTTCTTCTTCTTGCTTACTTGAGCTTGTGCTTGAGAGAGGGAGTGTGAGAGTGTGAGGGAGTGAGTGTGTGAGGGTGAGGGACCGAGGAGGAGAAGCTCTCCATCTTCTCCTCTCTTCTTCTCTTCTCTTCTCTTCTCTTGTCTTGCTCGCGGCAATGGAGCTTGGAGCGTGGAGCTTGAGGATGGAGCTTGCTTGAAGCTTGCACTTGGATCGTGGAGCTACCGGAGTGCACGGGAGAGGAGGTAACTCAAACGGCATCAAGGTAAGCTCACTACACCCTTAGATATGGATGGCGCGTCGGTTATGTGAGAGGTAGCCATTAGTGCTCGGCTTGGAACGCTTGAAACAATAAACGGTCCGTGGGCCTTGGCGGTTGAGTGAAAGCTCCCACACCTCCTTAAAAGAATCCCCTTAGGCGAGAAACCGACTGACAGGGTAGTATCAACTGTATTCATCAGTGGAATTCGAGATGAGGAATTGTACAAGGCACTGGCAGGCAACTCAAGCTTGCAGCGAGACGTGGTGGCTAGGGTTTTTGAGGAACCCATCAGAGTCGATGACCAGCTGAAAGAGCAGAGCTCCAGGAGCTCAAACCTAGAGGAAACCAACCCATAGAGTTTAGAGCGAACGTCAACCTCTAGCAAGCGATCAAACCCATCATCCTAAGATAAGGGAAAGACCACTGAGACGGACCACGGCTTGGCCGAGGTCAAGATGGAATTGGCCAAAATACAAGACATGTTGAGGCGACCGACGCGTCCGCACATCCAGTGCGTGTACTGTGGAGGAAACCACCTGCCAGCAGAGTGTCAAGACCCTAGGTCAAGACCCTGCGCTAACTGCGGTAGGTTCGGCCACGATGCCGCACACTGCAGACTACCACGAAGACTACCATACGCGCAACCCTACGGCCAGCCTCATCCGGCTAACAGGCCGCAGCCATTCTTCGGACGGGGAGCCCCGCTAGCCCTACCTATGCCTAACGATATGAAACCAGCTGTCCCTAGGCTGGACATAAATCCTACCGGCATTCCTAGACCGCCTGGTCCCTATGTGACCCACCCACCGAGCGTACCCTTACGTCTCGCATGACGACAAGGGCAACGTGGTCCTCATGGATTATCGACCCGTGCCGGTGATGGCATTAGGACGAGGACGGGGTAGAGGCCTAGGAGGGCAGCCACAGGATCCGGTCACTTGTTGGACTTGTGGACATCCCGGTCATGTCTCATCGCACTGCCCCGAAAGAGAGCAGCAAAACAGGGACAAAGCTGACCAAAGGTGCGCAGAATGTGGAATCACCCATCTTTTCATAGACTGCCCAAAATGGAAGTCGCCCTCCGGTTCAGCTAATTTGCCATCCATCCCATTGGGGCTGTTTGGTGTTGAAAACCCCGATGGGGAGGCCACACCTATTCCCTTGAGAGTTATGACCCGAGCACAAACGAAGCAGGCCGGCATCTCTCTGCCAAGACCTAGCAATCTTGACGCGACCTCAGTAGGGAAGAAAAGCCGTAGGCGAAAAAAGAAGAGATCGGAGGCTAAGGTCGCACTAAAAACTGACAGTATTACGATCTTACCTCAGGGGAAGAAAGTCTCAGACGCAGAGGCAGAGACTTCAGCCCCTAAAACAGCCCAAAAGGGAAGCGCTAAGATAGGGGAGAGGCCATAGAAAAGGTGAAGGAATGGGTGAGGGAGGCTCAACAACACCTCAAGGATGTTGAACCCATCATGGAGGACGAGATCGATGATCTCTCCAGCATAAGCACGCCAATGTCACCGCCTTAACCTAAGTCGGCTGAGGCTTCTATGCCACAAGCAGTGCCATTGAGGCCAAGCCTAGACACAACAAAGCCGCAGATCCGCCACGGCCATTGGCCCGGACAGTCTAGGCTAAAGGAAGGACGAGTGTTTAGCAATCTCCTGACCACACTAGTGACCACCCCTGTAACGTTTGGCCTGGGAGATCTGCTTAAGCAGCACCCTGCCCTATGGCAAGACCTCGAGCAGTGGGTTGAGGGATCGCAAGAGCAGGCACGGCAGATCCTCAAGACCAGGATGCGGAAACACAATTGCCAAGTTTGATGCTACACTCCGGGCCTAAATCCTTGCACGTCAATGCCTTCTGGGAGGGCTCGGAGATGCACGCAGTCCTGTCGGTCCTAGCCCTGGGAGACGCAACGAGGAAGGGAATTGTAGACACAGGAGCTGGGGTTAGTGTGCTTAGCCACGCAGTGCTGCAGACATGGGGAAACCCGCCTGTCGAAGCTGCTCGGTTTAATGTCACACTAGCAAACGATATGCGAGTAAAGCCATTCAGGGTCTTGAAGAACTGGCCAGTAAAGATTGCAGGAGTCCAGTTCTCTATCGACTTTATAGTCATGAAGGGAGTGGACTATGATATCCTATTGGGTCAACCCTGGATGTGCAATGCTAGAGTTATCGAAGATTGGGGTAACAGCCTGACCTTCATTGGCAACCGAACTGACGCCGTGAGAATAGAGATGGACACTTGGGAGACCTCGCCAGTTGACCTAGACGCCATCTCTACTATGCTCAAAGGGAACACTCAGGTCAAGGAACCCTATGGGTCCTTAACTAAGTATATCCCGTGCCCAGAGGACGAGCGGGATTGGATGCACGTTCTCGCTACACTTGACCTGCTGTTCTCAGACCATGAGGCATACGAGCAGGCTATCAAAACATTTGGCAAGCCAAATGAAACACTCTCTACACCTGTCTACATGATGGCAACAAGCCTCCATGAAGGGCCTAAGCCTGTCATCTTCCAAGTACCTTCCAACAAGAGGGAGCTCCAGGGAATACTGGAGCACTTAATGGACCGACTGGCAGGCAACGCAGCCACCAACCTCAAGCCACTCCAGGACCTCTTGGAAGAGTCTGAGTGGAAGTGGACCAGGGTACACGAACTGAACCTCAAGTATAACTAGGCTTTGGTTCCCGACCAACAAGACGAAGTAGAGAAAGCCTTGGGAGACGATGAGCAGTCGAGCGATAAAGATTCTTGTGACGAATACAAAGATTGCCAATCCTTCGATGATGAAAGTGAGGGTGAGGTGGATACCATAGAATACGACACCGAAGGGCGAGAAATTGAACAGATACGGGCAGATGCTAAGCCGCAGAAGAGACAGGCCCTTAGAGTGGACCAAGGAGTTACGTGTACGAAGTGTGATCATGCTTGGTTGGAACAGATAGGAGTAGTAGACCTTGAGCAAGCTGGCCTAGCCCAACCAGGAATGGCAGCACTGCTTAGAACCGAATCGCCATCTGAACTGCGACCACCAGGGGAGACCCCCTACTCTAGTGAAAATGGGGGGTTTAACTCTGAATCGGAAGTTACTTCGGATAGTGACCCAGAAATCCCTAGGCCACCCATGACCAGACGCACTAAGGGGGACCTACCTGTCCACCTGAGGCGCAGACAATTGCAGCAGGATGAGACAAAGCATCCCAAGGATGCATAATCAGAGGAACAAAGGAAGCCGCAAGACCTCCCTAAACGCTTCTCTAAATTCAAAAAAGGGGATAGGGTAGTGGTTCTGCTAAGTGCCAAGTGCCAAGGGCAAACCAGCGAACCAATCGAAGGACCAGCCAAGGTCAAGGAGGTAAACCTAGCCCTGGAAGGGGAAGTACCCCGACCAGCGTTCATTGCCGAGGACTTGACTACTGAAGAGGAGTCCAATCTTGTCACTCTTTTGCGGGAGTACATAGATGTATTTGCTTGGTCCTTAGGTGAGCTACGAGGGGTAGATCCAAGTGTTGTGACTCACAACATACCCATGACGTCGGATGCAACGCCGGTCAAGCAGCGACCGTACCCCATGAATCCAAAGCACGCTCATGCTGTCAAGGAGGAAATCGACAAGCTGATGAGAGCTGGATTCATTTACGAAATTGAGCATACAGACTGGGTGTCACCCATAGTCATTGTGATGAAGAAAAACGGCAAGATTCGAGTGTGCGTCAATTACAAGAAGGTGAATGCTGCTACAAAGAGAGACAACTACCCCTTGCCGTACACCGAGCATATGCTTGAGAGAGTGGCAGGTAAGGAAGCCTATAGTTTCCTGGATGGCTTCTCAGGGTATAATCAGGTGCAAGTGCATCTTGCAGACAGGCACAAGACTGCCTTCGCCACTGAGTGGGGCGTCTTTGCGTATGTAGTCATGCCCTTCGAGTTGACCAATGCCCCTGCCACCTTTCAACGCCTCATGTGCACCATATTCAAGGACATGCTTTGCAAGGAGTTAGAGGTCTTTGTCGATGACCTGTGTGTCCATTCGACCTGGATTAAATATCTAGACAAACTCCGCGTGGTCTTTGAACGGTGTCGCTTATACCGTCTCTCCCTGAACCCCTTGAAATGTCGGTTTTGGGTGAAGCACGGATGCATCTTGGGACACGTGGTGTTAAAGAACCGCATTGCCACGGACTTCTCGAAGGTCAAAGTTATCGTTGACCTTCCACCCCCAGGTAATTCCACCCCCAGGTGCAAGTGCATCTTGCAGACAGGCACAAGACTGCCTTCGCCACTAAGTGGGGCGTCTTTGCGTACGTAGTCATGCCCTTCGAGTTAACCAATGCCCCTGCCACCTTTCAACGCCTCATGTGCACCATATTCAAGGACATGCTTCGCAAGGAGTTAGAGGTCTTTGTCGATGACCTGTGTGTCCATTCGACCTGGATTGAACATCTAGACAAACTCCGCGTGGTCTTTGAACGGTGTCGCTTATACCATCTCTCCCTGAACCCCTTGAAATGTCGGTTTTGGGTGAAGCACGGATGCATCTTGGGACACGTGGTGTCAAAGAACGGCATTGCCACGGACTTCTCGAAGGTCAAAGTTATCGTTGACCTTCCACCCCCAGGTAATTACAGGGGAGTTCAATGCTTCTTAGGTCACACAGGATACTATCGGCGGTTTGTACTGAACTACACGCTGATCGCTAGGCCATTGTACAAGCTGCTAATTGTCTTTGAGTGGACCGAAGCATGCCAACGGGCGTACGAAGAATTGAAAAAGGATCTAACAACGGCACCTATTCTGCGAGCCCCAGACTGGACCATTACTTTCCACGTACACATTGACGCCTCTAAGTTTGCTGTGGGGACAGTGTTGTGCCAACCTGGTGAGCATAACCTAGATTACCCAGTAAGTTTTGCTAGTAGGCAACTCACTGAGACGGAGATGAATTATTCGACAACAGAAAGGGAGGGATTAGCCATGGTGTTCGCCGTGAAGAAGTTCCGGCATTACCTGCTAGCCACCCCCTTCACCTTCTTCGTAGACCATCAAGCCCTACTCTATTTAGTGAACAAACCTTGTGCTACAGGACGTATAGCTCGATGGCTTCTCCTGCTCCTAGAGTTTGATTTCTCCGTGGTGGTGCGGAAGGGAAAACAACATTACATGGCTGATCATTTGTCCCGTATACCCACAGGAGAAGCCGCTGGACAAGGCATCATGGACGAGTTACCGGACAGCCACTTATTCCATCTGTCCAGCGAAGGAGACCTATTCAGGGCCGATCTGACACCGTACTAGGCAGACGACATAGTCCAAGTGCTCGATCATGGGCTGCCCGAACGACCAATAGAACGGACACGGCTTAGGCACTTGATCCTGAAAATCCAGCCCTACCAGCTGATTGCAGGCCAGCTCTATAGGCTGGGGCAAGACGGATTGCTACGTAGGTGCGTATGTGAGCATGAGATCCACGATGTGCTCTCAGAGGCGCACAACGGTATTGTAGGAGGACACTTTAGCGGAGACACGACAGCACGGAAGGTGCTACAGTCCTAGCTATGGTGGCCCCACACTTTTCCGTGATGCTACACAATTTGTCAAGCATTGTGACGAGTGCCAACGGACAAAAGTCCCGATTCGTAAAGATCAGATGGAGTTAACCCCCGTGATTGCTCGCCAACCCTTCGAAAAATGGGGGATTGACTTCATAGGACCCATCAGCCCCGCGGCGCAATACTCACAAGCCAAGTACATCGTGGTGGCCACGGATTACCTCACCAAATGGGTGGAGGCGAGAGCCACGCGGAGAAACGATGCTAGGATGACTGCCAAGTTCTTATGGGAGCAAGTAATCTCGCGCTTTGGTTGCCCCATCGAACTGGTTAGCGACCAGGGAACGCAATTCATCAACGAAGTGATAGCCCATCTCCTATCCGCCTTTCTCATCATCCATCGCAAATCCTCACCATACTACCCTCAGGCTAATGGCCAGGCGGAATCAACCAACAAAATTCTCATCAATGTCCTGACTAAAGTGGTCTCAGCCTCACGAAGCGACTGGGATAATAAGTTGATGGCAGCCTTGTGGGCCTACCGAATAGCTTATAAAACGGTCGTCGGTCAAATACCTTTTAGGCTAACCTATGGGACTGAAGCCATTCTCCCATTAGAATTCTTCATCCCTAGCCTGAGGATAGCGCTCCAAGAACGGTGGGAAGGGAAGGAAGCATGGATGCAACACTTGGTTGAGCTGGAACGCCTGTTAGAGATTCGTCTTCTAGCCACCCACGCACTTATCTGCGAGAAAGCCCGACGCAAAAGCTGGTTTGACAAACATGTCAAGCAATGGGAGTTTGAGTAGGGTGACCTAGTGCTCCTCTACTCAGTCAAAGGACATAAGCAAAAGATGAAATTCAGAGGTCTCAGACCCTTCAAGGTCCGAGCAATCAGTCGAACTAGTAATGTCGAGCTGGAGACACTGGATGGTGAAGGAATGGGCTTCTTCAATGGCAACCGGGTCAAGAAGTACTACCCGCCCACTCATCCTTTGCATGAGCCACCAATGGTAGAACCACCTGTCAAAATACGAGTAGCCACAATTACGGAAATCTACGAGCATGAGGAGGAGCCTATAGAACCCGCCTACCTCCGTGTCACGAGCACTGCCAAGCAAACATGCTCCTTCGACGCCCTGATTGATGAGGGGGCGGATTTTAACGTTTTAATGCACAAGCATTGGATCCAGCTCGACAAGCCAATACTTCATCCCACAACAGCCAAATTAAGCCCATACGGGGCTCAATCCTACCCGCTTCTCGGCACATGCTGAGTCGCCGTTTCTATCGAGTTTGAAACCATCCCCATTCTGTTTTACGTGTTGCCAAGTACCATGGATGCAAGCACAGAGTCATTGCTCGGGCGAACCTTTAAAAATCAGACCCACTGCAATGTTGATTATGAGTCGCAATGCATCCACTTAACGATCGGCAACGTGCGTATTGTCACGACTTTCAGCAAGGGCCTCGTAACCCTATCACTGCTCATAGGGCCACCGATAGAAACAGCCGTAGGTAGGACTAAGGAGGGGGGTCATGCATATCTGCCGCACCCAGATCCCCATAAACCACAGCCTGCAGCACCCAAAGCAAAACCCCAATAGCCTCACTTGCAATGGGTACCTAAGCAGCCTCGAGAACCGCCTAGAACTAAACGCGCATGTCTGCATAAGACCTATAAATTAAAACCTAGGAAACCAAGACGCCATCACAAGTGCTGCATGATTAAACAAATATGGGTCCCTAAAATCCTCCTGCGTGCACAAGGCTACTATGAGGGGAATGCCTCGCTGTGGATCCCTAAAATCCCAACTGCCAAAAGCACTAGTTCTACGTCGACCTCAAGTCTAATCAGTCCTTGTCCCCCGACGCCTCAATACCATGAATTGCAGGGCTCACCCCACTCATCCGACCCCTCCACGAGTCAATCCAAGAGAGTCGCACATGCCTATCGGCCCAAACAACGGCCATCACCACAAGTAGCATCATCCAACCAACTCAACCTGTCGCTCCGCAGTCTAGCTGACAGTGGCAGCATAGCTCCTGAGATCAAACCCGACCCATCCATATTGCCAACACCCAGGTTGCCGACTCAAACAGACCCCCAGCTGCAACTCTGTACTATCAGAACCTCCAGCTCCAGCAAACCTCAACCACCCGGCGGCCTTAAGCCCTCCTATGAACGAAAGTCATTTCTAACGCTGGCCACTGACCTTGCAGAGGACACTGGAGATGATGTGGTGGACTGCATCAAACAGCTCGATGCCACCTTTGTTGCACTGGCCCTCAGCTATGATCGCTTGGACTTGGGACTATTAGCAGAACCCTTTGCAACAGACGTGCACAATATGCCTTGATCTTGGGAGACTTTTGAATTCGCCTTTGCACAGGCTTCTCGCTCTGCCGCCGCTGAGTTGCTCGCTAGCGAGGTCTCCAAAGAGCAAGCCATTAAGCAACGCCTCATCACATCATTTGACCCACGGACAACGTCTGCCATCACTGACCAAGAGAACGCAAGGTTATCCCACCTGGCAGATACGGGATCACCCTTCTTGAAGCAGTGGTACGCTCTTAGGTTGAAATGGGAAGTCGACGGATGTCGCATAATGACCAACGCCGAGCCATCAAAACGGCCGAGTATGATCCCGCCTACATCGCGCCTACCTCGTATAGAGTGTTAACCACTCTTCGGGGTCGGCCCATGGACGATCATATCTCAGGGCACCCCTATCTCGACCGCTCTTAATAGAGGAAGAGCTCCACATCGCAAGTCGGGTCGACTCTGGTGATTTGCTCACAGATGTCCTCACGTACATCACACATATAGGCATTCGACCCTGTGACCTGGACTGCGCTGCACAACTGGAATATAACCCCAACTTCTATGTTTGGCTCCTACACAAATAAACATGAATGCCTTGGCCCCACAACCTCCAATCCTGGGACGGATTCTTCTTTTCCAAAAGGGGGAAGGGCCAGTAAGGGGATAAACGAAGTAAAATCTAAAAAGTAAACCAAGTGTGAAATGCTCAAAATTGAAATGCCATATAAAAGGAGGTGATAGAAGTCTGAAAGGAAAAGTTAGGGCTATGGGCAATAAAATCTGCTATGCTTTTGGTCGTCCAACAAATTAGTTGCCAAAAAATACTAAAAAGGGAAATGGCTAAATGTGCAGGTGGCGACCATGGGAAGCCAGGACAAAGCAGGCAAGCTCTCCTTCTCGGAGGAAGAACAAGTAAAGTACGGCCTCACGGTGGAAACAAGAGCGTTCAACCAGCTAAAGTTCCGCCACGTATTCAACCTGGAAGACATAGTCATCGAAGAACTGGCGGTACGACAAATTATAGAGCAATGCCACCTACAGAAGTACCTGGACGCAGTGGGCCGGAGGATAAACTACACCCTGTGCACTGAGTTCTTGCGTACCTTCAACAGAAACAGGGGCATCGTCACGGTGCAGGACAGGGAAGCTACCAGACAGGTGCAGATCGAGCTAACCCCCGAGCTGGTGAAAAGGGCACTAGGGCTTCCAAACAAGGTGGAAAGAAAGCCAAAAAGAGACGTCTATGCCATGTTGGGGATGGATAAAGTAAAGGTTCACACCAATGACGGAATTAGCCTGGCAGACATCCCCAACCAAGAAATTCAACTGCAGGCAAAGATGATGCACGCCCTGTTCTCAAGCCAGCGGTACAACAGCATTATGACCAGAATCAATGTACCTCTGCTCGAAAGCATCGCGGCGCAATCGCTGGACGAGGTGAACCTCAATGGGTTCGTAAGAAAGACCATTGAGGCTTCGACAAAGGCCCTGGTGACAGGAGGAAGAGCCGTGGCAGGAGAATCCCCTTCATCCCGATCGACCCGCAAAGCCTCATCCTCCAAGGCCTCCACCATAGGGTTTGGAGGTGTCCTTGCCGCAATCATTCAAGAAGCGATAGGGCAGGGACAAGCAGGAGAAGACAAAAAGGGAGGTGACGAGAAAAGTGGCGAATCACCGCAGTCCCAGCCTCACGCGGAAGAGCAGTCTGATGAAATGGAAACGGACACCGATGAGGAGGGAGAACACCAGGCTACACCACAAAGGAAGGCGGAACAACGAACTAAGGCCCTACATGGAAAAAGAGAGGAGGAGCGAAAGAGAAAAGAGAAGGAAGATCTCGAATGGGGCCAAAGGGAATCGGTAAGGGATGAGGAGGAAAGAAAAAAGAAGGCCGAGGAGGAGCTGAGAAGGAAGGAATAGGAAGATTTGGAGCTGGCAACCCGTCGCTCCATCGAGGAACAGCAAAGAAGAGACGAGGAAGGATCAGGGGGTCCGCACCAACCTGAGGCACCCGGTCCCAGTACTGGTGTGTCGGAAATTGCGCCCCTACCCCCTGCAGAAGGAAAAGGAAAGGACCTAATCAGACCAGCTTCCCCTCTCCTCATGCCACCCATGCAAGCCACCCCTATCATGATGACACCCCCTGCCACCGCCACCCGGGGGCACACCCCAAAAGTCGACGAGAGCAATGTGGTCACCTGGCTGCAGTTTCTGGTGGAAAGGGAGCTAGCAAGGGAAGCAGCCGTGGCCACCCCAGCTTCAAGAGCCAAAAGGGCAGCCACGGCCGAACTAGAGCCAAGGTCGGAATTAAAAAGGCAAAAATTAGAAGAGGTTGCCACCACTACAACCATGCCCCACCCCCACCTCCAGCAGGCCAATACGACGAGTACGTGAAGGAGGATAGCCGTGGAGGAGCTGACAGCGGAACGAGAATCACAAGCCGCCCTCCAGCTGGAAAGAATGAAGCAGATAACAGAATATCAAAGGGAAATCGCTGTGCTCAGGGAGGAAGCCAGCACTAAGGAGACGGAAGAACTAAAAGCCCTGAAGGAATGTGACGCTCCCTGGGAGGGAAGAAGAAAAATCTTGATGGAGCGTCTCAACGGGGAGAGGGAAATGAATGCCCACCTGCGGCGCAAAAATGATTAGTTATCTGCATTCAACTTGGAAGCGCAAAGCCAGCTCGACAAAATCAAATAGGAGGCTGCAGAGCTGGACCAATTAAGGGCAGAATAGGTGCGAAGGATGCAGGTGAAGCTAGACCAGCTCAATGCACAAATCGCAGAAGAACGCCAGAGCAGTCCCGCCTGCACCGTGAGCTCGAGGCCCAGTAGCAACAACTCATGGCAATGACCCTCCATCAGGGGGAGAGCCTGGAAGATATGGAAAGAAGAGCAAAAGAATGGTCCGATCATAACGAGCATAGAGTACGGGACTTAGCACGCCGGCTAGCCAAGGCCGAAGGAGACAGGGTGCTGGCTGAGAATCAGGCAGAAGCGGCCCAGCTCTCCATGATAGCCCAGCAGCACACCTTTCTCAATACGCTGCTCCACGCCACCAGACCAGAAGGAGATGAAGCCAATGATCAGCTGCAAAGGAAACTACCGTACAGCCTAGAAGAGCAGAGAAGATATCTTACACAGGTAGGCCTGACGGCGCAGGAGATAGATGACCTCGGTTTCACAGAGGAAAAAACACAAGAAGATGAGCAAGCAGAAGGGGGTGAACCGGAGCTCGATCTGGGACCTCAGGAGGAGGAATACGTCCCACCACCCCCTCAACCACAACAAGCCGAAGTGCAGCCCCCTGATACATCTGCCGAGAGAAGAGCGGCCCAAACCAACTGTAGGAAAGAGATGGTGGAGAAGGCAAGAAGAAAGCTGAATGCCAGACCTGTCCCGAGACAGCCTGCCCCTCTCCTACTGCGCACCCAAGATTCCCCTACTGAATTCCGTGCCAAATTGATTATCTGGGAACAGCAGGAGTATAACCGCGACCCCTTCGACTTGCGCTTTGAGTTTCCCACTGCCTTGAATAGGGTACTGCCCATTCAACTGGTGGGGGATGTCATTGCCATAGGGGCAAGGCTCAAAGCCAAATGGTTAGCGGAGCGTGAGGCTCACCCAACTGCTTGGGGAGCCGAGGACTGCGAGTTTTGGCAAGATAAAGTCCTCCAGGTGCCTAGATCAGTGGAAGGCTATAATTGCCAACCCGTCTAGAGGAGACGCATTTTTGACGTCAACCTGGAAGCGTGGATGGCATTTTGCAGCACCCTCCCTTCAGAGAGAAACGACCCCACTTTTATGCCGTATCCTTGAAGGGTAAGAGTGGACTTCAATCCGTCCATCCACGGCAGGTTCGATTTCCCCATCATCTATAATACCAATAGCACCTCCCATAGAAACGCCCTTCTTTTCACCCTCCCCGACTTGTATAGCTCTATAGATAAATTTCTTAGCGAGTTCACCTCTTGCCCCGACCCCGCATTCATCACCACTTGTAATTATCTTAGGTTAATTAGGATCCTAGTCCACCAAGAGCCCACACCCCAAGAACGCCACCTCCCACCCCTCTATTTTGACCCCAACGCCATCGACAGCAACACCATGACTCACCTCATGATGCATGCTTCTCTTTTGCCATCTTTCTGTGGTGCACTACTCGAAGACATGAACGACAGCAAATTCACCCAGTGCAACCACCCCTTCCTTTCTACCACCACCCTCAAAACCCGCCTCCTTATCAAAGGCTACTTGTTGAGTCAAAAATTCCTTAGCAAGGCCCCCTGCCCTCCACCAACCCCTACCCACTATTCAGATGACGAGGCGTAAACTCCTGTCATGCCCTTGTACCACTTGCCTCCATGTTTACGCCTCCTCATGCTATTATATTGAAAAAAAAAAAGAAGAAGAAGAAGCACACACGATCACAGCACCGCACGTAGGGGTCCTCAAATTAGGTATGTCTAGCGACCTTGGTCGGCTAGCTCCGTTCCTAATCCCCTAACCCTTTCATACATCCCCCACAATTGTTCAGGATACATTAAGGGCAGGACATACCTAGGGAGCTCGACTCGCCTATGATTAAACTTGTCACCTTGAACCACTTGCACAATCCTTTTGCACTAATCTCAATCCCGTTATAACCCACGATGGTAAGTAAGGCTTGAACGACAATGGAAAGACCATAATGACGTCTCAAGCAATCTTCAAGTGTACTCCCCGTCTTCATTGACAACTTTTTTCATCAACTTAGCCCCTTGCTTCACCGACCCCTTGCTATACAAGGAATCAGGCCGACAGTCTTCTAACTAAGTAATATCTAAGTATGCAAAAGCACTCACATAATACCTGCACTGAAGTATATACACAGTTTGGGTCCTCAAGTGCAGGACAATACTCTCAGCTCGCTTAGAGTTCGACCTGTCTCCCAAACTAATCAAATATGTCTTGTGCACAATAGAGAAGACTAGCACTACCCTTAGGGAGAGACCACCTGAGAGGTTTTCAATTGCAGGTGTTGAAGACCACAACGGAAGTGTCATTCGTTCTTCATCAAACACCCAGCTCTAACTGCTTATCCCTCACCATCCGACAAGCCCGGAAAGAATAGTTCCGTGCAGAATCCCCAACAAACCAACACGTGTGACGGCCACCAATGCAAACCCCACACAAAATAGCCCTACCACCAACACTCCTTCACGAAAACCACAGGCGTCCTTGTCACCCACGTCTTCGGTGCATGCTACCGCCTGCTACCTACGACAAGGAGTGCCATGGGACTGGCACTCGTCTAGGAGGGGGGTAATGTTAACCCCAATACGAAGAAAGCAAAAGAAAATAAAAAAGACGCAGGGCAAAGGCAGAAAAAAGGTAGCCCGACTGAAGAAAGAATAGGAGAAAAGGCCAAAGGCGCAAGGGCAACCTTAAAAGTCCAAGGCAAATACAAAAGGGGAAAGGCGCATTTTTAAATAAAAAGGCGCACCCTGAAATCTTGTAAAAGAGCGCTGGGCTCTCACCCGTGCAAATTGTAAATGTAGATGGGCGGTGGAAAGGAAGCTAGGAAGATAGAAGGACAATGGGGAAAAGGGCCGGCCATGTAAAAAAGAGAAAAAGGGGATGACCGCCCAAAAGGGATTTAGGGTTTTGTATATAAAGTTGAAAAGTGAATGAGAAGCTCATTCTTTGGTGTGTGGCAAAAGGAGTCTTCTTCTTCCTCTCTTCTTCTCTCCTTCTTGCTTGTGTGTGCTCTTGAGAGAGGGAGTGTGAGAGTGTGAGGGAGTGAGTGTGTGTGAGAGTGAGGGATCAAGAGGGTGAAGCTCTTCACCATCTCCTCTCCTCTTCTTCTCTTCTCTTCTCTTCTCTTCTCTTCTCTTCTCTTACGCGCGCGGCTATGGAGGATGGAGCTTGGAGATGGAGGAGGCTTGAGGATGCTTGAGCTAGCATCTAGGGGGAAGCCCTTTATTTTGAAATCAAGGCTGGAAACAAAAGCCTTGGATTATGGTTCTTCATATGCTCGGGTTCAGAGTAAAGAAAATACAAAGGCAGTATAGTTTCTCACTGTCTGTGTGAATCATCCCCGCAATCGAGAAAGGTTGCAAGATAATCCCATGCCACCTAATGCATGAGAGTTTAAGGGTTTTTAGATAGCACTATTGTAAGTGGCGGCTATGGTAGTGCCTCTAGGAAGATAATTATGCCTCCAAGAAAGGGAAAAAATGTGTTTGTTTTTGGATTGGAGGAATGGACAACATGTAGTCTTGGTAGTTTTAAGAATATTTTAGCTATGTGCATGGCTTAAAAGAAATATGTAGGATGGGCTGAAAAAGAGTTGAAGCCATATGGTTTGATAGCTGCAAATGAAGGTATTCCTTAGGGCTATTTTCAAAGATGGTTGATGTTGATACAATGGCTAAAATTTATGCAGCCTGAAAACAGGGCAAAAAAAGAGGTTATTTATATTGACACTTTAGAGATGTATGAAGTCATTCAAGAGTTTGCTGAGAACGACTGTTATGTGTTGCAAAACAGGGGTGAAGCAAGTGTGGATACAAAGTACAAAATAGTTGCAAAGAAGGTTAAGCCTGTGGCTTTGCCTTTACCACTTGAAAGTGATGGATTGGCTAAAAAAGTGACTCAACAGCCTAGTTTACGAGATCCACTTGGAATAGGATATAAATTTACATTTGAAACTTTACAAAATCTGAAAATTGGTGATACAAGCTTCCTTTTGCTTGTAGCTTGCAGATGTTGGCAAGGCATGGAAAAGCCTTTGCATTTCAGCCACATAAAATTGGGCATGTTAATTCGACCGTAGTTCTTGATCTTTACAGTACCTCATGTGCCATGGAATTTAATGCCTATTCCAGTACCTCGAACATATTTGCCTAAGCTGCTAGAGCTTTTGAAGTAGAAGATCAGGATGTAGATTTTGGAGCCCTCTTCAACTCCATATTTGAATCAGTGGTTTACTATTCCAAAGAAGAATGGTTCTTTGAGGTTTATATAGGATTTACAACTAGTTAATAAGGTCACCATAAGGAATGTTGGATTAGGCCCGATAGTGGATAAATTTGCAGAAGCATTTGTAGGCAAGGAAAACTAATCTATGGGAGATTTATATTCAGGATATGATCAGTTCCAGCTTGCATTAGAAAGCCGAGATATCACTTCCATGAAGACACCACTTGGATTCGTTTAAGATGTGTACGCTTCCACAGGGAGTAACCAATTCAGTGGAGCATATGATGAATGCTATGCATAAAGTTTTGAGGGAGTGTATTCCTCAGTTGACCTTACCCTTTCTTGATGATGTGCCGATCAAAGGATATGATATCTATGAGAAGAATGAAGAGTTGAATGAGCATGGATGTAGAATATTTGTGGTTGATCATATTGTTGATTGTGACAGGATTTTGAACCGTCTGGAAGAAGTGCATTTGACTCTATCAGGAGAAAATATAGTTTTTGGAGTGGAGGAAGTATTAGTTATTGGACACATCATATGGGAGAAAGCCCTTACCAGTAAAGATTGATGCCATAAGTAGGATGCAAGAGACATGTTTGAATGTATCCGAGGTAAGAAGGTTTTTGGGTGCATGTGTCTTTTACTTGATATGGATTCTGCATTTTGCTCATGTGGCTGAAAGTTTATATCAGCTCTTGAGAAAAGGGCAAAATTTTTAGTAGGGTAAACAACATACGAAGGCAGTTCAAAAGTTAAAGAGCTTGTTGATTCAGCCCCAACACTAAAGAGAGCAAATTATGAGAATGGGCAACCTATTATTCTCATCATGGATACAAGCCTAATTGGCATTGGTTGGACAGTGGGTCAGGATGATGTTGATGGGAATATGTATGCCATTCGGTTTGGAGCAAAGGTCCTCAATGAATGGCAATGGCGGTATTCTCAAGTGAAAAGAGAGCTTTAGGGTGTAGTGACAGCCCTTAAGTGTGATAGGGAGTATTTTATGGGAGCTCATGTATACCTCTATTGGGCATGACAGTAAATTGCTCAACTCCTGATATTGCCACATTACGGTGGATTGCATATATACAGCTACTTAACCCTGATTTTCAACATATTGTAGGTATAGAAAACCTTGTGGTTGACATGCTTTCATGAGCAAGGTTTGAAGATGAAGAGGAGCCAATGGAAGATGAAGAGGACGATGTGATAGGTGCTGAAAATGACTTTATGGCAGCAAGGAATGAGTATGCATCTGCTGTTACTGCAAGTACATCTATTATAGTAGATATTTCAGCAGTAAGAAAAGAACTTACAACCATGAAGAAAATATGGGCAGTAGAGAGAAAGCATCATCTATGTTATGCTTCTCTGAGAACACAATTTTTGGAAGAGTTGTATGAGGATGATTGGCTAAAAATAGGCCAATATCTCAGCCTCATGACAAACAGGGCTGAGTGGTCTGAAGCTGAATTCAAAAGGATTAAAAGAAAAGCTTATGGGCTTTTCTTGAAAGACGGATATTTATGGAAGCATGCAAAGAAAAAGAGAGAAACTCCACTACGTGTATTGGGAGATAGGGCTTCTACTTGAATCCTACACAAAAAAAATGATATTAATCCCTAACATCTCCAATAGTCACGAGTACATTTGGACAAGCTGCATAAATATCCCCTGATGAATTGTTTGATGCCTGCATGTGCCATCCCGGATCTACATCAATTGGCCAGCCTCCATTCTCATATAAGGTATGTATAGCATTGATTTTGGAACCATGATCCAAGAGTGTTATGCAAGATGTCTCTCTTTCTCCCACTTTATCCATTGTCTGTGTTGTAGCACGAGCCTAATGCATTCGTGAATAATGACTGCTTGGAATAAAATGATCATCTTCTTCTTCATGTGCTTGTTGATGGACATCCCCATTATACATAGCCTTCTCTCTATGCTTACTACTGCCCATAGTACTAATTTTAGCCATAAGCTTGCTATCTACACTCCCATTTAACCCATTCTCAACATCAACCTGCTCCAAATCAGCATTACATGCATCACCATATACCCTTTGAAGTTGTTTCTCTACATCTTTGTCAACCTGCATCAATGCTTGTAAAACTTCACCATTAAACTATCTTTTTCGTTTTAGTATATCAATGATTGCATTATGAAATTCATGCTTTGCGATTCCAATAAATTTTCCAAGTGCGAATCCCACTCTACTGTCAAGCATGCGATCTTCCCAAGACCTTTTTAAGGTTTGTGGCAGTCTCAAGATCCGATTCTAACCTATAAGTATAATGCTTGCCCCTTTTCTTCCCTTCTTATTTCTTCTCCTGAGATGCATTTTCCATAACATGCTCAGGTATGGCTTTTTCAACCTCTTTTTGCTGTTCCATTTTACTTCGTATTTTGCGTTTAGATGGGCATGAAGAGAAAGGACCAGCAATGTCCTCATCTCTTCTTCTCTTTTCTTCCACAAGAGCTTCTTGATTATGAACCTTAGCCAAATAAGCATAGGCTAAAAATGAATCCACTAGTGCACTCCATCATGTTTTCCCTCGTATACTCTGACTTACATTAGCCAATTTAGGCTTTGATGTTTTTTTCCTTTTCCATGTAATCTAATGATTGCATCCAAACATGAGATTTTGCTTTAGCCATGCCTCCTTTATGAGCTTAATTAGTCCTTTCAATTCTCAACCCATATGTGGCTACATCTATGGCGACAAATATTGTCCTTGCAGCCATCTCTTCCAACCTCTTTTGCATGCCACCATTTCCAAAATTTGTCTCTACTAGAAGACTAGTTTCTGTTGCATATATTTTGCCGTCTTCCAAAATACTAACCTTTTTGCTTCCGCTTCACAGTAGGATCATGGTGTAAACTATCATACCAAATGCATCTCCTTTTGTATCCTTGTTTGTATGGTCTTTGGGATGTTGCCTGAGCCTTCTCTTCTACCTTAACATCCAACTTTTTGACCTTTGCATAGATTTATGTCAAATTCAGCCTCAAATCACACATGCCTTTGACTAATTCATCTACTGTATCACCTTTAAGAGCCGGACTAACAGGTATAGCCGTTTGTTCTACCATAGCCACAAGTGCCTTGGCTGCAATTTCAGCCCCCTTCTGAGCACTGCCAGGTGTGGTTCCTATACCCCTTTCATCTGGTCTCTCTTTACCAACATACGCATTGCCTTAGTTACATTAGCCCAATTTGATTTCAATCCCGTTTCAGAAAATGCATCTTCTAAACAATCAATCAGCTTCTCCTGCAAGACAGGATTTGTAGCCTTCAAAAACAAATCACTTTTCTGACTCTCCAATGATTGCTATTCATTGGCATCCAACTACACATACCGACTTTGAAATATTCACAGAACAAAGTTGTAGCAGTCAACCCTTTATTGGGTTTTCAATCCAATCTGTAAATGTCTTTTTAGTTACCAATCCTGCATCTTCCAAGAAAAACTATTCTCTCAAAGCTTTCTTAAAAGCTACCCAATCAGCATCTCTTCTATGTAACTCATCAATCCGATCATGCAATGCATGCATGGCCAAACGGGAGAAATATCGACTCCATGCATATTGCGGTGTCATCGTGTTGGGGTCAAAGGTCTACCACCGGGGTATGGAGCAAAAGAGGAGTGAGAGATTCAAGATAAGAAGAGAGAGAAAAGAATGGGGGTTTGATCGGTCTTGGGTTTTAGAGATGATTCAGTTGGAGAAGAAGACCTCAAGCTTTTTCATATACTTAGCATACATGAATGGCATCAAAGACTTTGACTCGATTACATCAAATGCTTATGAGGTTAATAGACCATTGCATGTAGAGATTTTATCTCATATTTAATCCAAATACATATTTCAAATGCAAGCCCAAACGGTTACAATTTCATGAATGCCAATGAATAACAACTCCAAGATACAAGTATTTGAGTGGTAGATTCCACTACTTCCAAGACATAGACCAAAAGCTCTTGAAATGCACTGATTAATCTCTAACTACACTTCAGCCCTGTTTTATGACAATAATTTCCAGCCCATTAACAAGCCCCCAAAACGTACATAAACTCAAGAATATGCATCTCTCCTCACTCTCAAATGAAGCCCTGATGTTTAGAGGTCAATACCAACACTTGCAACCACATAGATCACTTGATTTCCCTTCAAGAAGACAAGAACAATGGGCTACCTTGTTTATGAAAGTTTTTGGGAGAGCCTATTCAGCCCATACATTGGAAAAAATCACCTCTTGACTTGCCCCAAAGTCACTCAAGTACTTGGGCACAAGAAGGGGCTTCAATGGTACACGAATATGGTAAGAGAATGGAAGAAGATGCTCATAAGAGCAGGCTGAATACTTTTACTCTATTTTTTCCTTTTATGGGCTGTCATACCACTCATTTTCGTGACCAAATGGATGGGGCAAAAAAGACTCTCACCTTCCTTGTTTGTATCTCCTCTTTATCTTCAGTTTGCTCTGTGTTTGCATGCTTTGGAGAATTCACCATGGTCTTCAACTCTCCCTCCATCTTCCACAAGTGTGCAAGCCCGAAAAATGCACCGAAAAATGCGGGCTGCATTCCTCTCCTTCTTCCACACAAAAAGTGGACCATACAGGTCACTTACTAGTTACACAAGTCTCTTACAACCATTACTTCATGTCCCATACAAACCAAATGGACTTTGGGCACTCTTCTTGACTTCCAAGGAAATACACCTCATGAACCAATGTGTTATAACCTGTAAACTGTCAATTACCACCTGTTGATCAAGTTGAGGGTCCTCATAGACTTAATTTTTGTCAATTTACATGATACAAACTGAAAATTGCATGTCAAGTTACAAAGGAACTTATGAGATTAAATGGCTTTTAAGACAAATGTAAGGGAATAATGACTGATTTATGTATGGAAGTTTCTCATGTGAATCCTAATGAAGTTCTTCTACAAACATAAGAACTCCATGTTTTATGCCATGAACAGAAAACCCTTTGACATTCACCCCCTCCTAACCTGCACATCCTCCGGCATGTGCCACTTCATGAAATTGCAGGTTAAGGAGGCTCTTCTTCTAACATATCTTCATCTTCATCCTCTAAGTCTTCTTCTTCTTCCTTATCTTCAAGTAGATGGCTCACATCCAAGTCATCAAGCTCATAAGTAGAAGACTCTCTTCATTTGAAGAGCTTGATACGTTTGTCGGCTATTGGTATCTTGATCATAGTCCCATCCATTTCAGCCAAAGTGTAAGTAGCATTATCATGTACTACCTTCACCACATATGGTCCAAACCATCGCTTGGCTAGCTTCCTATGAGCACTATACTGATTGTCTAGGATGCTATCAGAGACAAGTACCCAATCATTCTCTTGAATAGCTCTTGGACCGAGTCGATGACATTTGTCAAACCTCTTCTTATTCTTCAACCTTGCTGCCTTCAACCTTTCAATGGCTGTCTTGACATCCTCTGGCCTTCTTTCAAGCTGCCTTATACGCAAAACTAGCAACTCTTCTCTATTTATGCCTTCATCCCAAGGCAAGATACTCCATGTGATAATAGACTCCTCAATAGGCATAATAGGTGGTTGCCCATACACTAGCTCAGCCGGCATATAACCTGTTACTGCACTATGGGTAGCTCTATCAGCCCATAACGTGAATGGAAGCATTTTAGGTCATTCTTTCATCTTCCCTCTGCAAGACTTTGCCAAAGCTTTGAGAATCGGTTGATGACCTCTTTTAATCTTACCATTGCCTTTAGGATTGTAGACTGATGTAAGAGATATCTTGATTCCCAATTGAGCAAAGAAATGGCAAGCCTCATCAGCATCCAATTCTCCTCTATGAGCAGTTACTTTGGCAACATAGCCATACCTGCAAAACACTTCTTCAAGTAAAAATCTACAAACAGCTTGAGTGGTCTTTGTTGTCAAGGCTTTTCCTTCCACCTGATTTGTGAGATCTTCTATAGCAAGCACTAGATACCTCATGTTCCAAATTCCTGTAGGCATGGTTACTAAATCAATAACCCATCTGTAATGAATGGATAAAGGAAAGGTAGGCTGAAGCCCATCTCTATGCTTAACCATAGAGTGCATTTGACAAACATGACAAGTCTCGACAAAATGCTCAATGTCTTTATACATGTTTTGCCACCAAAATTTCTCTTTTATTTTGATAAAAGTGCCCCATATGCCTCTATGGCTAGGCAATAGGCTTTCATGAAATTCTTGCATGACTTGTCTTTGAGTCTTCTTGTCTCCTAGGACACGAACAGGCGCTCCTTCTTTCTTCTTCGCATGCCTCCAAAGGTAGCCGTCTTTGAGAAAGAAGCCATAAGCCTTTCTCCTAATTTTCTTGAACTCTTCATCAGTCCAATCTTCCTTCTTTGCCATTGTGCTCAAGTATTGGCCAATTTTCAGCCGATCATCTGCATAATATTCTTCCATAAAATGAGAACAAACTAAAACAAAGCATTGAGCATACTGTCTTTCAACTGCCCACCGTCTTTCCATGGTTGTTTCTTCATTCTTTGCTGCTGTAAATTCTGTTACAGTAGCTATTCCTACTGTACTTGCTGTAATTAATGATGTACCTGCATTTATGATAGTTGTTCCATCATTAAGAACAACTATACTTACTGTTTTCTGATTTGAACCAGCAATTACAACATCATTTTCAGCAAATATAGACTCTGTTACTTCCTCATCCATCATCTCTTCTTCATCTTTATATCTAGCACGCGAAAGCATGCCAGCAACTGGATTATCTCTTCCTGCAATATGTTGCAAATCAGGATTTAAGGATTTAATATAGGCTATCCATCTTAGCATAGCTATGTCGGGAGTGGAACAGTTGGCAATCATACCCAAGAGTGGAAGACAATCTGTTTCAACTACTACATGTGCACCCATGAAGTACTCTTGATCACACTTCAATGCAGTTACAACTCCCCAAAGTTCTCTTTTAATTTGAGCATACCTTCTTTGTCGTTCATTAAGAACCTTCGCTCCAAAGCGGATTGCATACCTGTTTCCCTCAAGATCATCTTGACCAACAGCCCATTCTATCCCAATAGGACTTGTGTCTACCATGAGTATGATAGGCTGTCCATTAGAGTAATCAGCCCTCTTCAAGGTGGGGGCTGAAATCAGCAATTTCTTCAATTTTCGAACAGCTTGAGTATGCTCTTTTTCCCACATAAACCTTTGGCCTTTTCTTAATAGTTGATAAAGATCTTCAGCAACATGAGTGAAGTGTGGGATCCAAATAAGATAGGAAACACACGCTCCAAGAAATCTTCTCACCTCTGAAACATTTGTGCATGTTTCTCGCATTTTGCTGATGGCATCAATCTTGATTGGAGAAGGCTTTCGGCCATATGGGCCACACATATGCCCAACCACAAGAACTTCTTCAACTCTAAAAACAGATCTAGCTCCTGAAAGAGTAAGATGGACTTCTTCCAGTTTAGACAAGATTTGAGCACAATCATTAATATGATCGGAAACAAACTTGCGGCATCCAAGCTCATTGAGCTCTTCATTCTTCTCATGAATTTCACATCCTTTGATCGGTACATCATCAATGAAAGGAAGAGTAAGTTGGGAAATATAATCTCTCAATATTTTGTGCATGGCATTCATCATATGAGCCACTGAATTTGTAGTTCCTTGGGGTAGAGTACACATGCGGACTAAACCAAGAGGCATCTTCATTGTGGTAATGTCTCGGCTCTCCAAAGCAAGCTGAAATTGGTCATAACCCGAATATAAATCTCCCATGGAATAAATTACTCTACCTGCAAAAGCCTCAGAAAATTCATCAACAATTGGCCCCGAACTAACATTTCTAATAGTGACTTTATTGACAGGCTGTAAATCTTGAATGAATCACAAAGATCCATTCTTCTTAAGCATGGTAAACCATCGGTTAGAATATGGGGCTGAAGATGGATCCAATATTCGCATCTTTATCTTTTCATTTAAAAGCTCCAGTAATTACTTAGGAAAATGAGCCCTTGGTATCGGAATTGGTTTAAGATTCCAAGGGATGTGTGGGACCGTGAAAATCACCATTGGTGCCACAACACTTGGATCCACATAGCCAATTTCATGAGGCTGAAATGAAAAAGCTTTTCCATGTTTCTTTAATATATGCACAAAAACTTGCTTTTCAGCTAGCAAGAGAAAAGATTCTTCACCAATTTTTAGCTTCCATAAGCTTTCAACTATAAATTGGTGACCAATATCTTTAGGATCACGAAGACTTGGCTGTTTGGATGCCGTTTCAGCCAGTCTCTCACTTTCGGGAGGTAGTGGAGTTGCCACCGTCTTGACCTTCTTGTCAACTGTCTTGTACTTCGTTTCTATTCTTGCTTCATCCCTGTTTGGCTGTCCAAAAGCTTCATGATCAGCAAATTCTTGAATAATTATGTCATAAATATCCAATGTGCATACCTGTATGGACTGATTTTCAGCCTAATTTTTTGCATGAACAACTGCATGTATTTCAGCCAATGTATCATTATAAGTCAGCCCATAAAATAGTCCTGAAATTTCTTCATTTTCAGCCAAAACATCAACTTGCTTCAGCTCCCGTTCCACGTGACATAAATGCTTTCTTTCAGCCCTATTCATGGCTGAAAACTGTTTATAACAGCCCACACTGTTGGCTATAAATACCTACAAATCAGCCTTTGGCATAGCCCCCTTTACATGTGGAGGTAAATTTTTATGACATGAAGCACTACGATAGCCTCCACTTACAGCAGTGCAACCCAAAGACCTTTAAATTCTCGGGCATTAGGAGGCATAAGATGATCTCTCAATCGATCTCTATTCTGGTGATGATTTACACAAATAATCAGAAATTGAACAGCTTTGTCATTATTCTTACTTCTTATCCAAGCATAAGATGAGCCATCATCAAGGGTCTTTGTCTCCAAACGAGACTCAAAAATAAAAGGTTGACCAAGAATGATAGGATAGCTACAGGAATCTTGAACAAAGAAATGAAATTCATCTTTTACATTACCAATAGTAACCCATACATAAGGACATGCCACATAGAGATCACCAGAAGAATTATTGGCTACTCTCATGTGCCATCCCGGGTCCACATCTATGGGCCATCCACCATTCTCATAGAGACTTCTTGACATGACGTTGATCTCCGAACCATGGTCTATAAGGGCAATGCATTGAGTCTCTTTTTCTCCAATCTTGACAACGGTCTCGGTTGTCGCCCTTGCCCAATGGGTACGGGAGTAGTGACTACTTGGAATAAAATGAGCATCAATCTCTTCTTGCATGTTGTGAAGACGAGCTTCTTTCTTATGCATGGGTTGCTCTTTGGATTGAGAAGACCCCAACATAACATTCTCTGCAATAGCTTCTTCAATTTCATCTTCATAGATGTCTTCATCTTTGGCTTCTATGGCTGCAATCAATTCTTTGATTGCCTCCAATCAAATCCCTTGAGTATTCATCTTCTCTTCATCCTGCAAATACACATGAAGAGCTTGCAAAAAAGCATGCACACATTCTTCAGTTTCTTCACCAACATATTGTATTTTCTGTTTAATTACATCAATTATTACATCATGAAATCCTCATTTTGCAATTCTGAGAATTTCACCCAATGTAAATTCAATTTTTCTTCCAAGAATCCTTTCTTCTAGGACTCGCTTGAGATCCATCGCAGTCTCTATGTCAGACTATAGCTTGTAGCCGAGATGTTTGCCTTTTCTCTTTCCTTCCGTTTTCTTTTCTTGTGGGGCATCTTCCATGACATGCTCTGGTGATGGTGGTGGATTTTCAGTAGCCTTCTGTTGATCTGGTTTACTTTTTGTTACATGTTTGGTTGGCCTTGAAGAGGAGGGACCGACCACATCTTCTTCTCTTTTCTTCTACCACAGCTTCTTGATTATTGATTTCAGCCAACCGAGCGAAAGCTGAAAATGAATCAACTAGCTCGGTCCATCCGGTTCTTCCTCGGATGCATTGACTGGCAGTAGTCAAATCATCTTTGTATGCCTTGCCTCATTCCATGCGACCTAAGGTCTGCATCCACACTTTAGAATTTACATCAAGCTTTACATGCTTTAACAATCTCATTGGTTGGCTCAATTTGCAGCCCATAGGTAGCTGCATCAACAGCTGCATAGGTTGTTCTTGTTGCCAAATCCTCCAATCTTTTCTTTATGCCACCGTTACCAAAATTTGGCTCAAGAGAAAGCCCAGTTTCGGTCGCATGAATTTTACCATCCTTCCAAAAGACCAATTTTTGCGCCTCAGCTTCATGGAATGCATTGCACTCCCTCTTATCATGCTGTAGGTTGTCACACCAGATACACCGTCTTTTGAAGCCTTCTCGTATGGGTCTTTGGGCAGCTGTCCATCCTCTTTCTTCCACTTTCACATCAAGCCTTTCCACCTTGGAATTAATCTCCGTTAGATTAAGATGGAGATCCCGCATGTTCTTGATCAGCTCGTCCATGACATCCTTCTTTGGAGGTGGAACAACAGGATTTCTTGGTTGCTCGGCCATAGAAATAGGAGATCGAGATACAGGAACAAGCTCTTTTATAGACTCAGATGGTGCAGACGTAGAACCCCACCTTAGACGCATCTCCTCTCTTCGAGCAATCATATTAATTGCTTCAGTGACATCACCCCAAGCAGTCTTCAATCCCATCTCGGAGTTAGGATCTTCAAGTCGATCAGTCAACTTCTCTTGAAGAAGAGGATCCGTAGCCTTCAGAAACAATTCAATCTTCTGGCTCTCCATACTCTGCTGATCATCAGGATCTAGCTGAGCAAATTTGCTTTCAAATTCGCGGTGAAGAGTAGTGGCAGTTAGTCCCTTATTGGGCCTTTCAACCCATTCAGTGAAGATTTTCTTCGTCATGAGGCCAGAATCTTCAAGAAATAATTCCTTCTTGAATGCAGACCATCCCGCATCTTTCTGGAAAAGACCATGAATCCGATCTTGGAGGCCATGCACGGCTAAACGGGCAAAGTATCGGTTCCAAGCATGATGAGGGACCCCAAAGAAGACCATCTTGTCAGTATAGAGGCGGATAAAAGAGGACACATTTTGCCCATTAAATTGCTTGAGCTCCTGCCCAATTGCTTCCAAAGTTTTAATGGCAGCATTCCGCTCTTCATCTTGCCTCCGTTGTTGCTGCAGTTGTATCTACCTGAAATTGCAATTGTTGTTGTTGGTTCTCTTTACATCAGACGAACCAACTGCTGCAAGGCATCTCCTCGCAAACTTGATGATTCTCCCATTGTTCTTTCTCTTCTGCTACCGACCTTCACGTCAGGTTCACCACTGTCATCGTATTGGGGTCGAAGGTCTACCACCGGGGTATGGAGAAAAAGAGGAGCGAGAGATTCAAGATAAGAAGAGAGAGAAAAGAATGGGGTCTGATCAGTCTTGGATTTTAGAGATGATTCAATTGGAGAAGAAGACCTCAAGCTTTTTCATATACTTATCATACATGAATGGCATCAAGGACTTTGACTCGATTACATCAAATGCTTATGAGGTTAATAGACCATTACATGTATAGATTTTATCTCAGATTTAATCCAAATACATATTTCAAATGCAAGCCCAAACGGTTACAATTTCATGAATGCCAATGAATAACAACTCCAAGATACAAGTATTTGAGTGGTAGATTCCACTACTTCCAAGACATAGACCAAAAGCTCTTGAAATGCACTGATTAAGCTCTAAGTACACTTCAGCCCTGTTCTATGACAGTAATTTCCAGCCCATTAACAAGTCCCCCAAAACGCACATAAACTCAAGAATATGCCTCTCTATTCACTCTCAAATGAAGCCCTGATGTTTAGAGGTCAATACCAACACTCGCAACCACATAGATCACTTGATTTCCCTTCAAGAAGACAAGAACAATGGGCTGCCCTATTTATGAAAGTTTTTGGGAGAGCATATTCAGCCCATACATTGGCAAAAATCACCTCTTGACTTGCTCCAAAGTCACTCAAGTACTTGGGCACAAGAAGGGGCTTCAATGGTACACAAATATGGTAAGAGAATGGAAAAAGACGCTCATAAGAGCAAGCTGAATACTTTTACTCTGTTTTTTCCTTTTATGGACTGTCATACCACTCATTTTTGTGACCAAATGGATGGGGCAAAAAGAAATCTCACCTTCCTTGTTTGTATCTCCTCTTTATCTTCAGTTTGCTCTGTGTTTGCATGCTTTGGAGCATTCATCATGGTCTTCAACTCTCCCTCCATCTTCCACAAGTGTGCAAGCCCAAAAAATGCGCCGAAAAATGCGGGCTACATTCCTTTCCTTCTTCCACACAAAAAATGGACCATACAGGTCACTTACTAGTTGCACAAGTCTCTTACAACCATTACTTCATGTCCCATACAAACCAAATGGACTTTGGGCACTCTTCTTGACTTCCAAGGAAATACACCTCATGAACCAATGTGTCATAACCTGTAAACTGTCAATTACCACCTGTTGATCAAATTGAAGGTCCTCATAGACTTAATTTTTGTCAATTTACATTATACAAACTAAAAATTGCATGTCAGGTTACAAAGGAACTTATGAGATTAAATGGCTTCTAAGACAAATGTAGGGGAATAATGACTGATTTATGTATGAAAGTTTCTCATGTGAATCCTAATGAAGTTCTTCTGCAAACATAAGAACTCCATGTTTTATGCCGTGAACAGAAAACCCTTTGAGAGCGGTACCCCATGAAATAACATCTTTTCTTCATACAACCAAATGAAGGCCGAAACATTTTAACCCTTAAACTGCTTCAATTCTTGTCCCATTGCCTGCAATGCATTCACAGCTAAGGAATCAATTCTTTTTGCTTCCTGTCGAAGGCTGCATTACTAAGGTCCATGTCACTGTTGCAAATGTAGAATGCCTGTTGGACTTTAGGGTGATTCGTTTTGCAAGGAGCCAATAAATTCCTTGTTGACCGCAGACGGAGTGCGATCACATACAGCCCAATCCTATGAGATTGGAAGGTCCTTGGACAATGTCTTTTTGAGAAAATATAGTTTTGTACCACTCTACGGAGTGATGGTTCTACTTGTTATTATGAAATAAAGTATTAGATTTTCGAATTGTTTGTTATGTGCTAAAGATTGAGTTTAACGAACCCTGTTTAAAGAAAAACTAAAGCAAACCCAATCGAGGAAAGTGAAAGGCTTCGATCGTGACGATCAAATGCCTATTGTTGGGTAGACCCAATAAGTTGGGTAACTTTCAAACACTAGATAGAGCTGATTAAATCATGACCCTCCCAATATCGAACACCCTTTTAGGGGTCTGGAGTTGAGATTTTACCTTATGGGTAGGGGGATCGAGTTACACTCCCTCATCTCTCACTCTCTTTGAACCAAGTGCAGTGTTAACCTCACTCCTGCCTTTGATTGATTACAAAGTGGTCTTTCTTAGGTGGCCGTTAGATTGCTATTAGGGGTGACTTGTCCATGGTTCCCCTATGAAGTAGAACTGAGATTCCCATGTTCAACTAAGTCCTAGGTTTCCCATGGGGAGACTGGATGGTGATGAGCATGGATACGAATTTCGATCGACTACTAAGAGGACTCCTCCGAATCTATTGGAAGAGGCACCTCACACTTACCAATCTTGTGTGAATACCTATAACTAACCCTCCAGTTCTCCCTTTATGGTATGTGTGGTGCCATATATAGTTAGGGGGGATACACTTCAAGTTCTAGTCTAACATATTCAAAGCAGCTTTAACTTCTTGTAAAGATACACAATTAGAAGATAGATTGTTTTGTACCAACCATTTGTTATAGTCTTAGCTATTAGTGGGTCTCAAATACCCTTCGTATTGTATAAAAATGATCCTTATTGAATTGTCCACTAATGTCTCTTATTAGAAATCTCTTTAGGGGCTAGTGACTTTCTTTGGGAAGTGGGGGAAGTTGCTCCAACTTTAGAATAGCTTCTTTTAGAGATAAGTGGTCTTCACTTGAGTTGGGGGTTTTCATTTAGTAGACTTTTTTTATGTTAGGTAGGAGAGAGAGAGAGAGAGAGAGAGAGAGAGAGAGAGAGAGAGAGAGAGAGAGAGAGCAATTGATTTCTCCTCAATTTGAGAAATCACACTTTCTTTTGGGACAAAGTTAAGGTCATATCCATTAAACTCTTTTTTTGAATAAGATTTGAGATCCTTAGCAAATTGAGAGTTATCGACAATAAATTCTTCATCGTCATCATTTGAGGAGATGTCCACTTGGCTTAAGGCTAGGGGGATTCCTCAACTGCAACTTTTTAATCTTTATATCTTTTGTTGAGAGGCTCTTAGGAGGGAAGACTATGTGCCATAGTTCTCTTGATTAGCCTATTTCATTAATAGGGAGTGAGTTTGTTTTGGCTTCTACATTTATTAATCTTGTCAAATTGGGGAAAAAAAAATTTAGCCTTCATATTGTTAACTACTTGAATATCCACATACTTTTTGTTCATCTTGGGGGGTTTTTTGGGTTCACATGGCTTTATCTCATGATAATCCTATGTGAAATGACCCTACTTATGGCATTTAAAGCATGGGTTGCAGAGATTTTTACAAACCCTTGGCTAGTTCAAAATTTGCTTTCCAAAATTATCAATGTTTCAAGGATTTCAAGCAAATATTTTGCCATATTCACCTCGACTAACACTTAGGGGTGCTAATAGGGGTTAAGCTAGTTGATAACACATTGCTCTAAATTTCTACCTAGAGGTGAAGCTATAAATTTTATATATGGATGAACCTGTATGGGGATCTCAATCTGGATAGAAACTTGTGTGGGTTCAGGTGCATAGGCTAAAACCTAAGGACCCCTTTTGAGAGAGAGAGAGAGAGAGAGAGAGAGAGAAAGAGAGAGAGAGAGGAGTTTCTCAATGCCCTCGCACATGAGGTACTATGCTTGTAAAAATATCACCATTGTAAGCGCTTTTCTAACATGGCATGTGCTTCCCAATTCAATCAAGGTCCACCTAATTACCATGGTGAAAACCTATGTTCATTGTTAATTGCATGGTTGAGCAATAAAGGTTCATCATGTGGAGGTTTGTTATTTGGAAGGAAGAGACAAAGCATCACCAAGTAGATGTTCAGGTTTGTCTGACTAGACTTTCATGTGCATCTGTTTCTCAAGTTAACTTATCTTAGTTCAACATTGGTTCAACTCAATCAAATCACGACAGTGCATCATATGTGTGGGCTTTCACCATCATCCATTGCCCATGGTTGAGAACTGTTAGGCCCAGTTCATGAGAGTCAAGTAAGAACATAAAGTTCACAGAAAACTATCCTTTAGCGTATTTTTCGCGGGCGAGATTTTCAAAAAGCCGATTCAAATCGATGCTTGTCTTGATGAAAACCGGCTATTTTTCATTGGATGGGGAAAAGAGAAATGGAGAGCACTCAAGCGGGGCATTGAGAAGAGTTATTTGCAACGATCTAGATTCTTCATTGATGATGTAACTGACCAACCCGTTACTTACCCCACCGAGGCAAACGTATGCTTCAATATTCCTACATGTGGTGCACTTTTCTTTCCCCCCCGGGTCCACGCGACTCAATTGATTAACGTAGAGTCTCTGAAGAAGCTGACGTGTAATGTAGACACGTTGGAACTTGGACGGCGGAGAAGAAAAGGTTAAAGCGCTGCCATGATCCATCGGTAGAGACAAGAATACGGTGCTTGATTATTTAAACGAAGAGTTACTAATGAGGCGGGCCATGCCATGCCAATCATGCAACTTGCAAGCACATGGCACATGCAAGTATACGTGTAACGTAGCCTCCATAGCCTATGTATCTGCTCGGGAAGGCAAACCTGCGTTGTGTACTCTGGTACGTCTGCTTAGCTGGTCGGGAAGAGGCCAAAAAGGCACTGCGCAGAAAAATCTCAGGCAGGAAAATATCTGCTAGCAAGCGAAAAGTGAGAAGACATGGTGGAAGCTGTATCCATATCTATGTCACATGTGTTATGTATATAAATATCCCCACCTGATCTGAGTGTATCTCTGCCACCCATTCACCATTCAACAGAATCCAGATCCTCTCCCTCGGGCCTCTCTCTCTCTCTCTCTCTCTCTCTCTCTCGTCTGTGGCAATTGCCCATGCACGTTGACTACTACCCTGATGACTACCACCAAGAAGGCTACCCTGAAATGTTACGTGCTTCTCCCTTCTCTCTCTCCCTCTCTGAATCATCTCTTCCTCACAGTATCCTAGCACTAGACAAGATAAACTCATACCCCCCCCCCCATAGTCATGAGTAAGAAATACAGCCTTCAGTCCAGCGGGCCTGCATTATCCCAACATGCTCACCGGCTCCGTAAATCCTTGGACTCCTCCAGCTTCCTCTCCCGTGCTGCGCAACGTCCCAAGGATCAATATTCCCAGAACCCGCGCCGGAAGTCCCTCGACGACCGTTCCTTCAGAAAAGAAGCTCCAAACAATCACCCGCATGGAATGTACGATGGCGCAGATCTTGCAGACGAGATCCAGCTCGCAAAGCAGAAGGCAGCCGCTTGGGTGTGGCACCAGCGGCATGTTGGTGAGGTCGTGGCTCCCACCAAGAGATCCGCCATCACCTCTCTCCACCAAACACCACCACCACCGTCATTTTCCCCTCGTGAGTCTGCCACTGATTCTGCTGCAGACGGTCCTCTGAAGTCTCGATTCTGCTCAGAGGCTTTGAAGAAACAGCAGCAGGAGCACAAGACGAAGCAGGAAGTGCAGGTAAGGGCCTGTACTGATTTCCATTCATTTAAAAACAGTTGTCCTTACATAGGTGTGCTATGAGCCGGTTCTACCATTGTTTTGTTATCCATTAACCAGCCATACTTAATAAGTCGCTCTTTCCTTAGTTACATCCAGTGCAGATTGTACTTATACTCAAAAGTTATCCGAGAACAGAAGTCAATGTAATAAATAGAGTGACTTGCCTTTCTTTTATTACAAGAGGCGTTAACCAATGCCTTAAGCCACTTAGCCATGTCTTTAGAATTTGGTGCAGTTTTATTTTTACAGGAGGCATTTGGTCCCTTTCCATCAAATGTTAATGATAACGACTTAGTTTACATTGATTTTTTACCTCTGGCAATGCAGGCTGAAGACCACCTTCATGTTAATTCAACTCCTCCTGCACCTGCCAATTCCAACAAAGAAGCTAAGCCCACTTCTCTATATGATGCTTTTGAGCTGTCAAGCTTGAAGGACCAAATGTCCCAGCTTGTGCAAAAGATTCAGAAGGCTCAACCAAAGCAAAAACCAGCTGAATCAGAAGAACCAGCAGTCATAAGCAGCAAGAGGATGATGAGAAACAAGAATCTCGACAGTGGATTAGCTGGCCTGCCGAATTCCCCTCACTCAGACCTAAGCAGCAATAGGATGATGAGGAATATGAAGCTTGATAGTGAACCCATGGATTCCTTCCACTCAGATCCACGTCACCGTGCGACTGGTCTCATGAACGTGAATGATCAACACAGAGTTGATGGTGATAACAAGCAGAGGCCGGGAGCTGGTGACTCTGTCCGATTGAGCACAGACAACAATGGTGGAAAAATCCTGCATCAGGGCAAGGGCAACCTCAGAAAGCCCTTCTCTGCCATCCACAAGCTCTTCGTTAAGATATCTAAGGCTGTGAAGGGCAGTTCCAAGGCCACTGTCAGCCATGAGGACAACAAGCCGGAAGAATCTGCATTCGATCATGCAGGTGATCAGGGTCACCTGCATACAGCACAGCATAACTATCAGCACTACCACCATCATCATCATCACCACCACTATCACCATCATAATTTCATACATGTGGACGGTGATCATCATCAATCCGAGAAGGATGTCAATGCTTCTACTGAAGGAGTGGTTCAGTTTAGGAGGAGGAGGTTGTCTGACAGCTATGTTGAGGTAGATGAAATGAACATCAGACAGAGGGGTGCAAATAATGTTATGGCTATGATGGATGAGTCTGATGTGGAATTAGGGACAGCCCTCTCTCCCATGAGAAGAAGGAGGCACTCTGCATCAGAAGGCCTCTTTAGTGACCACAATTCACCTAATCATCCAGTCCCACTATACGCAAAGAAATCTGGTTCTCCTATTTCGACTAACCATGGTCGGATCACAGGGTTAGGTTACTATTCTCCAAGGCTGGGGAGGCCTGTTTGGGCATATTCTGAGGAGGATGGTCAGACCACCGCCAATATAGCAGCTGCTGCTATCTCACCTAATTATGTATCATTGCAGGCCTCTAGATTCGCTAATTCTCAGACGCACTCGAAGCTCGAAGAACGCGAAGAGGACCTGTCTGCACCCCGCCAGAGGAGGTTTTCTGAGAGCTTTGCAGATTATCAAGCTCCTGTGAGATTAAGGAATTATGCAGCAGCAGCTCTATCTCCTATTCAGATGAAGTATGGGAGTGCTACATTGCTTGATAAGAGTAGAGAAGGCCTCTTTAGTGATTATAATTTACGTAACTATCCAGTCCCAGTGAATGCAAATAAATCTGATTCTTCCCCTAGTTTGCCTAAAAATGATGAGATCACAGGACAAGGCTACTATCCTGCAGGTCTGGGGAGGTCTGTTTGGGCATGTTCGGAAGAAGAGGATGATGATCAGACCGCTACCATTGCAGCTGCTGCTACTTCACCTAATTACTTATCGTCGCAGGCCTCTCGATTTGCTAGTTCTCAGACGCACTCGAAGGTAGAGGACCGCGAAGAGGCCCTCTCCGCCCGCCAGAGAAGGTTTTCCGAGAGCTTTGCGGATCGTCAAGCTAATCATGTAAGATTAAACAATCGTGCAGCAGTGGCTTTATCTCCTATTCAGATGAAGTACAGAACTGCTGGGCTACTTGATAAGAGTGCATCCTCAGCTGCTGCAGATCGCTGCAAGATGAATAATACTCCTTCCTCTCCAGTTACGCATAATCAACATGTAATTAGCTAGGCTAATTATAAGTGATTCTGTTGCTGCTGCTGCTGCTGCTGCTTATAGGCTAATATGACGCATCTATACGTTAATCAAAAACACTCGTCAGCAATCACACCGATAAGGTACAACAATACATTTTGTAAAGAATGATAGATTTAAGATGGAGGAAGTACTTTTGTACATAAGATTCTACAGTTGGTATCTCTAATCAAGGTTACCCACTTTACTCCCTACCCTGCAACTTAGAGCCAAGACACACCTATGCAGATTCTACTACCACAAGTCTGTACCTAAGTTTCATAATGCGAAGATGGTTTACTTAACTACATTTCACTTTTGTGTCAAAACATTTGGAGCCCATAAAGTACCTCCAAAAAGAGGTCTATGAGTTCACTTGACATGGAAGTCAGACATGTTGGTGTGTTTTGCATTCTCTCTCCTCGAGTCTCTTCTCTTTCTCTCTCTCTCTCTCTCTCTCTCTCTCTCTCTCTCTCTCTCTCTCTCTCTCTCTCTCTCTCTCTCTCACATACATTCTCTCTCCTAGTTGGCAATGGTGGGTTCAAGGTCAAGTTTGTAACCGCATGGCTATTGTGCCTTTACTCCAATTTCTAAATGCCCGAGTCAATGGACTTCGATGTGGCATAACTCTTACATTTATCCTTCAACCTTCAAGAAGAGTGGCAATGGTGGGTTCAAGGTCAAGTTTGTAACCGCATGGCTATTGTGCCTTTACTCCAATTTCTACATGCCCGAGTCAATGGACTTCGATGTGGCATAACTCTTACATTTATCCTTCTACCTTCAAGAAGAGCAAAGCCTTCCTGAGGCCTTCCCAAAGGAAGCACCTGCTCACTATGCCTAAATATAGACATGGACATACAATACAAGTAGCAAGTTCCTATTTTATCTTCTATAGTGTTGCAAGGAATGTGTGTGAAGGCTGCAAAGATGTGGGGTCTCCAAAAAGCTAGTTAGGAAAGAGAAGACACTAAGAAATTCCTCAAGTACAATCCTTGTCAGTTTCTTGAACTCAAACACAAAATTCATACAAGAAACTCTTATATGTTAGCCCTCCACTTCATCCAAGCTTTATAAATAATATATATACAACCATGTGTATGGTAGCACGTGTAGTGATGGAATCCCCCCCCCAAAACTAGCTCTTGCCAGTTCCTACCATAAAATGATAAGCAGGAGCCCAAGTCCTTTATCCTCAAGGTCCTACGTTTACTAAATGCATGGATGGCTTGTCAATTGCAGAATGCCCTCTACTTTGTACTATAGTCATAAGCATGATTTGGCATTACTAATGGTAACATGGTGGCCTAATTGTTACTCCCAAAATCCTAGTCCAGAGCTCCATACTCAAACACCGACATGCTTGCCTAGATAATCTGCAATGGTTGGAATTTGTTGGCCTTCTCAAACATGGACACCTTCAAATAAAACACATGCATGAATTAGCCAAACAACATTCTACCACAAAGAAGCCACAATACATAGCAGCATGTGAAGCTAAATATGTTGATATAGTATGTACTAACGAAGGATGAATATTGAATTGCAAGCAACCTTCACATCCCGCAGTAATGAACATGAATTCTTAAGGAGTAGTAGGTCCTGTACTCATGATGCCTCACGCACTTTGCAATGGACTCCACAATTAGTAATCACTGTAGCAAAAAACAGTCTTCTCTCAATCCTTTGCTTCCCATTAGTTGATCAAAAACTCCCCATTAGGAGAAATATGGACTCTCTTTTTTGCCCCTTAAGGAGTGAATAAAGAAATATAGGCCTAACCAATGAGAGAGCTAGGATTCCAGATTCATGTAACATGAATCTTCTAGCCATATCTTGGCCCAAATCTTCCCTCAGCAATAAAATAAGGGGAAATGTGGGGAATACAATGCTGACACTTCCTGGAAGTTTGTGACTCGAATTTTTATTTTCTTAATTTTTTACGTTCGACATTTTATTTCTCCCATTTTCAATTTCCCCCTCTTTCTTAGGCGGATCTCAAATTTATCATATCTCTTTTCTCGCTTCTTCTTTCCTGACAAAATCTTACAGCCTCATTGTTGCTTGCCCTACCATTTCCTCTACACAAACACAGAGTGAGTTTCACACCTTTTATGAGAGCAAAGCTTGTTCTACCAAAGCTCTAAGATTTTCTTCACAAAACTTTACAGGTATATTGTTCTCTTCCATGGATGTTCTATGCTAAATTTTTATCTCGTTTTGACAAAACCTGTGCAAGTTATGTGCATTCTCTAACATGTACTTTCTTTTGTTTTGGTACTCTAGGAGTCTCTTACAGTTAAGAACAATGATCTTTTGAGCACTCAACTTCTTCTTCAACATCTTACAGTTTCTTTGTAAACAAAGTTATAGGTATGTTGTCTTGTTTTTTTGTTGCTCCATGGTTAAATTTTATCTCGTTTGGACAAAATGTATGCAAGCTATATGCATACTAAGTTTTCCTTTTTTTTTTTACTCCCAGAGTCTTTGAGGGTGGAGAACAATGATTTTTTTAAACCTCAACTTCTTCAACATCTTTGGGCTTCTTTGCAAAGAGAGCCACATGTATATTGCCACTTTTTTATGTTGCTCCATGGTTAAGTTTCAACTCATTTGGACAAAGCCTATGTAAGTTATATGTATGCTTTGACTCGATATTTCTTTTGTTTTTGTACTCTAGGAATTTGTTAGTGTGAAGGAACAATGGTCTTGTTATAAGTCAACTTCTTGTTCAACATCTCTAGGCTTCTTTGTGAAAAGAATTGCAAGTACAATGTTTTTTTAAATTGCTCTATTTAAATTTCATTTCATTTGGAGAGAACATTTGCAAATTATACACGTTGATAGGTAACTTTTGTATTTGGTTACTATAGATGTCTTCATAGAGAAAAAACATCAGTAACATACTTGCAGTTGAGGTCTTCAATAGAAAAGATAGTGTCGGTAATTGGATTTGTGATAAGTACTATAAGTTGGATTGGATTTTGATGCACCCAAGTACTCGAGGGAGTTTTAAGGTCAGGCTTAAGGATGTTGCAAACCCTAGCAAACATTGGAAAGATAGAAATTTAGAGTTCAGAAAAGTGTTCAATGGAACAAGTACAGTAACAGAAGTGTTGATCCAACATGTCTATACACACAAACAAATCTCTGTACACGACAAGAACTACATGGAAAATTATTAAAAAAATAGTAAGTTTTTAAATTTTATCATTGTTTATTCTTTTGCATCAGAGTTTTTTTTAAAAATCTTTGCAGTGTTCTAATTCAATCTTGTTTTACTGACAGCTCTATATCCATCAACTTTGCATGAATGGCAGAATGTGGAATGTTTGAGCGACAAGATACATGTTTGACATGAAAACATAGGTTCTTTGATCTATAATAATAACTCTGCAAGTCAACTTGCAACTCAAAATAACTTTTTTTATAATTCATTGTATGTAGTAGAAAGCCAAAGATTGTAGCATGTCCCATCCTCACCACTATCTAGTAGTGAATGGTTGATCGGTAGCTTGGAGTTGTCAAGAGCATGTAAGTCCAATATAAAATCTGACATCAATAGTGCTATTAAACCCACCACAGGCTCCAAAGATGTGCATCTTAGTTGGTTTATTCCATTCTCATTGTTTGCACATTTGTTTGGTCAATGTGATGTTCTGAAGAAAACAAAGATTACTTATCAATGCAAATGTCCATACGAGGAATGGATGAGTCAGCTATTGGGTGAGTCTTGGCAAGTCAAAAGAACACATTTTGATGAAACGATTGAATACAAGGTCAACCAATCTAATCTCGCATTCAGGTAAATATTTTTAACTACTTTGAATGCCTTGTTTTGATTGACATAGGTCTTGCTTAGATGAATTGTTGTGTTATTTTTATTTACTTACCATTATTTTTGTTTTTATTACAGGTATTTCATCGCTAGACAAACTCTGTGCATTCGCTTTCGATATAGACGATGGCGACTTTTGCAAGGGAAGGAGATCAGCTTGGATCAAGATACCCGAGATGAGACACATACAACTCTCATAGATGTGGTTATCTTGTGGAATGGTCATAATCCTTTTGTAGAGCTAGTTAAAATCATGATTAAATTGCAGGTTGGAGTTCTATAATCTATGCAATATTGTCTTTGCATAATGATATATTATAGCTCATCTCTTCTACTTATTTCTTAAAATTAAATATTAAATTGGATCCAAGGGATTTTGAAGGTCTTTTATATTTCTTCTCTTAAAAAGTTTCTATATTTTCTGTAGTTGGACTTGCATATACTCAGTGATCCAAGTATATTTGAGGATATAATAATGTAGAACGAAGCATTTGTCTGTATGAATAATTTTAACGATTACTTTAAAGTATTGAAATAAAGAAACTAAGGTAAGAGCTTTAATTTGAAACTTTAGTGTTAAAAAACAACCTTTATTAAAAACCCTAGATACATAAAAGCTATATCTCCAAACTCATTTTCACTTTCATTCTCTACTTCCCTACACTTGTGCTCTCCTCCCTTCTCTCTTTGTGTGCCATGGCTACCACTCCCACCTTCGCCGCATGGATTAGCTCCCATGCTACGCACACATAGGAGACTAGATATACCCTAGGTTTTGCGCGACCTTGAGTCTAGAGAGCTCACTTTCCGCTGTAGACCCTAGCTCTAGTATACTCGCATCGTTTTGTGATGTGGCAAACCCTCTGACCTGCTCTATTCCAAACTCTGCTCTCAGATGGGTCCCCATAGATTTCCTATATAGTTTACGTGCTGGATCAAGCCATAAAAAGGTAATAAATCGATCCCTCGTGCATGTGGGGCAGTATCTTCATGCCAGAGCACTGCCCACCTCATCCCCAGACCACGCCACGATGGATCTCATCGAGTATGATGCAGCATTTGCCATATATGTCTTGTGCACTAAGGTGCAAGAGGACAGTGAGGAAGACATCGACGCACCCTCGCAGCCACAGCTAAAGTATTTCGAGAGGGAGCCTAAAGAGATCATACTCGATCCGAGAGTAGAGGCAGCACAAAGCTTAGCCATTGTGCACCCACCTCCTTGCCCTCCTGAGATGCCGACAAGAGATGAGCCACCCCTCGCTTCTCTCCATGCTATCATCATCGAGGGGGTGGAATATTTACTTATGCAGGATGTACTAGAAATTTTGGAGCTAAGGGAAGAAGAGCTATATTGTATCATGGCGCGTGATGCACCTGATGATTTTATAGATTTTGATATACAAGATGCACCAACACATGTTGATGAGGTGGCTCGATATGATGGCACGAGTGTCGATGACATCTCTGCCATTGTGAGCATCCAAGAGAAGATTGAGAATGCAGCACCACAGTATGAGATCTCACATGAGGAGTTCGAGCGGTTGCAAGAAAGCGTTTTTGGACCTCAACCCGACTACGTAGTATCTTCCCAAGAGAGAGACGAGGGTGGCCCAGCTACAGGAGCAGACCTGGATGCTCCATTACAACAACAGATAAATGATGCAAAGAAGGTAATGTTATCAGATTAATGTTATCGAATTTGTGTCAAAATTTACCAGTAGGGCCTCTAGGGCATCGGGGATATGCACATTAAATTTTGCCGAGATCGGACCCCTAGAGCTGCCCTGGCCAGAGGCTTGCATCTGGGGCTGTGCACATCAAATTTTGCCGGGATCGGGCCCCCAGAGCTGCCCTGGCCGAAGGCTCGAATCTGCGGGCCTGAATCTACAGATTCAGGCCCCCAGACGCGAGCCAGGCCCCCAAACGCAAGCCTTCGGCCAGGGCAACTCTAGGGGCCCGATCCCGGCAAAATTTGATGTGCACACTTCCGATGCCCTAGGGACCCTATTGGTAAATTTTGACGCAAATTCGATGTATATATCTTTACCACACTCCATACATAGTGAGTTTGACACAGTGAGTCTGACACTGAACTTGTGTGATGCAAGACATTGTCTATATAGATGAATTTTCATCTAGACAAGGTGGTTGATCTGGTAGCCAAGGAAGGGTGCAGGGCTCGACATTGAAGGAGTATATCGGCCATCTTGTGAGAGACATTTTTGTATTCCATAAGACATGCTCTCCGGCTTTTTCTGAGAACTTCTTGAAGTTGAGGGCACTAATAAAGGCTGGGCTCTTTAAAACCATCCCAATGAACTCTAGCTTGGAGAAAGTAGTGTTGCTTCGATGTTCGAAGCTCCTCTACTTATTCTCCAGTACTAGGTCTGGGCCACTTTTTTCCCTGGTGGCCCGTGGGATGGTTGCTAGTGTTAGAGACCCCAATGTCATTAAGCAAGAACTACTAGGGCAAAATGTGTTGCTGCCTATGATCAAGAATAGCTCTGACCATGGGGAGTCTAGCTCAAAGAAGCCTAGGAGAGAGTAGATGTACTTAGTGCCAAATGATATCTCATCACCAATGTAATGTAATTTGTAATCTTCTATTGAAGTAATGAAAACCGATATTTGTTGGATTTGCATGCAATGTAGTTTGTCATACGCATCGTTTATTATTGTTTTTTACTTGAATATTATGTTTATTTATCATATTTATACGCAACACGATTCATACCCTAAATTTAATACGTAGTGCTTTATCGAGTTCATGCGCAATATGTATTCATTCGAACGTATGTAACGATAATTCAAAGACATAAATAAAACAAATAACAAATGAATAAACAAAAATAAGACGCACCAAAAAAATTATATTCATATTCATAACATTTTACATGGGATCCATTACAACTAGGGTTTTACAAAATCTCTTTGAAAGCTACATTCCATATAAACACCATATTCGGGAATATGGGGATTTCCCATAAGTTTGGGACACTTGGTCAAATCTTTGGATTTCTCATAACTTAAACACTATAACTCCAAATCGAGTGCTCTATAGCTCAATAGATTCCATTTTTCAAGCGCTTTTCAATGATAGGTGACATCATATGGTTTTGAGAAACTTATGGGCATGTTATCCGTGTGCCACCTTTTTAGTATTCTAAAAATGGGAATTGGGAGATTCCCAAACTCACTAATATTGTGTTTATATGTTTTGGTAGTACACCCCTATCGTTGTTGATATCTGCGAGGACTATCCTTCCATTTTCGAAAGAACCTCACTATTCGCAAATCCCTATCGGTGACACTGACTCTCCTTGCATGTACTGCTACATAGACCGAGTCTCCAAACAAGTCGATGATGTAAGCTTCCACAGCTTCCTGTAGTGCAAGGAGGGCTTGGGCAGTCCAGCAATCGGGTTGTTGCAAGCGTCTTCCATCTGGGAAGTGCCTCCTGTTGTTCTTAATGAGTATGCGGTCCATAACCTCACGCACTGGCTTCTAGAATGGAGCCTTTGGTATGAGGAGGTGCGTGGTCTTCTGGTAATGGTGGATCTCACAAAGAGCCACTATGCCTGGCTTCCATCGACGCTTGCGATGCTAGCGTGGTGGTGGTGGTGGTGGTGGTGGTGGTGGTGGTGGTGGTGGAGCTAGGGGGGAGGTGGCCTCTACATAGGATTTCTAAGGGGGTGTCTCTGAGCCGCTTGCTTGGTGTGTGCCATGTCTTCTAGGAGAGAAAACTCAAAACTCAAAAGTGAAATGTGTAAAATGAGGTGAAACTTTAAACTTATAGCAGAACTTTCAAAAAACCCTTAAATCTGAATTAATGTATCCAGACTTTGGAAAAATATGAACAGTGATCTGATTGGCGTAAAATTTTACCTATGGACTCCTCTAGGGTACATCAACTACCAAAAAAAAAATTGGCCTCATCAGAAGTCTCTAGGACACCTGAGATATATATATATATATGATCATGCAATAATTTCCATATAATTGCATATAGATTTTGGCTATTTGTAGAAATTGAGTTTGCAAATGTGCTTCCTTTGCAAAGAAAATTGTTCTTTTCCATTTTACTATTTGAATTTTATGTGAATATATCATAATATGAAAAACTAGTTTTGAGTGATTTGCATGTAAAATTTCTCACTTACATAAGTCTAATTACACTAAATAACACATGTTTAAATATGTCATAAGGCTTCATTAAAAAGGGTACTATACTTTAACTGTGGTAAATGATCCAAAAAGTCTTAAAAAGTAAAGATGGCTCAATTAATCCGCCATAATGTTGGATCCAAAAAACTGTAAATGTAGCTTTGATTTGGAGCAATGATGTGATACCATATAAACATGTTAATCTTATCAACGTACAAATACAAGCCAAAAACTTATTTTTTATTTTTCAATTATATCATGTACAAAATCTTCTATATATTCATATTTCAAGTAAGGTTATGATATCCCTTATTACCAAATTATTATATTTTGGACCTTTAAAATAGACACATAACATCATGTAATCTGCTAATGCTTCCATTAGCACGAATTGTGGTATAATCAATGAAGGTTGGTATAAAGCTCATGTGTGATACATAATACCTTATTGAAGGTATGTATCAAATATTGCTAAATGTAGAATACTTGTAAATGAACATTTTCAAATATTCCAATTTTAGCCTTGTAGTTTGCAATGTTGAAGAGTACAACTTGGGCTATAATCGATAGGTCCCATGATAAGGTAGTTCACATATTATATGAGGTAAACAATCTTAAGTCTTTAAAGTGGTTTGATTGAGATTTTTTGCAAAACTCTTCACGTGCCATGGTAGACTAACGTGTCTACTACTATGCCTTTGAGCTATACCAAATGACAAGCACATATGAATATAGTATGACCAATGTGCATTGTACCTATTATTTGTACCTATTATCTCTTTTGTACATATACTTTGCACATTCCAAACTACTTAACTTGATTTATTGAGATTTTTTAAAACCATATTGGTGATTTAATTTCATGAGATATATTTTTTAGCCTAAATGACCACTTCGGATACACAACCAACAACTCTATGCAATGCATATATTTAATGATGCTAATTATATGGGCCATAGGTAATATTTGGTGACCTAATGTGCACAAACCTAATTGACTTTTTAATAGTTAGATTTTGAGATATGCATCCTCCAAAATTTACCTTCTAGTGATTGAGGTTGAACAAAATTATATTTAGATTAAAAATAGCACTTGAATTGAAAATCACATGAAACTCATTAAGGAGCTAGTATTTGTTATGCTCTATCTATAAAAGAACATTTGGGTGGATTTGGATATGGAAGTAGGGTTTACATCCCCCAAGAATGTGGATTCCATCTTTTGGGTTTGGAGCCTTCTCTCCCAAATCTAGGTCTAGGGTTGGTGGTAGGCTTGGATGATGATGTGGCAATCCATCATGAACTCCTCCTCTTCCCTTGCATTACACAACGCTCACACATCATCCTTGTGTATGTGCCATGTCAATGCATGCCACCTTATCACACCAACTTGGTATGCCACATCATTGGTTGGCCATTTCATCATGGTGATGTGTCATCCTTCTCATTCATGTCACATTATCACTTGCCATGTCACATTGCAGCTCATGTTGGCACCCACTATCTATAGCCAAGTCACCAATGAGATGAAATCCTTGTAACTTTTGCCACACCATTGCATGCCTTGTCACAAATTTACCATGCAATCACATAGCCTTGTCACCATGGTGGCATGGCCCTGATGTCGCATGACAGGGGTTACATCTCCTCAAGCCACATATGCACACCATACACGGTAAGTCATCACCTCATATATGCATGTATGCAAGATGGCCATGCATGCATGCATGAATGATGAGCATGTATATTGGGCTATCTTGCAACCATGTAACATTGTCATACATACATGCATAGTGGCCATTTAGTGTGCATTTATGCTTGGCGGATGAATATCCATCAATTATGCTCCACTATATTGAGATAAAACCTTATATTAAAATGTAACGATATATCACTTTTTAGTATGATTTGTAATCAAAGAACTAGGATAATTAAATAATTTGTGTTGAGCATCCACCAATGGTATAGCAATTTGATCTTGGTAATTTATCTTTATATCTAGACTAGAATGAATTATAATGGGATCAATTATTATCCAATGGTATGCTACACATGGTTTGAATATCAACTAATGATGCATAACCTTGGAATTTTGATAGATCGAATTGTGTTTTTGTGCATGATTTGGCTTTGTGACATTGTGTACTATCACTAAGCAAGAGTCTCTTCATTCTTCATACTATCACTCAGTTTCACAAATTTAGAATGGCTTGAGGAATGACCATGGGATCCCAAAGCTATCAATGAGAAAAGAGCAATAGAAAAAAGAGGCCTCCATCTCAATTAATTGCTAAAGAAAAAGAAAATGAATTACATGAGATAAAAAATGGGAGTGAAGGGCTCCATGTCACACTATTATTGTTGCTCATATGAAGTACAAGGACACCTCTAGATGAGGCAACTACAACCAAAGTGGAGGTTCCATCTCCTCACAACTCACATATTTATGTCCACATTAAGCATCTGTTCATCACCACCTTCAAACATCAATATCCTTAGCATCACCTACTTTGGAGAGCATGCCCAATGTGCAATGTGGCAATATAGAAGAAAGGGATGTGGAAAAATCAAAACTACATTGACATTGAAACACAATAATCAAGAAATACTTTGGTGACTTGTCAACTTCTTACAAGGTGAGTCTCCATTCAATGTTGATTGATCGTGATTAATTAATACAATCTAAAAAGCTATCAAGGTTCCAAGCTAGCATAAAAGAGATATAGGCTCTTCATTGATTAAGATTTTAAGGGTGTTATATGCTTCAATGAAGTATAAAGGTATATCTAATCATCTAACTAGGCATGAAACACTTGTGGCTTCCATTGATAGGTCATAAATGATGGGGAATATACATGTTACTGCATGTCTCCTAAATATTAAACATATGAGTAGAAGATCCACCTTGGATACCAATTAGATTGGTGCAATATGGGCATTTAGTGGGTGTGCATCTAAAGTAAATATGAGATTGTCTAGTGAAACCAAGGCCTTAATAAAGCACTTTTTGGAGGAGCACTCTGGAGCATCTCTTGAATTCAAGAAGTTGCGATGACAACATGTGGGATGAAAATAATATATTGAGCATGGTGCCTATTCTTGGAGATAACATAGACAAAGCTTTATATGAAATTTAATGAGGCCTACCTAGATTTTTAGTTAGACCAAACATATTTTGAAATATGTAAGCCTTGGTTTGTTTGATACTAAAGATATTAGGATAAATATTGTGGTAGGTACCATGTGTGATCTAAGCTCATGCATGATGTAATCTGTAAGATCTCTAGCCATGATAGTGTCCTTTTAGTTAGGCCACATGAGTTTGTTCACACCCTATCATACCCTCAATCTTTCAATGACCAATACTATTCATTAAGTTGTATTTTGGGGAGTTGCCCAAGTTATGGATCATTATTTAGAGCACCTTGGTCCACATATGGCACCTCTAATATCAAGATTAAATGTATCGATATTGCATGATGAGAAAGGCTTTTGAAGGTGAGAGTAGAAGACTAAAACTTGTCACCAAAGAGTCCACATGTCCCAATCTTAGTCATCCATGCAAATCCACATAACCCAATCTTAGTTATGTGTGTGTTGCTACTATGGCCCCCTTCATGTGAAAATGCAACAAAGCCCTAAAGCATCAAACTATGTAATTATGCAATAAACATACAAAAAAAATGCTGCACAAAAAGAGATTATTCAAGCATCAATCACTATCAAAGAATCCCGTATTCTCTTTGTTGAGGTCAATTGATGAATGAGTTATGCCATGCTAATGCAAGAAGGTGGTCAACTAATGAAAGATGAGCACACCACCATTATCATGGAAAAAATGGAAACCCCTCTCTAATTGACACACTAAAAGACCAAGTATAGGTAGCATAGGAGGCTATAATCCTTAGATCAAGATATCCCTATGTGAACACACATTGCCAAATAAGTAAGATATCATACTAATTTGTTTAGAAGCTATACATACATATGGCTAGAAATATCATTAAGGGAGATTTGAGGTCATTTTTTGGCCCTTTAAGAAATTGAGGAGATAGAATGTGTCTTAATGTTTTTGAAAATATTCTCAACAAAATCTTCCCTTCAATGACTCTCTCAAAATCTTTCATGTCCATTTTCAAAGTTTATTTTGGTCAAATCTTATCCACCTCCATGTTCAATAGTGGATCACTTCTTGTAATTCTATTACTTGTAATTCTATTACAAGTATGGAGGACTGTAAATGACATCTATATCATCTCCATATTGATCTCAAAGACTAGTATAAACTATTTGTAAATGAAATAAGGTTAGTCTAAATATACCTAGTGCAATGGAAGCATTCAATTTCGAAGGTAGAAAGATTACTGATCTATGGATCGATGGTAGGTTCTTTCCTATTGATCCTAAATCAAGAAGCACCCCTCCATTATTTCATTCTAAGATTTGTTTGGGATGCAGTGTTGCACTCATTGCACTATGTCAGGTTTACACTTGACTATGCCTTGTTCTATATAGGAAGTGTACCATTGTACATTGATGGTTATAGGATGCAAATTGGGCTAGTAGTATTTCATACACAACGTCTACCTATGGGTTTATGTTTTTCTTTGGGAGCATTGTTATTATTACTTAGAGTAGCAAGAAATAGCCTACAATTGCACTATTTAGTACTAAGGCATATTACAAAGGTGTTATAGTTGTTACATGTGAGATAGCTTACTTGGTGATTTGGGGCTACAAATGGACATGAATACTATCATCTACTATGACAACCTTAGTAGCATTCAATTGGCCAAGAATCTTGTGTATCATGTGTGAACCCAATGCATTGAAGTCCATTACCATTTCATTCGAGAGCAATTTCTAACAAGTGACATTGACTTGGTTTATGTGAGCACAAAGAATCAAGCTACAAATATTTTCACCAAGGCCTTGGAAGATGAGAAGCTCCATTGCTTCAAGACTATGCTTGGAGTATGAGCTCATTGTTTAGCTGAAGGAGGAGTGTTGAGATGTTGAGCTCCACATGAGATAGCACCCACTACATGCCTTGGTGATGTGGCACAACTTTACTCACTAGGATGATCAATATGGAGGATATGCAAATGATTCTATAGTTGGACTACACTCATATAATCTACTCTTAGTTATGGCACATTCCTTGTGCCATAGCATCTATCCTTTAGCAGGTTCACACTAAGTAACCATATATGCATATGTTTTAGTAATTTTATATAATTATCCTTTTATCATGTTGTGGTCTAAGTTCTTTTGTGCGAAAGAAGAAGATTTCAACCCTACTTCTCCATATGATCATCTCCATTATTTGTGTGTGCTCTTGGTCGTTTCCCATTTCTCTCCTCTTGCCTATTTTCATTCATTTTCTCTCTTGAATGTCATGTATATAAATGTTTTGGGGGGGGGGGGGGGGGGGGGGGTGTGTGTGTGTGTGTGTGTGTGTGTGTGTGTGTGTGTGTGTGTGTGTGTGTGTGTGTGTGTGTGTGTGTGTGTGTGTGTGTGTGCGCGCGCGCGCGCTGTCAAAGAGTTTACTATTCATAATATAAATCATGGGATTCTTATGAACACAGAAGAGCTTCACTGGAAGTTATATGAGGAATTTGCATACAAAATTCAGACATTGTTATCCAATACCCACCTTAGTTACACAAGTTCTTTTGTATTTAGCATATAAGTTTCAGTTATACCATGAATATTTATGAAAAATAAGTCTATGGGAACCTTCAACTTCGTCAACTGGAAGTAATTGACAGTCTGTAGGATAAATCACATTGATTCAGGTGCAAAAATATGGTCAAAACCCAAGAAGAATGCCAAAAGTTGCCAAAAGTCCACTAGGTCCACATGGGACCTGGAGTAATAGACTTAAGTAACCATCAAGTGACGTGGGTAGGTCAAAAAGTGACCAGGGGCTGAGCAGGGAGCAGCCCGCATTTTTCAGCGCAAAATGCGGGCTGCACAGTCTGAAGCAAACTGGAGAGAGCTTGAGCTATGGTGCATGATTTGGAGCATGCAAACTGAAGATCAACAGGCCCAACTACTGAAGATATAAACATGGTGAGAACTCCACTTCTCTACCCCTTTGATCTGACGAAAATGCATGCTGAAACAGTCTATAAAAGAGGGAAATCTAAGAGAAAAGTATCCAACTTGCTCTTATGCACGACTTCTCTCATTTTGTCTACCTTGTTCATGGTCCAATGAAGCCCCGACTTGTACCCAAGTACTTGAGTGACTTTGGGGCAAGCAAAGGGTGAGGATATTGAAGGCAGATGGGCTGTTATGGGCTGAAATAACCAGTCATAAACAGGGCAGCCCACTGTTATGGTCCATTTTTATGAGCAAACATGGGATTTATGTTGTTGTAATGGAAGGAAATGACCTCTTTTCTTCAGGACATTGTTCATGAATGATCAGAAATGCTTCTTCTTGAGTTTATGCACTCATTTTGAGCTTGATTATGGGCTGGAATTTTCTGTTTTAAAACAGGGATGAAGCTAAAATTATGCTTCTTCAATTCATTTCATGTATCTTTGGCCCAAATCTTGAATGCACTTGGATCTATCAACAAAATACTTGTTCCAAAGGGTTGAAATCCATCTATGTACTTGAAATAAATGCCATTAGATCTTGTATTTGATGTTCATAATTGAATCAAGAATCTGAAAATACCCTTTATGATATGATGTATGTATCCAAAGGCTTTTGATGTAATCAAGACAGACTTATTTCTTTCGTTCATGTATGCTAAGTACATGGTGAAACGGCTTGAACTCTTCTTCCGTACCTAAATCATTTCTAAACCTCGAATCTTATTAAACCCCAATCTACTTCCCCTTCCTGAACCTTGAATCCTAAACTCCTCTTCTGCACTAAAGCCCCGGTGGTAGACCTTCAACCCTTAACGCGACGACACTGGTGAACCAGACGTGAAGGTCCATTGCGGAAGAAGAAGTCCAATGGGAGAATCATCAAGTTCAGGAGGAGATGCCTTGCAACAGTTGGTTTGTCTAATGCAAGAAAGCCAACAACAACAGCTACAATTTCAGCAGCAGTTGCAATTGCAACAACAACGGAGACAAGAAGAAGAGCGGATTGATGCTGCTGCCATTAAAGCCTTAGAAGCAGTTGGACAAGAGCTCAAGCAATTTAATGGGCAAAATGTGTCCTCTTTTATCTGCCTCTACACTGACAAGATGGTCTTCTTTGGAGTTCCTCAACATGCATGGAGTTGTTACTTTGCCCACCTGGCTGTGCATGGTCTCCAAGACCGAATTCATGGTCTTTTCCAAAAAGATGCAGCATGGACTGTGTTCAAGAAGGCTCTTCAAGAAGAATTTTTCCTTGAAGATTCTGGCCTTATGACAAAGAAAGTCTTCACCGAATGGGTCGAAAGGCCCAATAAGGGTCTAACCGCTACTACTCTTTATCCAGAATTTGAAAGCAAATTTGCCCAACTAGATCCTGATGACCAACAAGGTATGGAAAGTCAAAAGATTGAATTATTTTTAAAGGCTGTAGATTCTTCTCTTCAGGAGAAATTAACTGACCGACTTGAAGACCCCGACTCTGAGTCGGGATTGAAGACTGCTTGGAGTGATGTCACTGAATCAGTTAATATGATTGCTGGAAGAGAGCGATTGCGCCTAAGATGGGGATCAACCCCTGCAACAACTGAATCTATGAAGGAGCCTGTCCCAGTTTCTCAACCTCCTGTCTCTATGGCCGACCAACCAAGAAATTCTGTTGTTCCTTCACCAAAGAAGGATGTCATGGACGAGCTAATTAAAAGCATGCGGGATCTCCATCTTAATCTAACGAAAATTAATTCTAAAGTAGAAAGGCTTGATGTAAAAGTAGAAGAAAGGGGTCGGTCAACTGCCCAAAGGCCTGCACGAGAAGGCTTCAAAAGACGTTGCATTTGGTGTGATAGCCTTCAGCATGACAAGAGGGAGTGCGATGCATTCCGTGAAGCTGAAGCACAAAAATTAGTCTTTTGGAAGGATGGTAAAATTCATGCAACCGAAACCGGGCTTCCTGTTGAGCCAAACTTCGGCAACGGTGGCATGAAGAAAAGATTGGAGGATTTGGCAACAAGAGCGGCCTATGCAACTATTGATGCTGCAACTTATGGGCTGCAAATTGAGCCAACTAATGAAATTGTTAAAAAATGTAAAACTAATGCAAAATCTAAAGTGTGGACGTAGGCCTTGGAACGCATGGAGCAAGGCAAGGCAACTAAGGATGATTTAACCACTGCCAGTCAATGTATTCGAGGGAGAACCGGATGGTCCGAGCCTGTGGATTCATTTTTAGCTTTTGCTCGGTTAGCTGAAATTAATAATCAAGAAACCATGATAGAAGAAAACAGAAGAAGAGAAGAAGATGTTGCCAGTCCTTCTTCTTCAGGACCGACTAAACGCATAACAAGAAGTAAACCAGACCAACAGAAGGCTGCTGAAAATCCGCCGCCACTAGAATTTGACATGGGAGAAGCCCCTCAAGCAAAGAAAACAGAAGGAAAAAGAAAAAGCAAACATCCCAGTTACAAGTTGCAGTCTGACATAGAGACCACAACGGATCTTAAACGGATCCTAGAAGAAAGGATTCTTGGAAGTAGAATTGAATTTACATTAGCTAAAATTCTCAGTATTGCAAAACGAGGATTTCATGATGTAATAATTGATGTAATTAAACGAAAAAGACAATATGTTGGTGAGGAAACTGAAGAATCTGTACATGCTTTTTTGCAAGTACTTCATGTGTATTTACAGGATGAAGAGAAGCTGAAAACTCAAGGAATTCGATTAGAGGCAATCAAAGAATTGATTGCAGCCATAGAAGCCAAAGACGAAGACATTTATGAAGCAGAAGCTGAAGAAGCCATAATGGTGGGGACTTCTCAATCTAAAGTGCAGCCCATGCGTAAGAAAGAGACTCTTCTTCACAACATGCAAGAAGAAAGTGAAACTCACTTTATTCCTAGTAGTCACTATTCCCGTACCCATTGGGTAAGGGCGACTACTGAAACTGTTGTTAAAATCGGTGAAAAAGAAACTCTATGCATTGCCCTTATAGACCATGGTTCAGAAATTAATGTTATGTCAAGAAGTCTCTATGAGAATGGTGGATGGCCCATTGATGTGGACCTAGGATGGCACATGAAGGCAACCAATAACTGTTCTGGCGATCTTTATGCAACATGTCCTTATGTACAAGTTACTATTGGTAATGTAAAAGATGAATTTCATTTCTTTGTTCAAGATTCCTGCAGTTATCCTATCATTCTTAGACAACCATTTATTTTCGAGTCTCGTTTAGAGACAAAGGCTCTTGATGATGGTATAGTTGAGACAGATTGCCTTCCACTCTTGGGCATGATCGCCAACTGTTCCACTCCTGACATAGCCATGCTAAGATGGATAGCCTATATTAAATCCTTAAATCTTGATTTGAAACATATTGCAGGTAGAGATAATCTAGTTGCTGACATGCTTTCACGTGCCAGATATATGGATGAAGAAGAAATGATGGATGAGAAGAATTAGAGTTTATAAATGATGCTGTTAATGCAGGTACAACAAAAATTACAGCAAGAACAATAGGTTCAGCTGTTAAAATAAATTTTACATCAGCAAGGAAGGATGAATCAACCAAAGAAGGACAATGGACAGCTAGTAAACAGCATATTCAATGTTTTGGTATGGTTTGTTCACACTTTAAAGAAGAATATTATGCAGATGATTGGCTAAAAATTGGCCAATTTTTTAGCACTATGACAAAGAAGGAAGATTGGACTAATGAAGAGTTAGAATTAAGAGAAAAGCCTATGTTTTTTTTCTTAAAGATGGATACCTCTGGAGGCATGTGAAAAAGAAAGGAAGGGCGCCTGTTCGTGTCTTAGGAGATAAAAAGACATAAAGACAGGTTATGCAAGAATTCCATAAGAGCCTATTGGCTGGTCATAGAGGCATATGGGGCACTTTTGCTAAAATAAAAGAGAAATTTTGGTGGCAAAACATGTATAAAGACATTGAGCATTTTGTTGAGTCTTCTCATGCTTGTCAAATGTATTCTATGGTAAAGCATAGAGATGGGCTTCAGCCTACCTATCCTTTATCCATTCACTATAGATGGGTTATTGATTTAGTAACCATGCCTACAGGAATTTGGAACATGAGATATCTAGTACTTGCTAGAGAAGATCTCACAAATCAAGTGGAAGGAAAGGCCTTGACAACAAAGTCCACTCATGTTGTTTGTAGATTTCTACTTGAAGAAGTATTTTGCAGGTATGGATGTGTTGCTAAAGTAACTGCTGATAGAGGGGAATTGGATGCCGATGAGGCTCGCCATTTCTTTGCTCAATTGGGAATTAAGCTATCTCTTACTTCAGCCTACAATCCTGAAGGCAATGGTAAGAGTGAAAGAGGTCATCAACCAATTCTTAAAGCTTTAGCAAAATCATGCAAAGGAAAGATGAGGGAATGGCCTAAAATGCTACCATTCGCATTATGGGCTGATAGAACTACCCATAGTGCAGTGACAGGATATATGCCAGCTGAACTTATATATGGACAGCCATTTGTTATGCCTATTGAGGAATCCATTGTCACATGGAGTATCTTGCCTTGGGATGAAGGCATGAATAGAGAAGAATTGTTGTCTTTATGCATAAGGCAACTTGAAAGAAGGCCAGAAGATGTCAAAACAACCATTGAAAGGCTAAAAACAGCAAGATTAAAGAATAAGAAGAGGTTTGACAAGCATCATCGACTCCGTCCAAGAGCTATTCAAGAGAATGATTGGGTTCTTGTCTATGATAGCAGCCTGGACAATCAATATAGTGCTCATAGGAAGTTAGCCAAGTGATGGTTTGGACCATATGTTGTAAAAGTAGTACATAATAATGCTACTTACTCTTTGGTTGAAATGGATGGGACCATGATTAACATTCCAATAGCTAGGAAACGAATCAAACTCTTCAAACGAAGAGAATCTTCAACTTATGAACTTGATGACTTAGATATGAGCCCTCTACTTGAAGACATGCAGGAAGAAAAAGACTTAGAGAATGAAGATGAAAAAGAAGACCCTCCTTGACCTATAATCTTGTGAAATGGCACATGCCCAAGGATGTGCATGTTAGGAGGGGGTGAATGTCAAAGAGTTTAATGTTCATAATATAAATCATGGAATTCTTATGAACACAGAAGAGCTTCACTGGAAGTTATATGAGGAATTTGCATACAAAATTCAAACATTGTTATCCAATACCCACCTTAGTTACACAAGTTCTTTTGTATTTAGCATATAAGTTTCAGTTATACCATGAATATTTATGAAAAATAAGTCTAGAGGAACCTTCAACTTGGTCAACTGGAAGTAATTGATAGTCTGCAGGATAAATCACATTGATTCAGGTGCAAAAATATGGTCATAACCCAAGGAGAATGCCAAAAGTTTCCAAAAGTCCACTAGGTCCACATGGGACCTGGAGTAATAGACTTAAGTGACCATCAAGTGACGTGGGTAGGTCAAAAAGTAACCAAGAGCAGCCCGCATTTTTCGGTGCAAAATGCAGGCGGCACAGTCTGAAGCAAACTGGAGAGAGCTTGAGCTATGGTGCATGATTTGGAGCATGCAAACTGAAGATCAACAGGCCCAACTACTGAAGACGTAAACATGGTGAGAACTCCACTTCTCTACCCCTTTGATCTGACGAAAATGCATGCTGAAATAGTCTATAAAAGAGGGAAATCTAAGAGAAAAGTATCCAGCTTGCTCTTATGCACGACTTCTCTCATTTTGTCTACCTTATTCATGGTCCAATGAAGCCCGACTTGTACCCAAGTACTTGAGTGACTTTGGGGCAAGCAAAGGGTGAGGATATTAAAGGCATACGGGCTGTTATGGGCTGAAATAACCAGTCATAAACAGGGCAGCCCACTGTTATGGTCCATTTTTATGAGCAAACATGGGATTTATGTTGTTGTAATGGAAGGAAATGACCTCTTTTCTTCAGGACATTGTTCATGAATGATCAGAAGTGCTTCTTCTTGAGTTTATGCACTCATTTTGAGCTTGATTATGGGCTGGAATTTTCTGTTTTAAAACATGGCTGAAGCTAAAATTATGCTTCTTCAATTCATTTCATGTATCTTTGGCCCAAATCTTGAATGCACTTGAATCTATCAACAAAATACTTGTTCCAAAGGGTTGAAATCCATCTATATACTTGAAATAAATGCCATTAGATCTTGTATTTGATGTTCATAATCGAATTAAGAATCTGAAAATACCCTTTATGACATGATGTATGTATCCAAAGGCTTTTGATGTAATCAAGACAGACTTATTTCTTCCGTTCATGTATGCTAAGTACATAGTGAAACGGCTTGAACTCTTCTTCCGTACCTAAATCATTTCTAAATCCCGAATCTTATGAAACCCCTATCTACTTCCCCTTCCTGAACCTTGAATCCTAAACTCCTCTTCTGCACTAAAGTCCCGGTGGTAGACCTTCAACCCTTAACGCGACGACAGCGCGCGCATGCGCATGTACATGTGCATGTGTGTGTGCGTGTGTGTGTGCATGTGCGTGTGCATGTGCGTGTGCATGTGTGTGGGTGTGTGTGTGTGTGTGTGTGTGTAACCACTTGCTTTTAGGCATAGCTTGGCTCAACCTCAAAAAAAGTTTTAAATAATACATGACCCATGCTAACATGTTGACAGCCCAAGTACTTCAAGGGAGCTATATCCTTACAAAATTCAAACTTTTTGGGACAAATGTTCCAACATAAACTTCTTCAGGCACAACTCTCTAACCTCCTTTAAGCCTCTTTTAGAGAGCATGGTAGAAAATTTTCACACACACTTTCATCAAAGGCAATGGTAAGATTAGGATCTAGCTTGCCCTAATGTCATGAAGTTGTCCTCTCTCTATCGAGTCAATACATTCATGTAGATACTCAACTGTCAATTTTACAAAGCATGATATATATTGGTCAGAACAAGTAATGGACATCAATATCAAAGTATAATGGCGAAATTTTATACAAAGGCTCTCTAATGTAGGTTGCACCTCTACTTGGTTCACCAAATTCTAGTGCTGGAAGTGTCTTTTTGGCATATGCCTCCACTAATGATCTTTTCATTATACATTTTAATACTTGAACCATCCCCAACGCTTCATCACTTAATGGAGAATAGTATATGTGGGCAATTCAATCTTGCTTTAAAATCTTCAAGTTCGGAGCAGGTTGATTTCTTTGCTTATGAAAAAATATGTCCTACATATGGACAAATGCTAATGCTTAGTTGTCATGGCACTACAAGCTCTTCAAGCACATATTGTTCATGGAGGAACTCTTCTAGCATAATGGAACCAACTTGAAGTAGCGGTTGTGGAAGCTGCTTTGTTGCTGTTATTAGAGGAGTTGGGTCATTTTTCCTGTGGGAATTCCATAGGTTCCCAACAATTTGCATTATCTACTTCCTAATAGAAATAAAAGTTTGAATATCTTCAGGAAACTTTTCCCTTGTGATGTTTTCTAACATTTTTCAAACCTCGTTTATTAAAAATGTTGAGCTAGGATCTTGAGTGACTCTTATAGATGGACACTTCTCATTGATATCCATCAACAACTAATTGTTCTATAAATCCCTCATAAGGATATCAATGTGAAGTGGAATTCAAAGTCTCATTTTTACATGATGGCTATTATTGTCATCATATGCTACCAAAAAGAAATTTCTTGGCTTTGGTGAGTAAGAGTTTTTTATTTTTCCACCTTTGTAAGCCATGAACCCCAAAATGCAACTACAAAGAAATAAATACTTTTCTAAAACCAAAATTTTAACTTTTTTTCTTTGTCAAATCAAATTTTAAATCTTATTAATTTATTTTTTTATTAGCTTATTAGAGTATAAGTTAGTTATGTCAAGTTTTCCACAATATAAGATACTACATCTAAGTGGCGTGAGTTGCAGCTATCATAACAAACATGGAATATACCACTACATTAATTTCAATCCTTAACAACTACTAATCACCTTATATAAATAGGGCCATGTCATCAATGATAAGATAATGGGCACTTTATTGTACACCTAGTGCTACTAATATCTTGCATTTGATTTCATATTTTATATTTTATTTTTTTAATATATAATTAGTTTTGAACATTATTTTTAACTTTTGATTAATTTTAACTAATTTTTTACATATTCAATGTAAGGTACAAGCAAATCGCACCAAGTTGCACAACATAAAATATTACTCTTAATTTTTTGTTTACCAAGAAGGTTCAAAGTTATAAAGTCACAAATTGTGCACACTGCCTTTGGGTAAAGATTTGCACATTGTCAAGAAATTATGTTACATAAAATGTCAACACAAAGCAATTGTTGTTGTAGTCATATGTATTGATATATCACATATCATAATGAAGTGAGAAGGATCGTACTCAATTACTCAATGGGGTTTTGAGAAGAAATGTTCTTATTTAGTTCTAGAGCTGCAATTAATTGAACAATGAAAATCTCACAATGACAAACATAAAACTTTGTGTCTTATTTTTAACCATTTGAGTATTATTTCTTGGCGACAAATCTTATCATCCCCTTAAATCAATACTATTGCAAATTTCAATCATTGCTCTACCATAATGAGTGCTCAAAGGCTATTGGAAAGCTTTCATTTGATGTGAATGTGATGCCAAGTCTACATCTCTGTAACTCTTTATTTTCCAATGTAATATTGTCTTGTTAGTTTAAAGTGTTGCCACGTTTATAGAGTCGTCTACCTAATGTGATAGGTTATATTAGGGATACATACAAACAAAACTTTTCCTCCATGTGAAGAGATTAAAGCAAGCAAGGGACAAAAATGATAAGTGAGTTGCTAGAAAAGTGGAAATATTTGGGAGAGAGGATTAAATCTTAAATATGTTTGGTGTCATGTCACTTAACTTCTTGCACATCAATACCACCACTCTTATAATTGCATGGTTTCATCTCTATTAATGGTCTACATGCAGAGTCTACTTTCGAGGATACATTTGAATACTCGCTTCTTTTCATTTATGTTGAAAATCTTTAGGCCTCCTTATAAAGTCACATGAACGAAAAGTCTATGACACCTTATAAAATGAAAGTAACTATTTTGTTCCAATTATTGTCTATTAGAATTTGATTATATTTTTGTATTGGTAATGTCAAAGTTATTGAGATAGACCAAAATTGGTGTCAATATTTTGAGATTAATGCCATGTAATTTGGGACATATTAAAATCTTTGCAACCAAGGTCCAAATTCATGAGAGTTTCCAAAGTCAACCGTACTCATCAAAAGCTATTTGGTGATGCTTGGGTTGAGATGGTTTCAATGCAGGACAAGGATGTTATAGAAAATATTCATTTTTATCTAATTACCATAGCATTAATATTTCTTAGGGTAAAAGGAATATTTTATGTGACAAGCTATAGTTATGATCATCTTGCCCAATTACCATATTTGTAATGTTTCTAAGGGTAAAAATCATATTTTATTAACAAGATATAGCTATAATGATCTTTCTTAGAGTAAAACAAATCCTTCATCAGGAGAAATTTGAGGTCTCAAAATAGCCCTCTAAGGAAGTTTGACCTATTATTCCCTCAAAAAATGGGAGCATAACAAAATTTTTGCAAATGAATTCCAAACTTATCAAAACTTTCATTTTTTATAACCTACTTTTCAAGATCTTTTAGGTGATACAAGTTGATACTAATAATGGTACATATGTTTTAAAAAATTGTGTCAATTAAGAGTAATGAAATCTATGGCTTTATATTTTAGGGTTTTGTGAAAAATTACAACATTACTCAACATCATTTATCTTAACCTCAATCATCATCATTCATGAATGTCATTCAATACGAGTGTTTATGATTTAATGTAAGTTGCAAGATTGTGAATTATTGCATTTGAGTGTGACAAAGTGCGTATTGGCCTAGTCATTCAAACTAGTATCTAAATCATCCCCTAGATGTAGGTACTTATTGCATAGTTCCTTTTTTGTGACATATTGTTTTCACATATTGAAGGTTGAATTTTATCAACTACATCATCTTCATCTTCAAGAGATTGCTCTATCACATCATAGTTCTTCATATGCAAGATTTTCATGCAAATCTCATACAACTAAAAGAGCAATGAGTAAGAGATTAGGCAAAACCCACCAAAACATGGCATGTGATTTGACATTTCTTTGAAGACCTCATGGTCATGATATAATTCAAGTGCATGAAATTAATGTGTATTTTTCTTGAATTTATGGTTTCTAATAAAATTACAAAATGAAAGCAAGAGGGATTCATTCAGCACATAGTTTATTAGCAACAAGGATTCATATTGATCTTTAATGAAAGTGTTTTACCTTAGGTGTTACCCATTGTGGAGAATTGTAGCACCTATAATATTTCTCCCATTCATATCAATACTCTTGAAAATATTGTATCAACAACAACACTAGTAAAAGATCACCATAGCATTTACTATTTCAAATCTTTTAGGGAAATTTTTTAATATGAAATATATTATGTTGGCATGACTTGTCCTAACAAAAATTTTCCTAAATATAAATGAAAAACCTGGTGTAGAATTTCAAGACTTTGATATTATCACTATGTTTGGAGCACCTTAAAAACCCATGAATGACTTTTGAGTTATCCAAATCAAAGTTTGGATGGGGGACACAACATCTTTAGACAATTATTTTTTGCTAAAATAAGCAATTATGCTGTGGCTTTCTTTAGGCAAGAAATATCATCAAAGTGCTCACAAAAGTAGTAAAATAAGTATATTTAAGTAAATTATAAGGCATTGGTGATGTCCAAATGTGTGAGGAGGTTTATTCAAGTCATTGTCTAAGGAGTCTCCTTCAAGGTCTCATGCAAGGCAAAATATTTTCCTTGATGTGGTTGGATGTATAAAGTCATGCTCAAGGAGTGTGCAATTGACCTCTATTTTTAACCATATTGACATCTTACTTTTTTACTTCTCGTCTCACAAGCTTAGAATGGAACTCCGTTTTAGCTTTTGAGCTATTGAACTGTGTATGTAACACTTCATAATCACTAACTACAACTAGTTTAAGGATGTAAATTTTATTTCCATGGGGTATAAACACATATGGCCTTAGATGCCAAACTAATAGTTTGGCGAGTTCAATTCCTATGCTTATGGAATAAACTTAGTATAATTAATGAGTATTGCAAGTAAGTGTCAAATCATGTCTTATATTTTTGCAATCTTCACGTAACTTTTGTCAAATCAAAAGATCTCAATCAAAGTTCCATTTTTCTCTATCTCTTTTTAGAATTAGTTTGAATGCAGTATGGAATACTTTGAATAAACTTACAAACCTCTTTTATGAAAGATTTTGCCACTTTTGGCTCTAACATGAAGAGATTCATTGATGTTTGGTATGTGTATTGCAAGGGCTCCTCTTGGCTCTTTTAGCTCTTGGGTTTCTCCTTTAGACATGTTTCTATATCCATATGATGATCTTGTCTCCATTTGGTTGGCTTTGGAGAAACTTGATATTTCCTTAACTTGGAATTTGATTTATACTTGATTTCGACTAGATTCATTTTTTTTCCATAATGATTGTCATATTGCTACTCTATCTTATCTATTAAATGTAAATGTTCTTCAAACTCTTCTCTTGCCCCTTCTATTTTGATGTAATTTGATGCAAAATAACATTTCTTGACAACATTGTAAACCTTCTTGTAGGGGTATAGCACACAAAACTTTGTTTTCCCTTTTCTGGAGCATGGATCACACATGTTAGAGCATTGCTTGGTTAAATGGAAATGATGCAAGCAAATGGAACACTATTTTTCATCTTTTTTAACCATTCAAGGAACACTAAATTTTGAAAAATAAATATATAGACTTGAGTCTTCTCTTGGATTATTTAAAAGTATCTTAAAATCATGAAAAAATAATTGCATCGTTTTCATAATTTACAAAAATAAATCATCATCCATGAAGGTCTAAGCTAACCTATTTTATAGCTAATAAGACATTATTCCAATCAATAACCATGAACATTGCATGTTTCATTGTATCTAGCTTTGGAATACTTCCAAAAAGACCAAGTTCCTTGGTGTTTACTTTGTAGCAAATATGTTCATAGAAATGAGGGTAATGAGGGAAATTGAAGAAGTCTAATTAGTAGCAAGGTACTAGAGAGGGATTTCAAGATCATCCTTATGATCAATACCTTGCATTTGAGCTTCATCCAATGGTAATGCAACTTCAAGTCTCTTTTGGTGCATCTCTTTTGGAATTATGTTAGCCAGCTTGATGTTTCAAACAAATGGGGAAGAAATCTATGCTAACCAACTACAAATTTAAAGATTTAAAATTGAAAGGTTTCTTTCATAATCTATAATAGGGATATAAAACACAACAATTTTAATTCAAAAGAAAAAAATCTATAAGATTAGGTGGGATAAAAATGCAATCACCACACTCAAATACCAACAATGCAATAGTACTCTACCTTACATTGTGCAATTAACATTGAACATGCTAGAATAGTCTTACCAAACACCTTGTTAGGTAAATTCCAACCTCAAAATAGGAATAGATGTCCAAATCTACATATTAAAGTGATCCACTACCATAAATAGTTAATAAAGGTAGAAAAAATAGGGTAGATGTGCAAGTCTACAAATTACATATGATGCCAGGAGACATATTCCACAGTGGATCCCATGAGATTTTTTGATGGATTCCGTAAAACTATTTATTTGCCGGGGCTCGTACACAAGGTGGATTCCTTGTGCAAGAAGTTGACAGGGATGCATGTACTTTTCAGGCGTTAGATTAATTAAATGTGCATGTGGGTTATTCCACTACGAGTGATTCCGTAAAATACATATCAAATTAATGGACGTTTATGAGTTTAGAGTGCGCACTCAAATTAAATTAAGGTTAGGACAAAGTTCCAACCTATTTAATTATTTTGTAGTTGAAGACTGCTAGGTATTCAATTTTGTTGGATTTTATTTATTTATTTTCTAACAATTGTGAATGCTTCAGTTGATGTGTAGAGCAAGCGACAATGGTGTTGAGTAGCACTGAGCGATGACGTGATTTCAAATGCTTGGAAGAATTATTATTTTTGATGGGTATACGCCTTATCACTAAAGGCATGGTGCTAATATTTATTCAAGTGTGCTTATTAATTAAAGCGTTTGATAAAATATTTATTATCTTGTATGCACATGGGCTCTCGATTTAATATTTTATTATTCGATATTTGTATTTGGGCACAGTCCTTTGAATGCCCAAACATCTTACTCTATAATTGGGCAAAAGCAAACTCAAAAGTAAAAGCATGCTATTTGTAAAGTGGGCTATTTTTGAGCTTAAAGATAAATAAATCTATAAATACATGCCTTGTGAAGCGCTCACACAAGGCATGGGGGGAGATTGCATCCAATTTGTATTTTTGTCTCATGTCATGCAAATTCTCTTTTGCTTTTATGAAGGTCTTCTAGAGTTCTTTGTTCTTGGGGACAGCATCCAATCTCGTGCAAATTCTCTTTTGCTTTTATGAAGGTCTTCTAGAGTTCTTTGTTCTTGGGGACAGCATCCAATCTGTGCACCAGTGGTATCAGAGCAAAGCTGAGATCAAGAGCTTCTAATCGCTTACCATCTCGCGTGAAGGCAAAGCTCCTGGAACAAACAGGCTCTACAAACTGAACTGACAACACAGGCGTGTTCCTGGCGGTGAAGAACCCCTTGTTGTAACCTCTGATCGCAAAGGACCTCTCCCAGGAGGCAGAGGACCACTTGGGAAGTCTCCTCTTCAAGTCATTTTTTTCTCAAAGATAAAGCAATTCATGATTAGTGCCAAGTTAAGCTTAAATCTTAAGCTTTAAATGTTTCAATTTTGTAATTCCACATGTACTCATTAAAGTCATCGCCATCAAAAACGTGTTGCCATCCTACGCGCTGCCAAAGATTTGCTTAAGCTTTTGTTTTAAAAAGCTTTAAGCTATTTACTAAGCTTACTCTCAAGCTTAAATTGTTAATTAACAATCTCTTCCAAAACGAGCATTAACACTATGGTATTCCCAAACCAGTTTCGAAGTTCCAGCAAGTCCCTATTTCCACCTGCAACTTGGCAGAGCTGATTTATAGCAAGTAGGCTGTCACGCGCAGTCTTTGCAGAAGACTATTTTTCTTAGAAGAAGACCTTTATCAATTTTCGTACCCGAGAAAATCAAGATCGTAAAAGCAAAAGCCTTTTTTTTTCAAAGCAATCCTTGTAAACCCAAATTTGAGCTACACTCATCCTTCTAACGAGATTTTGAGTATGTAAGGTTGTTTGAGATTTTTGCAGGATGTCGATTCATAATATGGACGATTCTATGGGTGAAGGCAATTTGCTAGAGCCTATTAGGAGCAAAAATTGGATCTAATCATGATGCAGCTTCAAGAAGAGTAAAGAGCATGTCAAAACTGGCAGGCATAATTGGCTACACTTCAATAATCCTCTATCAGTCAAGGCGAAGCACAACTTGAAGACGTTATTTGACGTACTATTGATGCGGCACTTGATGCACAGGCTCTTAGGAAAGAGGCTAAGATAAGTAAAAGAAATTTCAAATTCTGTATTTTTAATGGGCAATGTGATGGCAAATTTGTTCTTGCTTTCATTAGTCAGTTTAACGACTATTTTCATGAAGATATGCTGAAAAAGATAAACTTAAGTGTGTCACTAACCATCTAGCAGACAAAGATCATTATGGTGGACTGTTGTCTGCAAGAGTGTTGATTGTCCCTCTACTTGGGAAGCCTTTCAAAAGAATTTTTTGCAGAATTTCCTTCCACCTCAATTCCATGAGAAAGCTATCAAACAGTGGGATCTCCTGCAAAGAGATCATGAATCTATCTCGCAATACACTAAGCATTTCTAGAGTGCCTTACTTTAACTTTGAATGCTTGAAGATGTTCCTGAGGCAACCCACAAGTGCAAATATATATTCGGTTTGCTTGGTCACTTCTATGCGAAAGTGAATATGTTCAAGCCAAAGACTTTGGAGGATGTGATTTCTTTAGCGCATGATGCGGAGGATAAAATTCGTGGACGAGAAAAGTGATCGCAACAATTTTTTATTAATGGTAACTTTGGTACATAGCAATTCAATTCTAACTTCCGAAGATTCAATCAAAATTTCTTTACTCCTTCTTCTTTCCATAAACCTTGAACTTGACCTCCTGCTTTACCATCAAATACAAATTTAAGCCCTAAGCCTTCCCTCCAACAGCCAAATCCCAATATACCCAAATTTCCAACCCTTATCAACAATGTCTCCAAAGCAAAGCCTATGGTTTGCTACAAGTGTCATCAATCTGGACACTTAGCAGCGAACTGTTAGTCCAAGAAGCAAACTGTTCAAATCAATCACTTGGAAGCAACTGATGACGAGGACCATGAAGATATGCCAAATTTCACTGAAGATGATGATGATATTGGCGATACTTCAAATACTTTACCAAGTATGCCAAATCCTCATTCATTATTAACAATGAAATGTTTTGTGCATGGTCAAGAAAAGATTGTTTTGCATGATGATGGAAGCATGCATGATTTTATTTCTGCAAACTTAGTAAAAGAATTGAATTTATCTACTGTTCCAACTCATTATCGCATAAAGGCTGCATTCTTAGGCATAGATACAATGATACACAAGAAGTGCATGATTTAGAGATTAAAATCGGTGATTATGTTGGGTGTAGAAATTTCTTGGTTGTGCCTTTGCAAGCTAGTAATATTATTTTAGGAATGCCTTGGCATCACAAATATAACCCTGACATAGACTATTTCACACATTCCATGAAAATTCATTTTAACACAACCCAAATCACATTACAAGGATTGCACACCTTTGATAATTTTCCACTGCTTAGTCACCTATAGGCTAAACATGCATTGAGTGAATGAAATTGAAGCTAAGAAAAATCAGATGTATCCTAGTCATGCACAATTTCTTTCACAATTTAAAGATTGTTTTGTTGTTGATTTATCACCTAGTTTACCATCTACACATCCCGAAGACCATAAAATAGATTTAATCCTAGATTCTCAACTGCCATGTAAAGCACCATATAGACATAATCAGATTGAACAAAGAGAAATCAATTGAGGAACTGTTGAACCAAGGACTCATTAGGCCCAGTAGTTCTCATTTTGGTGCACATGTCCTATTAGTTAAGAAGAAAAATAATGCCTATAGGATGTGCATTGACTATCATGCCCTAAACAAAATCACTGTTAACAATAGATATCTGATTCCTAGGGTAGATGACCTCATGGATAAACTACAAGGGGCCACTATTTTTAGCAAGATAGATCTCAAATCTAGATATCATCAAGTACGCTTGGATACATCTGACATTTTTAAGATTGCATTTAGAACTCAGTTTGGTCATTATGAATTTCTTGTTATGCATTTCGATTTGACCAACACATCAGCTACATTCAGTTTTATGATGAATCGTATATTTTTGAAGTATCAGAATTGTGTGATTGTTTTCTTTGATGACATATTGGTTTTCAGTAAGGATGAGAATGAGCATTGTGAACATCTATCTTTGGTTTTCAAATTATTGAAAGAGAATCAATTGTATGCTAACCTTGACAAGAGTGAATTTTTCCAAACCCAGATTGCATACTTAGGTCACATTGTTTCTTCTGATGGTATTCGTATTGATCCTAAAAAGTTAGAGGCCATTTTAAATAGGCCAATCCCTAAAAATGTACATGAGTTACGTTCTTTCTTAGGTCTTGCCAACATTTATAGAAAATTTATGAGAAATTTTTCATTGCTTGCATTTCCTTTGACAAAATCGTTAAAGAAAGGTGTTGTGTATCATTGGTCTGACAATCAACAAAAGTCTTTTGATTTGTTGAAACATGCTTTAACACATGCACCTGTCTTACAATTACCTAATTTTAATCGACCATTCTTTCACTGATGCTAGCGGATCAAGAATAGGAGTTGTCCTCATGTAAGACTCACATCCCATAGCCTATTCTAGTTGCAAACTTAAACCTTCTGAATTGAAGTATTCCACCTATGATAAAGAACTGTTAGCTGTAGTTCAAGCCTTACATTAATGGAAACATTATCTGATGGGATTTGAATTTAAGATTAAAACTGACCAGCAAAGTATCAAACATCTCCTTAGTTAGCCACAAATTTCTAACCATTATTTTAAATGGGTTTCTTTCATTCAAATTATACATCCACTTATCCAGTATTAGCCAGGAAGAGAGAATGTTGTTGCCGATGCATTGAGTAGAAGACCAAGTATACATAATATTTCCGTTCTATATTTTGATTTCCTTACTCCTATGAAGGATACTTATGACCATGACCCCAATTTTCAAGCTGATTGGAACAAATTAATTGCTAATAGTTGGATTCCAATTGATTCTTTGTCTTACTCTGACGGATTTATGTTTTATGACAAAAGATTGTGTGTCACTATATTCAATTTAGATCATTTGTGTTGCACGAAATTCATTGTCCTCCATATCAAGGCCATAAAGGTATTATTTTCACTTTAAGAACATTGGTTGAAAATTTTTACTGGCCACAAATGGAATCTAATGTTTCTAACTTTATTTCTGAGTGTTTAATTTACCAAAGAGTCAAGTGACACCATGGTAAGCAATATGGTCTGTTAATGCCTTTACCAATTCCTAACCATCCATGGGAATATATTTCAATGGATTTTATAACTAGTTTTCCTAATACACAAACTACTCATGATATGATTTGGACTATAGTAGATCGATTTAGCAAACGAGCATATTTTCTACCATGCAAGAAAACATTAACTGCATCTTAAGCTGCACAATTATTTTTGAAGACTGTTTTCACTCATCATGGTTTGCCAAAAGTTATTATTTTTTATCATGATTCTAGATTTTATAATAATTTTTGGACTACTTTTTTTGCTAATTTGGGTACTAAGATTGATTTCTCATCTACATTCCATCCTGAAACCAATGGACAAACAAAAGCTACTAACAGTACAATTCTAGATCTTTTGCGTGCATACACAATTTCAAAACCACAAACATGGGATAACATTTGAATCTACTTCAATTTGCATACAATAATATGCCACACACAGGTACACATAAAGCTCCTTTTGAAATCATTTATGGACATAGATTGCCTACACCTATCACATCATTGTCGAACAAAATTAAAGTTGTTGATGATATTGCCAATATGCATGCTATTATTTTTTCTCAAGTTAAAGACATGATTACGAAATCCCAGCAATCATACACTAAACAAGCTAATAAGAAAAGACAAGCCATGAGTTTCAATATTGGTGATTATATATGGTTACATATTGAAAGGATAAGATTGTAAAATGTTGAGAAACACCCTGTTGTTAAATTAGCATCTAAGTTTGATGGACCTTTCGAAATACTTCACAAGATCAATGACAGTGCATTTAAATTAGAACTACCCAAACATTGGAAGATTCATAATATTTTCATATCAGTTTGTTACAACCTTTTAGAGGCCAATTACCTATCCACCGTGTCTATGAAAACCCTCCTTTGTTAGAAGAAGAAATTGAAATCCTTGAACTTGAAACTGTTCTAGACACTGATTTTATGGCCATTAGAACTGGCCGTAGATATTCTAGATATTTGGTTAAGTTTAAAAATCATTCTATTGAAGAGGCCCAATGGATGCATGCCCGCGACCTAAGTGCTTACCCCTCACTGTTCGCTCCACATTGAGCTAATAGCAATTGAGGACAATTGTTATCCCACCCCGAGGATATGATGCCAAGAGGCATCTTCCAAGGTGGATTCTATGAGGTTTTTTGGTGGATTCTGTAAAACTATTTATTTGTCGGGGCTCGTACACAAGGTGGATTGCTTGTGTGAGAAGTTGACAGGGATGTCTATCCTTTTCAAGCATCAGATTGATTGAATGTGCACGTGGGTGATTCCACAGTGGGTGATTCTATAAAATACATATCCAATTAATGGACATTTATGAGTTTAGAGTGTGCACTCAAATTAAATTAAGGTTAGGACAGAGTTCCAACCTATTTAATTATTTTGTAGCTAAAGACTGCAAGGTATTCACTTTTGTTGGGTTTATTTAATTCTTTTCTAACAATTGTGAATGCTTCAATTGATGTATAGAGCAGGCGGCGATGGCGTTGGGTAGCACTAGGCGATGACGTGAATCCAAATGCCTAGAAGAATTACTATTTTGATGGGCTCATGCCTTATCACTAAAGGCGTGGCGCTAATATTTATTCAAGTGCGCTTATTTATTAAAGCACTTGATAAAACATTTATTATCTTGTATGCGCATAGGCGCTCGGTTTAATATTTTATTATTCGATTTTTGTAATTGGATATAGCCCTAGTTTGGATGCCAAATGCCTTACTCTATAATTGGGCAAAAGCAAACTCAAAAGAAAAAGCATGCTATTTGTAAAGTGGGCTATTTTTGAGCTTAAAGATAAATAAATCTATAAATACATGCCTTGTGAAGCGCTCACACAAGGCATTGGGGGAGATTGCACCCAATTTGTCTTTTTGTCTCATGTCATGCAAATTCTCTTTTGCTTTTATGAAGATTTTGTAGAGTTATTTGTTCTTGAGGACCTTCCAGCATTTGCTACACATGCATACACCATCGATCTGTGCGCCAACATCAATCCACTACCATAAATGTTCAATTAAGGTATGAGAAGCATTAAATTATGCAATATGAGTAAACATGACAACCAAAACTCAATGTGAAAATTCTAGATTTAGATTCCAATGCTGCCATAAATAGCAAGTGATAATCTTCAATAGAAGCCTCAATGGTTAGGATAGGCATTATTATTGCACATTATGATGGAAACAGAGCTGTAGGGAGAGTGGATATTGAAAGGAGAATGAATACACCAAGATGAGGTAGGAATATCCCAAGCTATGTTTCCAAATTGAAAACTAAAATTGATGAGAAGTTGCACTAGATGAGGGTGCCTTTAGGTAGGTGACAATAAATGAAAGTCACCAACCTACTAGAGAGAAATAGCTAACCTAAAATATCAAAGACTAGTGAACTAAAGTAGTCTCAACTAGCTAAGAAAGAACCTACTAAAATGACACACTGTAGGCCATAAATAGGGCCCAAAAAGCTATTACATGGACCCATCTACTCAATCTCAAGATGAGTGGAAGGTCTTTCCACGTTTCTAGTCCAAGAGGAACTTCAAATGGGATAAACTAGAAAGGTGGAAAGACCTTCCAATCATTTTGAGATGGAGCAAGTTAGGTCCATATAGTCCTTTCCTAGTTTAGCATCAAAGAGTTTCAAAAGGGGCAATTGATTTGATACTTGGGAGCTAGATTATTTCCAAGATTAAAGGAAAGCTCCCCCTTGATACGGATTTCGCAAGTCGTGTCGCCTTGATAAAGATGGCCAACAATGAGAATCTTTGCTACATCCCTACTCCACCTTTCTAAAGGGAATTGGATGAAGATTAAGGCCTTGTTCAAATCAGTGCTGCAGTCTTTTGGTGAAGTAAAGGGCTGGGCTATTGTGTATTGGGCTCAGATTGCTTCTATTGCAAAAGGAGGTGTTGTTATTGAACCTCTAAAGGAAAATGCTAACAAACTAATTTTCTCCTTGCTTTAAAAGACCTAGGATGGGCAACCATGGAGTATCATGATTACTAGTTGGATTGTCAAAGCCAAAGTCTTTGGAAGTGTTTAATGTGATGTTAAGTGGACCGATGTCTTAACCCTCTAGGATGGCTAAGATCAGCATTCCTCAATCCAAGTTGGCTTAGCAAATGGTAATGCTTGGAAACACCTCCTCTTATTCCATGGAAGCAGATGCCTCTTGTTTCTCAATCTTCTTCATACTCCCTATGCTTATGAGGATGGATTTACTCATGTATCCTGATTACATGACATTTGGGATGAAAACACAAACTCATTTATGCCTATGGCTCTCATACCTTGACAATTTGGGCTAAATGGGAAGGAGAATGACATGGTCTATACCACTTTTTCTACTATCAGGATAGAGTGGCCCATTTTTGCTCTTCCTAGGCTCATGACTTTCAAGAATCTAGTTAATGTTGCTGACAAACCTCTTGTTGCAATCAAGAAGAGAGCTCAATGTAGGGAACCTAATTGCGAATGGCACTTAAGGGTTAAGGAGTCTTGGAACAAACTAGAACCTAGGGGGACCTTTAAGACATGGAAGAAAATATTGAAGAAAGTATGGAAAGCCATGCCCTCCTACAAAAACAATGCTTACCTTTGGAGAGTTATGGCTAACAAATTGGTTATCGGAGACAAGATTGCCAATTTTGTGCAAATATCTCAACTTGATGTGTGTTGTAGGAAGAAAGAGGGAACAACTAAGCACCTATTTTGGGAGTGCCATGAGGTGTAGACTCTATGGCAGATAATCAAAAGGTAGACTCAATCTTCACTATACTATTGGATGGAAACAATCTCAACTTTATGTGTGTTGTAGGAAGAAAGAGGGAACAACTAAGCACCTATTTTAGGAGTGCCATGAGGTGTAGACTCTATGGCAGATAATCAAAAGGTAGGCTCAATCCTCACCATACTATTGGATGGAAACATGTGTTAGAGGGGGACCATGGAAACCTTAATGAGGTTTCAGAAAAGCTTGGGAGCATAATTCATGGTGCCACCATGTATAACAATAGATGCCACAAGAATGGTTTGGTGTTTCGGCATCTTAAGTTTCCTTTCTTTTTTGTAGTCTCTCAGCAATGTTATTTTTGTTGAAGCATGTCTAATTCTTGGAAAGTTAACTAAACAAGATGAAGCTTTTAAGCGTATATCTCAACTTTTTACCTTGATGTAGCTGAACCTACCCTATCCAAGTGGGTGATGTACATATTTTAAATATATTTTAATACAATCTTGTGCATTATAAAAATTAACTTTCTGGAAAATATTTCAGTTCTACACACTTGCTTAAAGAGTATATCAAACACATTTTGTGATCATGGGCTCTTTTAGGATTAAAGATCCTTTGTACCCATGTAATGGATGTAATTGGATCAACTTGTTGGAAGCTTATTCATGGTAGAGATCAATAGAGTGATAATCTAGTGGCTTCAATGTTAATTAAGAAAAGAGAAGACTCAAATCACCCTTCACATATCTTAACTCTTGCCTCACTTGATTTGATGGGATTGTTTCTCTAAATTATCCTCTCAAGTGGATGAACCACTTGAACACTCTAGGGTCATGAATATTGATCCTAAAGTTGCTTCCTTCTTCGAGGATAAATAAGAGACAATGTACAACATATACATCTAAATCTATTCATTTACATGTATGAATCACTTGAATGAAGTAATAAATCTTTAACCTAGAATTATTGCTTTCTTTCTTGAAAACCTATAAATGTTGTAATTTTGCACCAGTACTATCCATTTGATATATATGGAAGGTATATGATCAGTTTGCTAGTATACGCGAGTCTTAAATTCCATGGGTTGAAGGATACACATAAAAAAGGATCAAGGAAAGAATAAGGGTTCAGTCTTGACTCAAATGATTAGCACATGATCCTTAAATTTTGCATGAAATGCTAGTATATGACTCAAGGCAAGTATATGGGCTAATGATTGACTCAAGAGAGTAGTGCATGATTCTTAAGTCTTGGGTGAATACTATTGCATAGCTCAAGGAGAGGATGTGGATTGAGTCCTAAATCAATATTGTTCTAGTTTAGTATACCTTTGAGCTGACTGGTAGTGCAATAATGACAAAGCTATGGCACTGAGGCAACCGACCTTATGCTACCAATACTTTATCATAAACACACAAACTTCCTAATGATACTCAAGAAAACCATTAGATAGAATTATAATGCTTTCTTTTCAAAGTCATGCATTGATATATATTGCGTGTAAGAACCGTGTAGTGCTTCATAATGAGAGAAAGCAAGACATATGTTGAGGTTGATTTCTTAGTTTAGGTTTATCTTTTAGATGAAATGTGGAGAGTCTAGATATTTGCATTTCTACTTTATTCTTCCTTTAGATCCCATCTTCATACCTATAGTGTAGTAAATATTATACACTTCATATCACAGAAATGGGTGGGAACCTCATGCTATTGAACCCGTGTTTTCACCAAATATGACATAATATTTATGGATCACACTAAGGCATTCATGAAACCAGTAAGAAAGAACCCATAAGCATGTTTATTCAATAATAACTTACACAAACTACTCAATAAATATTCTCACTTATGTGTAGAGGCCGCATTTTGGGAGAGGCCTAAAAGCAAGTGGACAAAGGGGAACATTGTTGGGGTTGGTAACTGAGGCAACTCCACTTGAGAGAGTCAATCTTGAACCTCCTCTCAACCCTCACACAGACACACACACACAATGCATTTTGGGTAAACATGCATGAATAGGGCCTTATGCAAGAGAAGGATATGGAGGAGAGAGAGAAATGAGCAGGAGCGAGATTTGTCTCAACCATGGCAGTTCATTTGTGAGCATGTGGCAGTTAGCGCTAAACCTTTCCTGATTGGGATTTGCGAACTGCCTAGCCTCTCCCAGAACCGAGCTTAAGATAGCGCGCTTGGACACCCTCATGGCCCTTGTATATCCACATGGAGAGGCGCGACATTGGGGGAAAGCTGAGTGGATGGGCAACACTAAAGGAAACACCTCTTACTACTCCAATTGATATGGGCCTAGTCTATGGCCTATTGAAATGACTTGCTTCCATTCCCATAAGCACATAGAAGAAGCTATCAACAGGACTTGCTAGGAAAGCCCTGACCAAATGGGCTAATCTGTGGAACGAGGCTAGATAGGACTGGAAATCCTCACCTGAGATTTAGAGAGAGTTTGATTTAACTACTACTAAAGAGTTGAATTGGATGGTAGACACATTTGCCAAAAGAAGCCACGATTTGAGTGGACAGTAACCCCCTATAATATTGGTCTTCCTGATCCACCATGAAGATCAATAAGATGAAGAAACTTGAGAGGGTTTTACTTGTAAAAACCCCTTGCACCTGACTATGCTACAGAAGGAGTTGGTCCAAGGGACTACCAAATGACACATTGGAAGTATGGGAGAAGCATGCTATGAGAGTGTGGAGATCCATGGAGATCCACTCCTTCCAACCACATGAATGTGATGCTTTGGCAGGTTCCAAAAACCACTCAAAAAAAAAAAGGGAAGAGGGAGATTAAAAGCCATCAATCCTATATGGAACTTTTGTACTAAGATAAAACAAGACATGGAAAACCTCTTCTAGGAGTGTGCCCCAATCATTAAGATTTGAAAAAGCTTTAAGAAAGCCATGTTTGAGGTGGATTTCCAGAGCACAATTACTTTCAAGCAAGAACTATTGGGAGATAGGAGACCCATGGCGAAGGAAGCATGAGCCATGGCCCTTATGGGCAATAGTTAGGGCTTTTGTAATTTAGAGGATTTGGAACATTACAAACAATAAGGTGCATGGAGTAGCAAGCTTTTGTCAGTTTGATGTTGTGAATGCCTATGAGCCATGTCTCAAGGATGTCAAGGCTTTTTTTAGGTGGTGAGGGCAAGATGCATGTCTTCAATATAGGTATGAGAGCTTGCAACAAGCTCTCTCTAATCTCCAAAGATGTTGCAAATACTTTGCTTTTACCATAGTATAATATGTGTGTGCATTCAAAAAGATATAATTTAACCTTATTCCAAAGTTAACTTGGGGAGTCCTTGTGATAACATGACCCTATTATTTGATTGACCTCATGGAGCAATTTAAGTCAAGCATATATGCATTTCAAAAATAAGTGTCATGTAAGCATACACATACACATGTGTAGCACTCGATGTATGTATGCGATCCAAAGCAATGCATATCATATCTTATTCTTATGTGATCTATATGGGACAAAACAAGAGAATAATTACTTGTAATGGAAAAGAAGAGTACATGGTTTGTTGAAAGGCAATATATAAATCTCCCAAAAGCAAAATTTTTTACTAGTAGCCTTAATGAAATAAAAAAGGTTAGTGGTGGAGGGTTGGACCCATCTTAAATATTTAGGCAATTACATATAGACACAAAGAAATATGATATTTAACCTTTTAATAAGACATCAAAAATTTATCTCATGCACATGAGGAATCGAGAGGAGGGTCTCAAGCCAAGTAGCACTTTATGCAGCATACTCATCCACTTGCACTTTTACAAGTTCACAACAATGATTGATTGGAGTCATTGTAATCCATTAAATGGACACATAAATGAATACACTCAAAAGGGACATGACATTAAATGAATTAAAAATTGACATGTATCTAATGTGACCAGTAAATTATCAATAGTAAAAGTACTGCCTATCTCTTTCATAGAATCAACTGCAATCCTTCCCTTCATTACCCAGGACACATGTGCAAACCTAAAAATTACAATCATGTGTGATTTGTCTTGAAGTTAATGTGAGTTGAATTACTCAAATTTTAGATGTAAGATCACCCAAACATAGGATACAATCTTCTCATGTTTTCCCTTCATTATGTAACACACATATGCGCATACCTATGATCATGGGTGATTTGCCTTGACTTGTTTGAGAGTTCAATTACTTAATGTTACATGCAAGTTCACCCTAATAAAGGATTACAATCTCCTCATCTTTGTGTTATTGATATTTTATAGAAAAAACTCATCTTTGTGTGACATACCCTACATTTCTTTTTATATAGATGGTGTTGTATCTACATTATTAAGGATTTGACAAGTCTAAAACTATAGCTTTGGATTAGTCATTCTTGAAACCTAGCTCATGGTGTACTATTAAATTTGTTGAGACTCCTCACTATTGATGCTCTTCACATCTGTCACTACAAATATTTGATGGCTTTATCAAAAAAATTCACTACCAATCTTGCCATTGATGGCTTTCCATCAAGATGTGGTTGCCTTCTAAGGCCATATTCATACCTACAAAAGCATCCCTCCTGTTTGATTATATGAGTAAGATAGTCAAATCTTGAGATGAGACTCCACAATGATAAATTTTTCATGTAGGGGCAAGCTAGGCTTAAAGATCTTGAGAACTAACCCATCCAAGGGTTGAAAGTTATGGGGTGTGTATCAAGGCATTGTCACAAACAGAATGCTAGGGTGTCCCATTTAGTTGCCTTGGTCACCACTTAGTTTATCTATTTTGTGCTCCCACCAAAAAGCAATGCATATTTAGCTATGCACTCTATTTTATTAAGTGCCTCCAAAAGTTAACTCTAGGGGAAGTTGATTCATGCACAAGGACTTATGAATTAGTTAAAAGTGCTTGTTGTTTTTCTAGATTTGGAAAAGACAATTTCAAATTTAGCTTATCCATTTTGTGCTCCTAGCAAAAGAAATGTAAATTTATCTCTCTAGTGTATTGTATTAAGTGGGTCCAAAAGTTAACTCTATGGGGTTCATACTTAGGGTCTCACAAATAGCCCTTAGCATTAGATGAATGTGTTGTAAAATCCTAGAGTGAATTATTTTTCCAAGTGAACATGTCTCTGCTAACACTTTCCCTTAATTTTATTGTTGTACCATTCTTAGTTATTATGCTTCCCCTATTTAAGACATTTGGAGTAAATTCTACTACTTATGTTTGTGTTAGGCTAAATGCACAACAGTCGAGACATTGAATAGCAGACTTCTATTCTTTATTAAGCTCCAACTTGTTTTTGCAATAATCTCTCACAATGTCTTCTCAACACTCTGCTCTAAGCATGTATCCTTCTCTCCGATACAAGAAAGTAAGAATATAAGAGTAGTTTCGAGGTATGTTGAACTCACCTATTTTATCTTTCCACTTTGTAGTCCAAAAGTTTAAAAGCTCAAATATGGTTCCATGACCCAAACAACATAATCCAATGTCATCACCCCTTCACATTTATCACCAAACATGCCAACAATGAGAAAAAAATATGGAAAAGAGCTTCACCTCTGCATATTCATTATTCTCTTGCAATCTCACAACGTCACATACAACACCAAACTCAACCCTTACTATGGATGGGAAGAAATAGAACAAAGCAAAAAGAAGACAGAGAGCTTCACTTTTCCTCAATCCCTCACTTAGACATATCTCTCACTTCTTCTCTCCATCACTCTCAACAATGGAGACAATATGATAGAATAGAAGAAGTGAATGAATATATGGGGGTTTAAAGGCTGTATTTGCCTAGCCACCTATATTTACCTTGTACTGAGTTCTCACACACCTGTATATTGTTGGTGGTGGCCATCCATCACTATCATCTTTATTATGTATTTTTACTATGATAGAATAATAAAGGGAAGGCTGGCCACACATTGTCGCTATTTGAATTCTCACACACTAATCTTCCTCTCTTGAGTTCAAAACCTCCATAGCCGATGCTCTTACTTCTCTCACTCATGCTCACCCTTTCAATTGGTATTATAGTGGGTATTCGAGTACCTTCGACTATTCCACTTCAACTTGGGAAAGAGAGCTCTTCTATGGCAACCATATCTTTAACCAATTAAGACAAACATCTACTTCCCACCTTCCCATCTTCTTTTCCAACTTCCACAAGATCTTCAACCATTGGCAAGTGACCCAAGATAGTTAATGGCAACATCTAGAACCCCAAGACATTGGCCCATGATTTGACACACATTTTGAGCATGTTCTGCCTAGTCTACATTAGCCATTTACTTCTAGCATTCTTGCTTCCTTTTTTGTCATTAATCATTGATCCTAGCACTTCTTAGGCATCATTCAGGAAAGAGACCTTTAGCCATTGATTGTCATTTGTGGACAAACCTACTATTCACAGTTTAGGGCAACGAGAATTTGAATATTTATGCTTCTTTGATAACTATTCATTGAAGTTTTAATGTTGGGATGCTGGGATGATGCATTCATGCTGCTTAGGAATGCTCGTGGATTGATTAGAGCTCATTCTTTGCTATCATAAATAGAAGAATTGCTCTTAGATAATATATATGCTTGCCATTGCTAGTCCTCGAGGGGTGCACCTATAAGAAATCTTTTATCTAACTTGAGTTCAAATGGTATTAAGAAATACCCATTCTATACATACTTTAAGGTCATAAAATGACCCTTTTACTTTACTAAACTTATAGATTTTTCCAAATTGTAGTTAAAAAACCCCTTTTGTAAATTTTACTAAATAAAATACCCTTTCTTTTGAGCCACGAGGTATTTTATGTGTCCTATAAGGTGCATCCCCAGATGCTAGTCATGTATAGATGTGCTCTTCTTTGAGCTTTGAGATTTGATTTTAAGCTCTTTTAAATTTATATTTGGCAAAGGTTGCATTGATCATTGATTTATTTTTTATGGTCTTGGATATTTATGTCATTTATATGCTCCTAGATGTATTACTTGATATCTTTGGGCTTTCGGATGTTATAACATACTTGTATTGAGCTTGATGTGCTTTCAGACACCCAGGTTTCATTCCAAAGGGAGTAATTTTAGGTTTGATTGTAGATCTTAATCATTAGAGACCATGGGATCTCTCATATATGTGCATTGGTTCATGAAATATTGTATGTGAAATTATTGATTATTGTGGGCTAGTCTTCATTTGATTTTTTGGTTACCTAGTACTTCCTCCTATTAGACAGCCTGTCAATCATGGATAGATGCTTTGTTATATACTGAGCTTCATTGTCTATGAGCACTAAGTTGGTTGCATCTTGGTAGGCCTCATTGTTACTTGGAGATCTCTTATACATAGTTAGCTTATGTACTTGGTTACCCCTGGTTTGGGATGCATCTATGTATTTGACAATTTTGATTCTTTGACAGTATTTGGTACTTGGAGTTATATGCCCTTCATTAGACACTAGTAGTTGCATTGTAAGACATGTTGCTATCCAGATTTGCCAAGTAGCGGAAGCATTTTATCTTGGACATTTACCTACATTTGAGTTTTCATTTACTACACTTTTATGGATAACATTGCTATAATTCAACTTTCAGCTATTTTATTGAGAGCAACCACTTGTTTTGGGCACCTTAGTGCTTCTATTTTGTGGAGAACAGTACATTGCCTTGTAATCCTCATGTTACATAGACTTTTGGCTTAGTTTTGGGGTTATTTTACTGAAATTATAGTAGCCCATACTCTCTTTATTTTGCAATCCTTATGACAAGTGTTTCTAGTGCTTCTAGGAGTAGTGCTATCTTTAACATTGACAAGTTAGATGGCAACAATTTTAACCACTAGAAGACATAGATTTGGTAAGTCTTTATCCAAAAGAAGTAGGTTAAACCATTGAAATAAAAAGACATAAAGCCAAAATACTTTAATATTGATGTTTGGAAAGGATTCCCATTTCACAAGCAAGAGAGAACAAGCATAACTAAGGAACTCTAAGACTAGTTTATAAAATAAAATAAGCCACATTGACTTTTTCAAGGAAACAAGATAGAATATTTTAGCAAGATCATGGTGACTCTCTTGAGGAAAAAATTAGAATATATTAGCAAGATCAAAAGAAGATAGTGTTTTCCTTATTGCATGTTTGTTGATTGCTCTTGGATGGAGAGAAGAAGTAAGTCACATATACACATTCCATCTCTAATAAGAAGAAAATCAAATTCAAAAAACTAGTTCACATATATAGTCATCCCAAACTCTAAAAACTAAAATAGTAAGTGATGATGCTAGTAGCAACCTTGATACTTCCATACAAGCAACTATGAGATTGGAAAACACATCAACTAAGTGAAAAAGAAGATAGTTGGTCTTCATATATGCCTATTGATTGCTCTTGGATTCAAAGGAGAATTATCTCACACACATACATGTTCTATCTCTAGCACAAAGGAAATCAAATTTCAAAAAACTAGTTCCCATACATAATTGCCCCAAAACTCCACAAAATGAAATGGTAAAAGGAATGATGCTAGTAGTAACCTTATTCTACTGACATGTAACAAAGCATCATAAACCATCATGGCATTGCCAAATCGGTATGATAACAATAGCTTAACAATGATTGGAAAAGCTCAAATTTTGTCAAAGCTTGTTGGTGCATGAAATCATGTACATCCTCATCAAGATTCAAAACATGCAAAAAGATGTTGTACATGTGCTTGCAAGTGAGATACACTATATGTTTTGCTTCTTTTTGTTTCTTTGATAACTGCTATTAAATATTTGGGCACAACAACAATATTTGGCGTTATTTTCTCCTTGTTTACTATGGTCATTACATACTCTAGCATGTGGCTATCATTATCAAGGGGTGAAAGCACAAGACACTTATGCTTTACAGACCTTCCAAATTTGTTGTTGGAAGAAAATGACTATTTTCTTCTTGAGTTAAGAGCCATGAGCTCCAATGAGATGACTGAATCTCCCACCAAGCAAGTCAAGTCTCAAGGGCAAGCTACTCACCCTCAATTGCATGACCTTTTCTCCACCATTATCGCAAAGCATGCTCGCAATTCATTGATGAAACATTTGAACATTTGAATCTGCATCTCTCCATCTTTGGCAAAGTACTTTGTGCCCCTCATGGAAGGATGGTCTAACAAAACACTTTGTGTGTTATGCTTTGCTCCCAATGGAAGGAGCAAGGATGCTCCTTATATGGTTGAGGCTTATGATGAAAATAAATAGAATAGATGGTGTTCCAATGTATACTATCTTCATGTGCCACAACACCCTTGAACTCTGGTTTTTCATCCCCATTGTCTAGCATCACAGCATTCAACATCTTCCAAAATTATTTATAAGCATTTTTGTCTTTGACCTTAAACTCACACAGAGGTGTAGATGACATTTATTGTCATTGTGTAGTACCTAATGAGGTACCCTTCATTCTTGAGGAGTGCTATGATTCAGCACATATGGGGGACATTTTGCTGACTGGCTTACTGCCCAAAAATCTCTCCCTGATAGATATTGGTGGACATCGATATTTTAGGATGCTTTCAATTATGTTAGGCGTTGTGATGCATGTTAAAGACAATGCCAGGGAGAATCGTAAGCGACCTCTAAACCCTATTTTGGTTATGTTGCCCTTTGAAAAATGGGGTCTTGATTTTGTGGGACCAATATAGCCTTTGTCGTCTACGCGAAAGCAGTATATTATTGTAACAACACACTACTTTACAAAGTAATCTGAAGCTCAAGCAACGATGTTGAAGGATAATGCTAAGGAGACGACCAATTTCATTATGGAGCAAATTGTTTACCATTTTGGTCCACTGAAGGAGATAGTGTCTGATTGAGGGATAAAACTTCTTGAATAAAGTTATAGTACCCTTGATAGATGAAGATTAATCATAATAAAACTACACCGTACAATCCTCAAGCTAATAGTCAAGTCGAGAGCACAAATAAATAGCTGGTGGGAATCTTATCCAAGATAGTATCAAAAAGTAAGTGCGATTGGGATAAGAAATTGTATGTGGCAGTGTAGGCTTACAACACAACATTCAAGAGATCTACAAGCCCCACCTCGTTCAAGATAGCATATGGGAAAGAGTACATTTTGCCATTGGAAATAAAGCTGCCCACTGTGTGATTTACTCTCAATCATTCGTTGGGAGAGGCAGAAGCATTACACGAAAGATATACTTCTCTTGCACATTTTGATGAGATTCAGTTGGAGGCTTTACTATATTAAAAAGTAGGGAAGAAGAGAATGAAAGCCCTTCATGACCTTTGAGCTAAGAAATATAAATTTGTGAAGGGTCAGTTGGTGCTGTATTATGATGCTCTTCTTGAGCTATTTCCTAGTAAGTTGGAACCCAAATGGGATGGGCCATACAAAATTGTACGTTTAGGAAAGAATGGCTCTATAGCCCTTTTAGGAGATTTGTAGGGGGTAGAGTTTAAAAATAAAGTTAACTTTAATAAACTGAAGCCTTACTATGTATAAGGGTTGATGTTGGGATTGGTTCTTGTGCAGGTCCATCATGATTCAACTTTAACTTGTAGTAGAGGTACCAAGATGATCAGATGGGACTACTCATTCCATATCTTGAGCATTTGTATCTAGAGCAACATTACCACCAAGGTTGAGTGATCTGGTGGAGTAAGAGTTATTACGTTATTGAGTGGCAAGACATATCTTTCACATGGGAGATTAAGGTCTACTGCAACCATTGTTAACGAATTTTGACTAGCATTCCTATCAAGTTTAGAAAGGAAGGAGGGATTGTACCTATTATACATACTCTCTCAGCTTGATTTTGATTATCATAAGTACGAGTGAGCTAATTAATATGGCGTGGCCTATCACTAAAGATTGGGTCTATACTTTGTATTTTTTGACGGAGCTTCTAGAGGGCCCGCTAAACATGTGAGCATTGGTGTGGTCATTAAAGACCCTCGATCTACGGTTGTTATGAAGATGGGAGTATATTTAGGACTCTTTTACTAATAATATGGTAGAATATAAGGCCTTGACCATGGGACTGAATGTAGTCCGATGTGGTGGTATCCATCGATTATTAGTTAAAGATGACTTGCGGTTAGTAATCAATCAACTGAATGGGACCTATAGTGTGCGGGATCCCATCCTACCGATGTATCATTGTGTGCAGCCTTGGATATGTTACATATTTTTGAGACAGTGACTTGTCAGTTAGTTTCTCAATAGTGGAATCACTTTGCAGATTCCCTGGCTAATTATGCTTTTGTGGAAGATGACTTTTTTCAATTATGGTTCAAGGGAGCTCTTACAATTACTTCCTAACATTAGCCGTGGACTACTTTGGGATCTTCTTGCTGTGACACGTCCTATTTTGGCCGCGGATGGTTAGCTTGGGTTATGAGTTAAGTAGCAATTGATACCTTTCTACTTTGTCGTGGGCGCATAGAATTGTATATTGTCATATTTGTTAGACACCCCTTGCTATTTATGGAGGGGGATTAGCTAATAACCTGATGGACTTAGTGTAAGGCTTGAGGAACCCTTCTCCTTGGTCAGTTTTGTGGGAATCTCCCAATTCCCATTTTTTGAATACTAAAAAGGTGGCACCCAGATAACATGTCTATAAGTTTCTCAAAACCATATGATGTGACCTATCATTGGAAAGCACTTGAAAAATGCAATCTATTGAGCTATAGAGCGCTCCATTTGGAGTTATAGTGTTCAAGTTATGACAAATCCAAATATTTGACAATGTGTCCCAAACTTATGGGAAATTTCCATATTCCCCAATATGGTATTGAGGTGTGTAAAAAGGGGTTCTAACTCCTTAAACTAGAAAAGAAAAAGAAAGAAAAAGAAAACTTAAAAGCAGTTGATTATCGTCCTTGCGAAGACCTGATAGGTTCTTGGGGACAAGCCACAGACCGAGTCACAGACCTGAGGCTGATGCATTGTCTTCCTTGGGGTAGTAGCTAGCCAAAATAAAAAAATAAGGAAGGTTCGAGCGAAAATAAAAGTGATGCCCTGATCTCCTTGGGTCACTCTATGCTCAGCTCCCTCCTTTTTACATATTCGAGAATAGAAAGTTTGAAAGGAAAATGTGTTAAAATGAAAACATATAATGACCAGGCTATAGGAGTCCTCGCCTAGTAGGAGTTCCTGGTCTAGTTGTCCTAAGTTAGGTAGGTAGTTTAGGCCACCACTAGGATGATTTCTTTGATGATTTTGATCTGTGTTGGAATGGTTGGTTAGTGACTCGCTCTGGATTTTTACCAGATTATGTTGGACCTATTCCTTGAGGATCTTCATGCATTGATTTTGTCAGAGGGTAGGGTGAGAGCTGTTCTTAAGCTTTGTTGAGTATATTTGTTGTGGCAACTTGATGCTTTTTTTGGTTGTTGTTTGTGCCGATTAGTTCGTGGGATTCAACGGGCTAAGTCGCCCTATCCCATGATCTCCAATGAGAGTAGATTTTAGGGCTATTTTTCAAAGTGGAAAAGAGCACGGGAGGCCATAAAAGACCAAATTTTTATGCAAAATGAAATGGTTATGGATTGATGAACTAGAGTTTTCCTAGATGGAGTTTGATTCCATGAACCCAACGCAAGTCTTAGTTTGTCGATCAGAGTCTGTTTGACTCCCCATTTAATCCCCGCAAGGTTTCGTGTTATAAAGCAGCTATGTGATTCAGGAGCCGAAAAGTGCATGACTGAGGTCAAGTTTATAGATTTCAATGTTGTGAAGCCAGTTGTCTAGAAGGATCTCGAATCCAAGCTCATTTGCCTTTTTGAAAACAAAGACTAAGCTTGTTTAAGCTTTATGATTCTAGAAGTCACAATTTTCCAAAACGTCCGCGGGGGGGGGGGGCATTTTTTTCGGTGCCCATTTGATGGTTAAAAAAATCATTTTTGCTGCTATTAATCATCATGGGAATCCTCTAGCCGACAAGTTCCTTCAATTCTTTGCCCTCCATCGTGACAAATAGTGCAGAATTTGATGGATTTTATCAAAAAATCTGATTTTAGTCTTTCTCTATTCTCTCTCCTCTCTCTTTTGTGGTTTGTTCTCATGGATCAATGTAAAAGAGAGGGGGTGGGCTAGGATAGACGATTTTGATCGTGTGATGATGTGGGAGGGTAAAGAGATATGAGTCAAGGTTAGATGGATCATCATCGGCTGTGAAAGAGCATCAACGGGCCTCCAATGTCGAAATACGCACGTCATAATACATGGTTTTATGAGTAAGTCATTGATTTTATCATTTTATGATCAATTTTGATTTGAAATGGTTAAAAGTGATTGTATTTGATTTTACATACTCTGATTGATCATTCATGTTGAAGAAATCACAAAAAAGTAACCATATAATAATTTTATGCTAAACATGCAAAACCTGAGACTATGCGGTTTAAGGAAAAATATGCGGTTTTTTGGGTTTTGATGTGCATATGCTGTTCTTATGGATTGAAACATGCTAAGAAAATTCATCTCAATACGATCAATCAATCTTAATAAGGAAATCAGTAATTATCATTGATTTTCTATAAATAAATAGAAAAAATTGATAAAATTAGGTTTTTTGCATTTAAAAAAAAAGATTTATGTTTGTGAATGTATGATAGAATTGAAGCATGAGGTTTAGCCTTAGTTCATCCCTATCTCTTTGTTAGAGTGACTTTTTATCACTTTCTTAAAAGAAAAATACATTAAAAAACACTCCTTGAACCTACCAACGAATGCATAACTCTAAACGGTAGGGAAAAGGGGGTTGTTGAGTGGTTAAAATATGCTAAATTCTGATGTTTCATGATGCATACCATATAGGGTTTGTTGTCTCCTTAAATGAAAAGAGTCTAGTAGCACAAGTAAGCTCAGTACTAGCCCTAAGCAATGAAGCAATCGCGTATTATTAGAAGAAACGCATGAATAGAACTATCTTTGCACTTTCACATTTGATTTCTAATGAATAAATTTTTTTGAGCACAATGGTCATACACAATTACATTTGCATGCACCATGTGGTATCATATCCTGGATGCATAGCACATGTTTGTATGAGTGATGTCCTACACTAAGAGTGTGAAGTACCCTAAGCCATAGGGCTAGACATTCAGTTCCTTGGGGTTTATTCAGTGAGGATTATTCATTACCTCCTGTATCGATCAATCAAAAGAGTGGAGTTTGTTTTGAATGTGTTCTATGTTCATAGTGCATCTTGGGGCCAATCCCCAAGGTGTAGGGGAGTTGTAGTGGAGCCACGGTAATCAGCCAAGGGGTGCTCCCTATGTGTGTGCTACACGATATATAACACCAAGATGTTTAGGGACTCCGTCTGAGGAGTGTTGGGCCGAGGAGTGTTGGAAAGAATATTTGTTGGATGACAAAATCGTCCAAATGCAAAGTTCTCAAACGCTCCTGGCCGCAAGGCCATGTGGGGTGGTTTTAGGTGAGTAGTAGAGGCCTGACTAGTGTGTAATCTTTAGCCTTGTGTCCACATCCGCAGTATCCTCTGTCACTTCAGCATCTAATAATGGAAGCTCAAACAATCCAATAGACAAATCACAATTCTGCATATAAACCTTAGTCTTTTGGGCATGCTTACATTCTTCCCAAACTTTAAGAGCATGCTTGTATTCATCCTAGGTGGTACATTGTATCTCTTGAACTTGTTATTTGAATCGTCTTTCATCAATGCATTCAAAAAATTCACTCCTATAATCCTCTAGGATATCAAATTGGTGCATTCTTTCATATAAAACATCCTATCCATTAAATAGATCCACTTTCTCTACAATCACTGGAAGTGCTTCTTTTGCTACCAAATCCTGCATCTACTCAAGTTCTTATTTAGTAATTTCTTGTTACTCCATAGCTAGAACCTGATACGATAATAACCTTTAAATTGCCTCCACCTATCCAAATCTTTTGACTTAGCTACCTGAATACAATTTTTAAAGAGCTACATCTATTGCTTGAGAATGTCCCTAGGAAAGTCCAGGTCAGCATCATGATTTCTATAGTCTCCCATCTTGCAATCCTCAAGAGGCTTTCACATCAAGCTTACAACTTTTGTTGAAAGGATACACATGTAGGCTGGAAAGATGGAGGATCTCTGTCAAGCAAGTTAGGAAAGAGGAGAGAAGAGAAACAATGGAAATACATGAAGGTCAGGAAGTGAACCTTTGCTTTTATTTAGGTTCCTTAGGAAAATCAAGCTAGTAAATCAAGCCCTAACACTAGTTTGAAGTCAAACACCCAGCATGTGACTCAAGTATCCTTTTTGATTAGTCCTCCACTTCATCAAGGCCCTTTAGGAGTGGTCATGATCCTAGGGGGTGCACCTATAAAAAATCATATATATAATGTGTGTTCAAAGGATATTTAGAAATACCCCCTTCTTTATATGCTATAAGGTCATAAAATGCCACCCTTTTACTTTACTAAACTTGTGTTTTTTTTTTCAAATTATAATTAAAAACCCCTTTTGTAAATATAATCCTATAAATTTTACTAAATAAAATACAATTTGCTTTGAACTCACATGGTATCTTACATGTTCTACAAGGTGGACTCCTTGGGGTCATGATCTAACCACAATCCCACTAATTTAACCATGTTTATGTTTGATTAAATGATTTTCTTTTACAATGCCCATGTATGACCTCATAGGAATCAGGACTTGTTTATGGCACATTTTAATCCACAATGCCAGAATTGGTATTTGTGTAAATGGAAACCTTGGCAAGAAGGGTTATCCTCTAGTATAATGTAAGCTTAAGCTTTTAGACATAGAAACTTTACACATCTTTCCAAGGTCATTGTGTAGCTACTCAACTGCAAACATCAATTCACTTGGAGGGAGAAAAAGTTACTAACAACAATAAACTCATACTTTGAAGACCAAATGGAGCAACCCATATAGTCCTTATAGAGAACATGAAGCATAGACTTAACATGAATACATTGCAAGATTAGAGTATGAAGTTTGTGAGCTTGAAGCATGAATACATTTTGGCCTCATCACACTATAGATAATTAGCATGAATAACCTTCACATGAGAAGGTAAAGGACAATCAATAGGCTTAATATCTAGCATATGAAACCACTTAAGAACCTTTTGATTTTACTCCTTCTTTAACAAGTAAAGAAACCCCTTAGAGTGATCATGCTTGATGCACATCCCAAGAATATTTGAGGCATGTTCCATGTTCTTTATCTCAAATCTCTTATTGAGCTGACTTTTCAAGGCATCCAACTTGTCACGAGATCTCCTAGCAATCAACATGCCATCCACATAGAGAGTACCAAAATCATAAGGCTACTAGTATGATTTCCTAGGTACTTGCTTAAGGCCATAAAGGATATTTCTCAACTTGCACACTAGGTGTTTCCAACCCTTTTCCTCAAAGCCTTTAGGCTACTACATATAAATCTCATCATGCAAGTCCCCATGTAAGAAACTCGTCTTTATATCCATTTGATAAAGGTACAAATCTAAATGCACAATGAAAGCTGATACCAAGTGTAGGGTAGTCATCTTGACTATAAGAGGGGCCCCATTTGAAGCTAATACCATGCTCTTGCTTAAGAACCTTAGCAACCAATCTGGCTTTATATGTGGGCTTAGGGTGTCATCCAGGGGTACTCTTAAACTTATATAATCACTTGTATTGCAAAGCATGCTTTCCATTAGGCAAAGGAACTAAATCCCATATATGATTTTCTTTAATGGGCCATACTTTGACTACATGGCCCTCTCCAAAGAGTGCTATCACCTCTACACATGGCTTCATCATAAGTAAGAGGATCACCAACATCTATTACCATAACATAGTCCATGGAGGGCATAAATCACTTAGGAGAATTTCTATATATAGTATAATGTCTCACAATAGATTGTGGAGCATGTATATCTTGCCTAACACCATGATCATTGACCATTGGAGCATCAGTTTGCTGCAAGCTATCTAGCTGACTATATGGGAGTTAGAGGTTCCTCCTAAAATATCACCCTTCATATCTCAACTACCTGCTTAGGCCGCTTATGTTGAGAAATAGACAAATGATGTATGCTCCAAGAAGAGCTATCCTGAATCCCATATGCACACTGAGGATAGTGGAGAAGTTGGAAAGCTATAAAAGCATGTACTTGGTTCACCTTTTTAATATGAATGCTATTGTACTTTGTACTTAGAGTCTGTAACTCTATCCACTCAAGATTTGTTTATGAGTCCAAGCTAATCTATCTTGGAACCTAATTCACTTGAGTAAAAGTGTGTATCTAGTCATCAGTCTTCTTCATGTCTCTTGCTTACGAGTTCAAGCCTCCATAGCTAAACTGTGTTCAAGATCCATGTTTGCTAACATGGTATTAGAGCCATAGTGAGCTCAGTTTAGCCCTTTCTCCTACTTCTCTAGCTTATCATAGCTCAACTCCAGCTCAGGACAACTGGTTGAGTTCATCTCCTACTTTATTTTCACACACTTCTTCTTGGCCACCATAGCCAGATTGCACCTATCTTTAGTGGAGCTCTCAGATCTCATCATACAGACAATTTCAGCTTAAGGTGTCTTCTGAGAAGATCTTCCTCTACTCCCAGCGCAGCTCCCTATCACATCAGAGTGCGACATTATCCATCGTAGAGCCCAACATTACAAAAATCGACCATCGCTGTCTCTGCTGCGCCCTGTGGCAGTCGTACAGTCTGCATGACGTCTGGAGGCTACGATTCGCTCTACTCGTATGGGACATTTAAAGCCTATACTATAGGCTATCCCCCATCCAATTCTCGGCTCGAATGGCTACGCCAAGCTCCTACTACAACAAAAAAATTAGGGCTGTCTAAAACCCTAAACAGTGGAAGCCATAGCCAGGAACTTAGAAAGCTTGGCAACCTTGTCTTTTCTTATTGGCATAATCAATAGTGACCTTGATCACTCTGAAATTATCTCTGAAGCCTACTACAGATCTAGAAGAATCCAAGGCAGTTCAAAGATTACCTAGCAACATCGAGCCAAATATCAAGATCTTCAAGATATAGTATCCATTGATACTCGAATAGTGCTTCTTGGCACTTGAATATTTCAGTTACTCAAGAGTAACTCATCTTTCGATTCCAATTTCGAAGAACATTCTCAAGTTATGTAATGTTTTTAAAATTATCAAATCACTTGTAAATATCAATCTTCTTGTAAAGGGATAGACACTGCCCGAGAGTTCTCGTGGTAAGACCTCCTACTAAGATGACTGAAGTAGAACATATAGCAAAGTTTAATGGTGAAGGCTTCCATGCCTGGAAGGAGAAGACCATGTACCATCTTATGCGGAAAGACTTGTGGGACTTGTTTGAAGATGATGCAGATACAAGAAGGAAGATGATGAAGACGGGTTTGTTGAAGAAGACCAGTTCAAATACAAAGAATGGAAGAAGATGAATAATAAGGCACTAGGCATCATTGCGTGGGGACTAAGTGATGATGTGCTACATCATATATCTGGCATTAGAAATGCTAAAACTGCCTAGGAGGAACTTGATAGATGTTTGGTACCCAAGCAAAGAATTCAAAGGTAAAACTTCTCATGCAGTTTTATAAACTAAATATCAAAGACAGTGCTTCTATGACCATACACATTAATAAGTTTAAGAGTTTAAAAACTCAGCTTGCAACTCTTAAAAAGAATATTGATGAAGATGAAGCAATAACCGTACTGCTTGCAAGTGTAAACAAGGATCCATATGAAAACCTTGTGTCTACTCTAAGTAATGTTCCAAGTCTCTCACTCAAAGATATTGAGCACTCACTGCATGATGGAGAAAGCAAATTTAAAAGCAAAGATGTAAAAGAGACCAGCTCAAGGGAAAACCTCTTATACACTAGAGGAGCTACTGGACCCAAGGGAAGAGGTCGAGGATTCAACATCAACAACAGGAATTGGATGACATGTCATTATTGTGGTAAAACTGGCCATATTGCCAATGAATGTTTCCACAAGAAAAGAGCCCAACAAGTGCAAAGTGATCATCACCAAAGTCAATTCATGAATGAAGAAGAAGAAAAAGATGCTTCCGCTACCATCAACAACTCCGACAAATTGTTTTAAGGAATTTGTCTCCCTTAGTGGATTTGATTTGTAAAAGCCTTGCCAAGATATAAAGTCTCAAGCTTTAATTTGACAAGGCTGCCTATGAGCTAGTCTTCAGGGCCATATTATCATGTAGGGGGGGCAAAAACCAGCAAGTGTAGGGACTCATCATTTGAGGGGGGTGTTGAGAAATAGACAAATGATGTATGCTCCAAGAAGAGCTATCCTGAATCCCATATGCACAGTGAGGACAGTGGAGAAGTTGGAAAGCTATAAAAGCATGTACTTGGTTCACCTTTTTAATATGAATGCTATTGTACTTTGTACTTAGAGTCTGTAACTCTATCCACTCAAGATTGTGTTTATGAGTCCAAGATAATCTATCTTGGAACCTAATTCACTTGAGTAAAAGTGTGTATCTAGTCATCAGTCTTCTTCATGTCTCTTGCTTACGAGTTCAAGCCTCCATAGCTAAACTGTGATCAAGATCCATGTTTGCTAACAGCTTATGCATTTTCTCTTCATGAAAAACAACATCATGGCGGTAGATAACCTTCCGAGCCTGTGGACCCCCTAGGTGATAGCCCATCTCACCTGCATCCCCATATCCAAGAAAGATGCATTTCACTAACTTAGGATCCAACTTGTTGCGCTTGTCCTTAGGAACATAGTAGAATGCCTCATAACCAAGGACACGCAAATGAGCATATGATAGAGCTTTTCCAAATCATACCTTCTAAGTAACCTGATAATCAAGAGTAGTGAATGGGGATATATTAATCAAGCGTATGACAAAAGTAACTATCTCAATCCAAAAGTGCTAATGGTAAGGCTGTCTAGCTAACCATACTACAAACTCTCTCATGAATCATCCTATTCATGCATTCAAATACCATTTTGGGTGGGTTGTATGGGGTGGTCAACTGACTCTTAATGCCCTTTTCATCATAAAACTGCTCAAAGGATTTAGATACATACTTACCCCCATCATGAGATTGTAGGCATTTCAACCTATACCTAGACTAGTTCTCAAGAAGAGCAAGCCAATGTTGAAACGTGGCCAAGACTTCCAATTTCTACTTTATGGGATATTTCCAAACCTTACTTGAGTAAGCTGTTATTAATGAAATACTTCACTCCATCTTATGATTGATAAGGCATAGGTTAGCATAGGTCCACACATATTAGAATGAACAAGAGCTAGAGGCTCACCCATGCACATAATGACATAATTTTTATGTGAACTATGTGTCTGCTAGCCATAAAGATGATAATCACAAGAATCCAAACATTTACAATAAAATAATAAAAAATAATGTAAACCAATAAGCATTTTAATTTCCTTTAATAACATGTGCCCAAGGTGACAATGCCATAACGATATATGTGGTACTGTGACCACTATTAAAACATGGTCGATAGACCTAGATACAAGCAAGGGATAAAGAGTACTAGAATTAGCACTATGTGCAAGGACAAGATTCCCATGGGCAATGTTCCATGAGGAATCACCAAAGTATACAAAGTAACCTGCATCATCAAACTACTTGAAGCAAACTACAGATGTACATCTCTAGTACTAATAATATCCAATATCAAGTCATTATCCAATTTGATAGATCGTGCCATGCTGTGATAGGAGTGGATCCACTCTCAATGAGGGGTAACATGAAAGGAAGCCCCTGAATCAATAAGCCAATACTAAGTATAAGTAGAATAGGCATTAATCAATTGTGCGATGTCAAGAGAGGAAGCTACAATTATATAATCATCAATCAAATCAGTCTACAATACATTAATCTCTTCAATCTTGATGTTGTATTTATTAGGGACAATGTTGTGATCATCATTATTTTCTTGTATTTTCATTACAGTTGTTATCACGTGTTTCATGACACTATGGCCAAATATGACTTGGCCGTCACGAATCTCATGGTGAGGGGACTTGCTCAAGATGCTGCGCCGAACACACACAGAATGCACAAGGAGAAGCTTACTCAAGAGACAAGAAGAAAGATGGAGGCCAAAAAGTTTTCTTGTTGGTTTTTTCTTCTTCTTCCACACACTTTACAAAATACACAAAGTATAGATAAGATACAACATAAAGGAAAGTGGCCTACTAAGTCAAACAATGCATAATCGACTACACTAGTCGATTGGCGCTATAATTATGCCAGTTGTAAATAGGTGTAACAACCTGAATATAATAAGTAATGAGTCAGTGGCCATGTGAGAGTCATAATGACCATCGACGTGCTAAGTGTAGATGTGTGGACCCATCTAACCAGGCGGTCCATCATTAATGTCTACATGTGTTGAGCTTGTCATCTCAACACTCCCCCTCAAGCTCAACTGCATCTCTGCAACTCCAAGTAAGCTTCGAAACTTTTGAAGCTTCTCTGTACCCAATGCCTTCATGAAGATGTCAGCTATCTGATCCTGTGTGCTGACATACACCAAATCAATCTCACTGCTAGTACTTTCTCTCTCACAAAGTGGTAGTGTACCTCAATATGTTTTGTTCTGGCATGGAACAGAGGGTTCCTAGCCAACTGTATACTTGCTCATGTTGTCACAATAAATGACAACTGGACCTTCCACCTGCACATCTAAATCAGCCAATAACTTTTGCAGCCATACTACCTCACATGCTGCAACAGCAACACCTCTATACTCAGCCTCTGTACTCGACAAAGCAACTGTAGATTGCTTTTTGCTGCTCCAAGTAACTGTTGCACTACCAAGAGAGAACATGTATCCACTGGTAGATCTTCTATCAGACATACTACCAGCCCAATCTACATCTGTGTATCCAAACACCTGTACATTTGTACCTGACTCATAGAAAAGTCCATAATGTAATTTGGACTTCACATATCTCAATATGCGTTGACTGCATCCAAACGTGGCTTTCTAGGTACTTGCATAAACTAACTCATAAGACCAACAGTGTAGCTCAAGTCTGGCCTTGTAATGATCATGTAGATCAAACTCCCCACTATCCTCCTGAACATAGTAGGGTCTTCTATCTCATCCCCAACATCAGCACTCAACTTTACATTCTACTCCAATGGGATTGAAAGTGGTTTGCATGCTGTCATACCATACTTGGATAACATATCCAAGCCATATTTTCTTTGGGATAGCCATATACCATCATCACATCTGATCACCTCAATGCCAACGAAGTAACTTAGCTCACCTAAATCCTTCATCTCAAACTTCTTCTTCAAAAAGTCCCTGACTTCAGCAATCCCACTATCACTATCACCTGTAATAATCAAGTCATCCACATAGATGACTATAATGACCAAACCTGCATCTCCCTTTCTCACATAAGGTGAGTGATCAGCATCAGAAACATAAAAGCTAATATTGACAAGATACTCTTTGATTTTGTCAGACCATGCTCTAGGTGCTTGCTTGAGCCCATAGAGCGCCTTCTTTCAACCTACACACATATATGGGATGCTCTAAATCTTCATAACCTACTGGCTGATCCATATACACTTCTTGCTGCAAATCACCATGCAAGAAGGCATTCTTCACATCCATTTGTTGCAACCTCCAACCTTTGGCTGCTACCAAAGCAATTACACATCTGACAGTTGCCATCCTAGCAACTGGACTGAAGGTCTCTTCATAATCTATGCCATATGTCTGGGCATAGCCTTTTGCAACCAACCTAGCTTTGTACCTACTAATAGAACCATCTGCATTGTGCTTAATCTTATAAACCCACTTACATCCAATAGCTTTCTTGCCCTTCGGAAATGATACTAGATCCCAAGTCTTACTGGCCTCTAATGCAACCATCTCCTCATCCATTGCTACATCCCAATGAGCATGACCAACAGTCTCCTTAAAACATGTGGGCTCAACATCCTCAATCACTTTCACCATATAAGCATAATGGTGAGTTGTATAACCTTCAAAACCAAATGTTAACAGGGTATCTCACCCTGCTAGACCTGCGTACCACTGGATCACTCAATGGAGTCTTTGCATTGACGCGTGCTCTCTGCACACTTGAAGTCCTCACTGAAGGAATGCCAAGCTCATCATCCAAGCTCTCTGACACTAGAGTCTCCATCAAGAACTGCATCAATGCCATCTGACACTTTATTATTTCCTTTGTCTTTACCTGTAGTGCTACTAGATGCATCTGAAGATGTAGAGCTACTCCTTAGTCTCCCAGACCAAGGACTACCAGATGATATCTCTGGTACACTAAGAGTACGTGATTCTTTCTTTTCAGCCTGCACATGAGTGTCATGATCATCATCATCATCCAATGCATCACCACTAGATGCATACCAAACTGCTCATTTCATCAAAGATGACATCCCTACTCACTCTGAACTTACATGTGACAGGGTTATAACAATGATACCCTTTTTTCTCTAAAGAGTATCAAACAAAGACACACTTTTCAACCTTTGGATCTAGTTTCTTCCGCAACTCATCTGGCACATGAACATATGCAATACAGCCAAATACTTTCAAGTGTGAGACATCAGGCTTCTTACCTGTAAAACATTCTTTGGGGGCCATACCATGAACTGCAGCTGTGGGAGTTCTGTTCATAATAAAAACAATAGTATGAACAGCCTCAGACCAAAAATGCATATTCTTTTCAACCATCAAGGCATGTGCAACTTCTGCAATATGCCTATTTTTCCTTTCTGTAACCCCATTTTGCTGTGGCGTATACCTACATGTGAACTGTCTCTTTATCCCATGAGACCTCAGAAAATCACTGAAGTCATTCGAGAGGTACTCTCCCCCTCCATCTGACCTCAAGCACTTTACTTTCAAGCTTGTTTCTCTTTCAACTACAGCCTTGAAAGTTCTAAAGTGCTCAAACACTTCACTCTTTTCCTTCATAAAATATACCCACAGCTTTCTAGAACAATCATTAATGAATGTGACAAAGTATGAACTGCCTCCAAGAGATACATTTTGTGTAGGCCCCCAAATATTTGTATGCACAACATCAAGGATATTTCTACTTACATCTCTGTCATGTGAAAAGGGTTGTCTTGTCTGCTTACCAAACTGACATGCTTCGCATACCTTATGAAATTCTGTAATTCTAAATGTAGGCAAACAAGTAACCAACCCTTTGGACTGCATTAATTTTAGCCTTTGTACATTTGCATGTCCAATGCATTTGTGCCAAATTTCAATATCTGCAACAACACCTTTTCCTTTAGCATACATAGCAGCATTCATAGTAGGAATTCCAGCATCCAGAGTAAACATACATCCAACTCTACTTCCCTTTGCAACCAACCTGCACTTGTCATTGAAGTCTTCTACAAAGCAGCCCTTTGGACTTGCAGCCATTGCTCTACCATCTGACCGCCGATTGATACCAAGTTCTTTGTAATAGATGGCACATGTAATACATCTGGAAGACTCTTTGTCTTACCATCATGCAAGGACAAGGGAACTTTTCCAATGTGTGAAATTGGGTGGCATGAATCATCACCCGTCTGCACATAACTTGTATTTTGCAAACCTTGCATCTCTCCAAACCATTTTGCATGGCTGGTCATATGATTGGATGCACTTGAATCAACATACCAAACATCATCATGTGTTCCCTTTCCTGTAACAGCATTCAGCATATGCTGCATAATAAACAGACGTTCATTTTTGTCTTCATTCTGTCATGAAGACGATGCATAGTTCTGAGCGTCAGAAGGACTTTTGATAGTTCTGAGCGTCAGAAGGACTTTTGACAGTTTGCGTTGCTGACCTCTAGCCGGTGGGTCAGGTCAAGTTTCTGAGAATTTGATAAAAATTTACACTCGGCCCAGGTGGTCCGAATTGCAGGGTCCGAGTGGGTCACTCGGACGAGCTGAGGTACATGGGCCGAGGGCCAAATTCGTGACTTGAACAGGGTAGACTCGGATGGGCCGTGATGCAGACTCGGACAAAATCGCTCGGACAGGTTGGCTCGGACGGGCCAAACGATCAATTCGGACAAGGTCACTTGGATGGGTTGGCTCAGATGGGCCGAATGGTCAATTCGGACAAGGTCACTTGGATGGGTTGGCTCAGACGGGCCGAATGGTCAATTCGGACAAGGTCACTTGGACGAGCCGAGGGCCGAATCCTATGGCTTGGACGGTTTGACTCAGACCTGAGCTGAGGGCCGAATTAGTCGATGGTCCGAATGGTTGACTCAGACGGGCCGAGTAGGTCTGGGCCGAGGGCCGATTCTGGGACTTGGCCCAGAAGCGACCACTTGGACGGGTCGAAAGTGGCACGACGACGACAACGAGAGGTCGATTTTGCTTGATTCCTGCGATTTAATCAATCATAGCAAGCATAAACCTCCAGATCCTATCTAGGGGGATAGGGGAAGGGATTCATATACCTGATTAGAGCGGTAGGCTCATCAGTGGTGAGATCAGATCGAATCGTGCGATGGCTCTCTCTCTCTCTCTCACTGAAATGGTCACAAATAAGCTCTCCCTTGGCCTCTTGGCTCTTATACCCCTTCCCCGGTATGGTGTTGATGCCCCCAATCACTCACTTGCCAATCTTAGGCATCACAAGCAAGATTTTTACCATTTTTTGCATGATTTTTGCCTTGTTTTGCCCTGTTTTGCAACAGTAAACCCTACCCTTCTCCGGTGCGATTTCCTAATCCTAACCTACGGTAAATGCAACAAGAATCGAAAGCAAAAAATTGAAATAATTTCTCCATGTTTCTCAATCATCAAACAAACAAAATATCCCAAAATACTTACTTGTTTGAAAGATCAAAAACACCCAAACTTCCTACCTATCTCAAGCTCCATTTCGGGGATGGATACCTTACTTTGATGCTCGATATGAAACACGCAAGTGCTCAAGCTTGAATCTGTTGGTCTCGGCAATGGAACCAAAATGTAGTGGGAGCTCACGCTCAACCGCCAAGACCCACTGACCGCTTATTGCTTCAAGCGTTTCAAGCAAGCTCTAATGGCTATCTCTCACCTAGTCGACGCGCCATCGATCCTATGAGTGTAGTGAGATTACCTTGATGCCGATACAAGTTGCCTCCTTTCTCGCACACCCCGGTAGCTCCACGATCCTAGATGCAAGATCAAGCATCCTCAAGCCTCCTCCATCTCCAAGCTCTATCCTCCATAACCGTGCGTGCGAGAAAAGAGAAGAGAAGAGAAGAAGAGAAGAGGAGATGGTGAAGAGCTTCACCCTCTTAATCCCTCACTCTCACACACTCACTCCCTCACACTCTCACACACTCTCTCTCAAGAGCACACACAAGCAAGAAGATGAGGAGAAGAGAAGAAGAAGAGAGCTCTTGTTAGCCACACACCAAAGAATGAGCTTCCATTCACTTTTTGAACTTAATATTTACAAACCCTAAAACCCCATGGGCGCCCATCCCTTTTCTACATGACCGGCCATTGTGGCAAGGTCCTTTTTCCATTTCCCTCTTCTAGCCTTATGCCTCCAGCCTACACCCGTCTAATATTTTACAATTGGCACAAGAGGGAGCCTGGCGCTCTTTTACAAGAGTTTTCCAAGATTTTTGAGGCACCTTTCATTTAAAATTGCGCTTTTTGCCCCGACTTAGCTTTGGAGGTTGCCTGCGTATCTTTGCTCTTTTTCCATGTTTTTTTCTGCTTTTTCCTTCCTTTTTCCGCCATCTCGACTTGGGGTTAACACAAGGCTATTCAGCAGGCCGCGACTATGTCCCATGAGAACACACTAGAGAAAGAGAATGTTGAGGCCCAACTAAGCACATCAACAGCTGACCTAGTTCAGGGTCCTGAGTCGTTGAGAGATACACCTTCATTGACCAAGAAAAAGAGGAAAAAACAACGAAAACAATAGCAGTTACAGGTGATTGTGGACCCCAAGAACATTGACACCAAGAGCACTGGAGAGCTGGGGAATAAAGCATCGAGTCCATCCACCAATGACCCCATTGATGCATCTCCTAATAGCGGTGAAACCTCAGACACATCCGCGTGCTCTGAAAAATCAAAGCAGTTGTTACCATCAACGGTTGCTTGCAACACTCAATCCACTGACAATAGAACTTGCATTGACCAATCAAGAGTGGATACAATGCTGTCACAACAGGGTGAAAAATTTATACCAGTCACATCCTAGGAGAACCATGACGCAATAACGAAGCCTCAAGAAAAACATGGAAACCCCAAGAGTGAAAGAAATCCTAGCATTGACCAATCTTGCTCATCTACGCTTGAGCCCCCAGCTATGCTAAAGCCTAGGCAAACTCCTAGAATCTTGCATGAGATAGCAACCGAGCAAGCCCTCGTTGAACATAGAAGTGTCATAGAATGCTTAATTGAGTTGGATGCTAAGCTCAAGGTGTTCGCACATGTCTACATCCTTGCGGACATGGGCGCATTCCCTAAAGAGCAGCTTGAAGAATACTTGCCATTTCCCTTATCCTAGGAAGAGTAAGAACATCTTGACGAGCACTATAACAGGCTCATGCATGAATGCATGCGACTCATCTTTGACAAGGAAGCCGACGAACTATGCTTAACTGTAACATTCAATGATGTGCTCTGCTAACCAAATCTCTTAGAGATAGAGCAATAAAGTGACAATCAGAGGGTCGAAGTCAATTTGAACAACGTTGCTGTGAAAACCGTGTTGCAATGGCCAAACTAGGAGCCTAGATCATGATAGTTTCAGAGGAGCAAATGGCCAAATGGCGGTCTTAAAGAGACCCAACCTATGTGACACCAACTTCCTTTTGAGTGCTAACTCCATTTGGGGTATGGACTTGGCTGGAACTAGCCAAGAGAACTCTTTGGCTGATAAGGTTCTCACTGAGGAGGAGCTACATGTTGCAAGTAGACTCGGACAAGGTACCATGATACTTGACGTTGCAAAATACCTGATGTTATTAAGAAGGCTGCCATCGAGTACTCGATGCGTGTGCCACACTCCAGTACAATCCTGAGTTCTACAATTGGTTTTTATCCTCGTGAAGTGACATGGATTTGTAAACATGTATATAAATAAACAATGAATTTTGTGACCTTGTATAGATAATATCAATACACATAAGCAATGATAGTCAAGCGCAGGGAGAAAAGTTGGGTTTGACAGACTAAGCTCCTCAGGTCCTCCTCTCACCACACATTTAGAAGTCGTATGACCATTCCCACCTCCAATTGGAGGGCATGCAACCCTCATTATCGCCATTGGAAGCCTTGACCAACATCTCTGATGGTGTAGATGGGGCACTGTCCCTTTCTATACACTTTTTCCCTTTTTCGGTCTATCCTTCCAGGGATGAGCCTTGCCCCACTTCGTGACAACCACTCCACGCAACTTAGCATAAGCTAAGATCTACAAATGGCTGGAGGCAAAATGAACATCATTATGGGGGCCATCCCTCTAAACAAACAGTGCATGCCTCACCTCTCCCCTCCTCATCATATGCATTTGATAGCCCACTGTATAATCCCTTCCATGCGAATAATTTTATCCTACCTCAAGGCCTAATCCTTGGTTCACATTTTGTAGGTCCCCCTATGGTAGCCAACATGGAGCACTCGGTGCAGCTGGCTTGCAAGGACGCTATCTTTGAAGGGAGCATGCAGCACAAGCTCCTCCGCCGGAACACTATGTACCTACCCTTAAAAGGTATGCAAAGAAATGAGGCCCCAAGCGGCATTGCCCTAGACATAGGCCGAAAAATCCCCAGGCCAGGGGAATAGAAGCTCAAGGGAGCACATGAGACGTAGCAACACCAGTCGTGCGGGCCCCCACCAGATGCTTGGGCACTAGGTGCTCGAAAGAGGAAAGGGCAGCTCGAGACAAGGAAAAATTTGATGCATTGTTCAAAAGCATTTTGGAAACAGTTGCGGCCAGGGACTACACCATTTGGGTCCGAGCTGACATCTTCCCCAACCAGCCTCACAGGAGCCCCTCTCCAGAGCAGAGCCTCAGTCGCTTGACCACCCGGACTCACCCCGCCTCGTACAAATATAGTAGCCCCACATTATGTAAAAGGCTTATCAAATGCTACCTAGCCATAACTTTTTGTCTTTAAATGGTTAAGTGCTGACATGTTCCGCAATTGTACAAAATTTTCATATTTGCATTTTATATATTTCATGTATTTAGCAAAAGAAAAAGCTAATCAAGTGCAGGTGATAAGTATCTAAGCCAACACCACGGAATTCACATAAGTGATGTCTCCTTGCGTTGCACTAGTTTATTATAGTGCAGAATATGCCATGCATGTACTCTCATGAAGTGATAAGTGGATGCAAGATGACGCAGGTCTTTGTGCGAAAGTGTTCAATGCCCAAGTCACCACAAGACCATCGATACCACAAAGAGCTGCGACAAAGCCACGCTTTCAAAAGAAAAAATCACCTGTGCGAGTGCCCACGTCGCATAACCCAAAGCATGATCTTAACCATTTTCTCTTTTTGGGTTACACTCTGTATCGGGCACTCATCGCAGCTGTTACCCCAATTGTACCAACATCGCACGTTCCAAAGAGGGTGGCAATATCTCAAGTGTATCTCCCCATCTCAACCACTACTTTTCCAACAACAAGGCTAAGACACAATCATCGCTGTAATATCCATTTCTTGAGCCTTCGAAGCTTGACATTTCCTAACCCATTGAAAGGCTGATAGCCTCAACATATTGCAATGGTTGTACTCATACAAAAAAAAAAGAGAGAGAGAAAGAAAGAAAGAAAGAAAAATAGAAAAAATAACAAGAAAAAGAAAAGAAAAAAAAGAAAAAGAAAAAAAGAAAGAAAAGAAAAGAACGAAACATAAAAAGCACCCCGCGATCACAACACAATACCTAGGGGTCCTCAAATTAGGTACGTCTAGTGACCTTGGTTGGCTGGCTCCGTCCCTAGTCCCCTAGCCCTTTAGCATCACCCACAATTGTTCATGGCACATCAGGGGCAGGACATACCCTAGGAGCTTGTCTCTCCCATGTTTAGACCTGTCACCTTGACCCATTCGCACGATTCCCTCTTGCACTTTGCCTTCATACCATTGCAATCAATTGTGGTAAGCACCGCACGAATGGCCATGAAACGTACAGCGTCCTCATCAAGAAAGTCCAATAGCTTTTAGCTACTGAAAGTGTGGTGTCCCTGTGTTCAATTATACTACGTCATGCATTCACAATGCAAAGGATGTGTCATACACCTTCATGTGTACTTCTTCTCAACATGGAAAACTTTGCTTCGTCCACATCTTGTTACGAGAAACCAGCCCGCGGTCTTCTAACTACGTAATATCTAAGTATGCATGAGCACTCACATAATATCTGCACCAAAATATATACACAGTTTGGGTCCTCAAGTGCAGGACAATACTCTTAGATTGCTTAGAGTTCGACCTGTCTCCCAAACTAATTGAACTATGTCTTGTGCACGATAGAGAAGACTAGCACTACCCTTAGGGAGAGACCACCTATGAGAGGTTTTCAATTGCAGGTATTGAAGACTCCAAGAAAGTATCACTTGCTCTTCATCGACACCCAACTCTGAATTCTTATCCTTTATCGTCTTACAAGCCCACCAAGAATCATCATGTGCAGAATCCCCAACAAACCAACACTTGTGCTAGCCATCAGTGCAATCCCCAACAAAGAACAGCCCTACCACCAACTCCAACAACCCTACCACCAGCCACCTAGGCCACCAACGTGCCCCCAACGACCTTCCTCCACACCACCACCAACACTCCTCCACGGCAACCACCTATGTCCCTTCCACCCACGTCTTCAGTGCATGCCAAACCGTGCTATCTACGACGGTGAGTGCCATGGGACTGGCACTCATCTAGGAGGCGGGTAATGTAAACCCGGAAGATGAACAAGGTGGAAAATCTAGAAAAGCTAAAGTAGAAGACAAAGGCCAAGGCAAAGTAAAACGGAAGACAAAGACGTACAAGGAGAAAAGTCCTACGCAAGTCAATACTTTTGTAAAAGAGCACAACCGCATCATGATTTAATTTAAGGAGTGCCGGGCTCTCACCTGTGCAATTTGTAAATGTAGATGGGCTGTGGAAATGAAGCTAGGAAGATAGAAGGACAATGGGAAAAAGGGCCTAGGCCACGACCGGCCATGTAAAAAAGGGGATAATGGGATGACCGCCCAAAAGGGATTTAGTTGAAAAGTGAATGATAAGCTCATTCTTGTGTGTGGCCAAAAGTGGCTCTCCTCTTCTTCTTCTTCTTCTTCTTGTTCTTGCTTGCTTGAGAGCTTGTGCTTAAGAGAGGGAGTGTGAGAGTGTGAGGGAGTGAGTGTGTGAGTGTGAGGGCCGGGGAGGAGAAGCTCTCCATCTTCTCCTCTCTTCTTCTCTTCTCTTCTCTTCTCTTGTCTTGCTCGCGGTGATGGAGCTTGGAGCGTGGAGCTTGCTTGAATCTTGCACTTGAATCATGGAGCTACTGGAGTGCGCGGGAGAGGAGGTAACTCGATCGGCATGGAGGTAAGCTCACTACACCCGTAAGGTAGGCATTGCACGTTGGCTATGTGAGAGGTAGCCATGGCCGCTCGGCTTGAAATGCTTGATCAATAAGCGGTCCGTAGGTCTCGAGGTAGAGCTCCGTAGCTCCCACACCATTCCAACCAATGTTCATATTATTATCTCATGCTCTACTCCAAATACATCAGTACCCCCATGGAAACGAGGAACAAAATCTCAACATCATGCCAATCATCCCCAACAATCTCATGCTTGCATGATAAGATCTTTGCCTCCAAATCACATGGCACCTCTCTATTTCCCCCCATGTAGGTGAATCCCTTTCCCTTTTCCTCTTTAGCCCTCTCTCCTTAAGGCATGCAAACCCTCTTTCCTAGAATAGCCTTGTTTAAGGAAAAAATAGCCTTAGCTTCAATAAAGCTAAGCTTTTCCTTTATTCATTGACCATGCAGCTCAATAAATGCATAACAAAATAGGTCCTTATGAATGTTTCCCTTTTTGTACCCTTCATCGAATAGAGAATCATATGTCATATGCATTCATTGAGAGAAAGAACCCTTTTTGTTTGCCACGCTCCCTCTGTCTTCTAGCCTTCAACTAACTCAATTGTTTCTTATTACTATGTTAATCATTATCAAATAGTCCCTCATACCCATGATAGGTCTATAAGCTTGGTTCATGAGGCAATCTATAAGAGTGCTACACCCATAAAGATTTTTGAACTGGAAACATGGTCATGGGAACCATGTATTTACTGTCTTCTTTGTGACTTTTGGTCATTCTATATTTTAACTTTACACCTTAAAGCTATACCAGAGCATGTCACACTCAAATTTTTCATGGGGTGGATGATTTTCCTTATGACATCCACCCACTTCGAACATGCACATCCCCTGGATGTGCCACACAATGTAGCAACCCATATCAAACACCCATATGATCATCACTTAATTGAACATATGCATAATCAACCTCTGGCCATGATTATATACCAAATCACAAGTATCTTCTGAAATATTATAGTCAATTCCCTCCCCTTCTTAGTCAACTCCTAGTCTGTAGCAACAAAAAAAGACACAATTATGCAATTAAGTCTTGATACAATCATTATTTTGAGGTTTCATACATATAAATGGTTAAAATATCCAACAACTAAGCTTTGTTAACAGTTATATGGACATCTTCATGCACTATTGCTCCAAGTTGAAAATTGTAGTTGGATTGCACAACTATTCATCTTGAATGCCAAACTCTTTTATTCGAAGGTGATGACTCTAGCAGCCATTCCAACCAATATTCATATTATTGTCTCATGCTCTATCCTAGAAACATCATCACCCCCATGGCAACTAGGAACCAATGTTCATATTATTGTCTCATACTCAATCCCAAAAACATCACTGCCCCCATGGCAACGAGGAACAAAGTTCAATAAAATGCCAATCATCCCCAACAATCTCATACTTGCATGATAAGATCTTTGCCTCTGAAACACATGGCACCTCTTTGTTTCCCCCATGTGGGTGAATCACTTTCCCTTTTCTTCTTTGACCCTCTCCCCCAAAAGCATGTATACCCTCTCTCCTAGAATAGCCTTGTGTAAGGCCAAAATAACCTTAGCTTCAATAAAGCTAACATTTTTCTTTATACACTAATCATGTAGCTCAATAAATGCATAATAAAATAGGTCCTTATGAATGTATTCCTTTTCGTTCCCTCCATCAAACTGAGAACCATATGGCATAAACATCCATTGAGAAAGAACACTTTTCGTTTGCTACCCTCCCTTTGTCTTCTTGCTTTTAGCTCACTAAATTGCTCCTTATTTCCATGTTAATCACTATCAAATAGTCTCTCTTACCCATGTGATAGGTTTGTAAGCCTGGTTCATGAGGCAATCTATAAGAGTGCTACACCCATAAACATGTTTGCATTGAAAACATGATCATGGAAACCATGCATTTAGTGTATTATTTATGACTCTTGGTCATTCTACATTCAAGCTTTGCATCTTGAAGTTGTTCCTAAGAATGATACACTCAAAGTTTTCATGAGATGGAAAATTGTCCTTAAGACATCCACCCCCTTTAAACTTTCATATCCCTTGGATGTGCCACACAATGTAGTCACTTGGATCAAACAAACACCCATACGATCATCACACCATCAAACATATGCATAATCAAACTCCCACCACAATCATAGACCAAAATCACAAGTATCTTCTAAAATGCATAGCAATCCCAATCTCTTCTTCCTAGATTGTAAGGCATTGATACTGCATGACATCCTTTGATCATATAGCCTTGTGCAACCAAATCCATGGACTCATTGGATTCTCGACGATCAAGGGGTAAACCAAAATCAAGCTAGAACATCCTATATCCCTTAGTTTCACCTAGAGAAGCCTTTTTTTATGATGAGGCCATGCACAGAGGTGATAGTCATTCTTGGAAGAGGGCCATACAATCAGAGTATGACTCACTACAAGAAAAATCATATGTGAGATTTGGTTCCTTTGCCTAGTGGAAAGTGTGCTTTGCCATATAAGTGGATGTACGAGTTGAAAAGCACCCTTGGATGCCCCAAGAAGGCATATAAGGCCGAATTGGTTACTAAGGGTTTTAAGTAGGAGCATAGTGTGACCTTTTATGAAGTCTTTTCTCCCATTGTGAAGATGGCTACCCTATGTTTGGTATTGGCTTTGGTTGCTCACCTTGACTTGGATCTTTATCAGATGGATATCATGTGTTGATCACCTTTATGCAACAAGGGTCTCAACCTAAACAATGATAGTGTGAATATAATTGCTCCTTAACTTCTTACTCATCTATAGTTGATTATTCCAACAATATAGAATTAAAAAATTTGAAGGCATCTCCTTGATCAATCACATTACATGCAATGTCTCTGTAAACATCTTCATTATGACCATGTCATAACAGTTCTTTAGTAGCATGATTTACAGGCAGGCTTGGGAATATTAGGATTAGTGCCCTCTCCTTCTCAGTCAGATCTTGGTTTGCAAAGTGAAGACATAGTTATGTAGTAAACTTGTGATATACTCATTATTTTAAGGTTTCATACATATAGATGGTGAGAATATCCAACAACCCAGTCTCATTAATGTTGAGATGACAAGCTCAACACATGTGGACATTAATGATGGACCGCTTGGTTAGATGGATCCACACATCTATACTTAGCATGTCAGTGGTCATTATGACTCTCACATGGCCACTGACTCATTACTTATTATATTCAGGTTGTTACACCTATTTACAGCTGGCATAGTTATAGCGCTAGTCGACTAGTGTAGTCGATTATGCATTGTTTGACTTAGTAGGCCACTTTTCTTTATGTTGTATCTTATCTATACTTTGTGTACATTGAAAAGTGTGTGGAAGAAGAAGAAGAAACTAGCAAGAAAACGTTTTGGCCTCCATCTCTCTTCTTGTCTCTTGAGTGAGCTTCTCCTTGTGCATTCTGTGTGTGTTCTGTGCAGCATCTTGAGCAAGTTCCCCCACCACGCGATTCTTAACATGGTATCAGAGCCACGCCACTGAGAGAGGCTGATTTCGAAGGCTGAAATGAAGGAGAAGAAGCAAGGTTTGAGCAAGCAAGCCACGGGTAAGAAGCTCTCCCATCCTTCCACTCTCTCTCTTAGATAGTGCCTGTGGAGGCACCAAATGCAGGGTCGAGCAAAAAATCTCAGATTGGTGTGAGATTTGGTGTGCGAGCAGAGCATTGTATATTTTGCAAATAGTCCTTTAGGGCTTTGTCCACAGTTATTTTGGGCATCTGAGGCCGTTTCAGGCCCCGTTTTAGAGCCACAAGGTTGCAGACAACAGTTTCAGGGTATACTGTGATTTTGGCTGTATTGATCGAAAGTGGGTGCACAAGTTACAGATTGCAAATCTGTAATTTTTGAGGTGTTTGCAGGAAGAAAACATAATGTTTATTTGTAAACAGGTTGCAGATTACATGTACAGTTGAGCAATCAGTGAAAAAGGTTGCTTGGTGTATTACTGTGCACGTGTTGTGGAAGATTGCAGAAGACTAGCTTGTTGTACTATATCCTTGTTTGTGATAATGGCAGAGAACAGTGGAAATCCCATTATTGAGAAGCTCAACAAGAAAAACTACCCTTCATGGAAGTTTCGTGTGACAAACTTCCTCATTGGAAAGGGCCTTTATGAGTTTGTCTCAGGTGAAGAAAAGGAGCCAAAGCTGGGTATCCCTCCGATTGCAGATGAGTTAAAAGCATGGAAAAAGTGGAATGCGAAAGACAAAAAGGTGATGTACTGGCTATCCGCAGTAATTGATAATACTATGCTGGGACATATCAGGAATGCAGAAACTTCACATGTAGCTTGGATGATTTTTGAGAGTATGTTTTTAGTAAACACAAAGGCATGAAAGATTCAACTCAAGCAAGAGTTGAATGCCTTGAAGAAAGAGAAAATGTCTGTCAATGAGTATGTGTTGAAGGTGAGGAGCATTACAGATGCTTTAGCAGCGATTGATGCAATGCCGGATGATGATGATTTGGTTTCATCCACTCTGAATGGCCTTAACAATGAGAAAGCATGGAAATCATTTGTTACTTCAGTATATGTACGGAAGCCATTTCCAGATTTTGATGAGCTGATCTCTCTCATGATTACTGAAGAGATCAATATGCAGGGTGATTCGTCTGAAAGAAATGGTGAACAAGTCCAAGGATTTTACTCGAGTTCAGGAAGGGGACGTGGTAGATCCTCTTCAAGAGGCCGTGGTATAGGACGTGGTAGTGACAACCAACAAAACAAATTGAATCAGCAATTTGGCGATATGCAGGTTTCAGGAGGTCGTGGTAACTTTAGAGGCAGGGGGAGCTTTAGAGGAAGAGGTGGATGGCAAAACAGAGGTTCTAACAACTCTAGTATTGTGTGTCACTACTGTGGAAAAATAGGTCATATTTCAACCCTATGTTATGCTAAGAAAGATGATACTCGCAGTGGTAAGTTGCAGCAAGGAAAATATGCATCGTCTTCACGACAGAATGAAGACAAAAATGAACGTCTGTTTGTTATTTAGCATATGCTGAATGCTGTTACAGGAAAGGGAACACATGATGATGTTTGGTATGTTGATTCAGGTGCATCCAATCATATGACCAGCCATGCAGAATGGTTTGGAGAGATGCAGGATTTACAAAATACAAGTTATGTGTAGACGGGTGATGATTCATGCCACCCAATTTCAGACATTGGAAAAGTTCCCTTATCCTCGCATGATGGTAAGACAAAGATTCTTTTAGATGTATTACATGTGCCATCTATTACAAAGAACTTAGTGTCAGTCGGTCAAATGGTAGAGCAAGGGCTGCAAGTCAGATTTAATGCAAAGGGCTGCTTTGTAGAAGACTTCAATGACAAGTGCAGGTTGGTTGCAAAGGAAAGTAGAGTTGGACACATGTTTACTCTGGATGCTGGAATTCCTACTATGGATGCTGCTATGCATGCTAAAGGAAAAGAAGTTGTTACAGATATTGAAATTTGACACAAACGCATGGGACATGCAAATGTACAAAGGCTGAAATTAATGCAGTCCAACGGGTTGGTTATAGGTTTGCCTACATTTAGAATTGCAGAATTTCATAAGGTATGTGAAGCATGTCAGTTTGGTAAGCAGGAAAGACAACCTTTTTCACATGACAGAGATGTAATCAGAAATATCCTTGATGTTGTGCATACAGATATTTGGGGGCCTACACAAAATGTATCTCTTGGAGGTAGTTCATACTTTGTCACATTCATTGATGATTGTTCTAGAAAGCTGTGGGTATGTTTTATGAAGGAAAAGAGTGAAGCATTTGAGCACTTTAGAACTTTCAAGGTTGCAGTTGAAAGAGAAACATGCTTGAAAGTAAAGTGCTTCAGGTCAGACGGAGGGGGAGAGTACCTCTCAAATGAGTTCAGTGATTTTCTAAGGTCTGATGGGATAAAGAGATAGTTCACATGCAGGTATACCCCATAGCAAAATGGGGTTGCAGAAAGGAAAAACAGGCATATTGCAGAAGTTGTAGCGCCTTGATGGCTGAAAAGAATATGCCTAAGAATTTTTGGTCTAAGGCTGTTCATACTGCTGTTTATATTATGAACAGAACTCCCACAACTGCAGTTCATGATATGACTCCTAAAGAATGCTTTACTAGCAAGAAGCCTGATATATCCCACTTGAAAGTAATTGGCTGTGTTGCATACGTTCATGTGCCAGATGAGCTACGAAAGAAGCTTGATCCAAAGGCAGAAAAATGTGTTTTTATTGGATACTCTTTAGAGCAGAAAGGGTATCGTTGTTATAACCCTGTCACATGTAAGTTCAGGGTGAGCAGGGATATCATCTTTGATGAAATGAGCAGTTGGTATGCATCTAGTGGTGATGTATTGGATGATGATGATGATCATGACACTCATGTGCAAGTTGAAAAGCAAGAATCACAGACTCTTAGTGGACCAAAGACATCATCTGGTAGTCCTTGGTCTGGGAGACTAAGGAGTAGCTCTCTACATCTTCAGGTGCATCTAGTAGCACTACAGGTAAAGACAAAGGAAAGAATAGTGTCAAATGGCATTGATGCAGTTCTTGATGGAGACTCCAGTGGCTCAGAGAGCTTGGATGATGAGCTTGTTATTCCTTCAGTGAGGACTCCAGGTGTGCAGAGAGAACATGTCAATGCAAAGACTCCATTGAGTGATCCAGTGGTACGCAGGTCTAGCAAAGTGAGATACCCTGTTAATAGATTTGGTTTTGAAGGTTATGCTGCTCACCATTATGGTTATATGGTGAAAGTGGTTGAGGATGTTGAGCCCACATATTTTGAGGAGGTTGTTGGTCATGCTCATTGGGATGCAGCAACAATGGATGAGGAGATGGCTGCATTAGAGGCCAATAAGACTTGGGATCTAGTATCATTGGCAAAGGACAAGAAAGCTATTGGATGTAAGTGGGTTTATAAGATTAAGCACAATGCAGATGGTTCTATTAGTAGGTACAAAGCTAGGCTGGTTGTAAAAGGCTATGCCCAGACATATGGCATATATTATGAAGAAACCTTCAGTCCAGTTGCTAGGATGGCAACTTTCAGATGTGTGATTGCTTTGTAGCCAAAGGTTGGAGGTTGCAACAAATGGATGTGAAGAATGCCTTCTTGCATGGTGATTTTCAAGAAGAAGTGTATATGGATCAGCGAGCAGGTTATGAAGATTTAGAGCATCCCACGTATGTGTGCAGGTTGAAGAAGGCACTCTATGGGCTCAAGCAAGCACCTAGAGCATGGTCTGACAATATCAGAGAGTATCTTGTCAATATTGGCTTTTATGTTTCTGATGCTGATCACTCACTTTATGTGAGAAAGGGAGATGCAGGTTTGGTCATCATAGTCATCTATGTGGATGATTTGATTATTATAGGTGATAGTGATAGTGGGATTGCTGAAGTCAAGGACTTTTTAAAGAAGAAGTTTGAGATGAAGGATTTAGGTGAACTAAGGTACTTCCTTGGCATTGAGGTGATCAGATGTGATGATGGTATATGGCTGTCCCAAAGACAATATGGCTTGGATATGTTGTCCAAGTATGGTATGACATCATGCAAACCACTTTCAGTCCCGTTGGAGCAGAATGTAAAGTTGAGTGCTGATGTTGGGGATGAGATAGAAGACCCTACTATGTTCAGGAGGATAGTGGGGAGTTTGATCTACATGACCATTACAAGGCCAGACTTGAGCTACGCTGTTGGTCTTGTGAGTTAGTTTATGCAAGTACCTAGAAAGCCACATTTGGATGCAGTCAGACACATATTGAGATATGTGAAGTCCACATTACATTATGGACTTTTCTATGAGGCAAGTACAGATGTACAGATTTTTGGATACACAGATGCAGATTGGGCTAGTAGTATGTCTGATAGAAGATCTACCAGTGGATATATGTTCTCTCTTGGTAGTGCAGCAATTACTTGGAGCAGCAAAAAGCAATCTACAGTTACTTTGTCGAGTACAGAGGCTGAGTATAGAGGTGCTGCTGTTGCAGCATGTGAGATAGTATGGCTGCAAAAGTTATTGGCTGATTTAAATGCAGGTGGAAGGTCCAATTGTCATTTATTGTGACAACATGAGCGGTATACAGTTGGCTAGGAACCCTGTGTTCCATGCCAGGATAAAACATATTGAGGTACACTACCACTTTGTGAGAGAGAAGGTACTAGCAACAGGTGAGATTGACTTGGTGTATGTCAACACACATGATCAGATAGCTGACATCTTCACGAAGGCATTGGGTACAGAGAAGCTTACTAGAGTTTCAGAGATGGAGTTGAGCTTGAGGAGGAGTATTGAGATGACAAGCTCAACACATGTAGACATTAATGATGGACCGCCTGGTTAGATCGATCCACACGTCTACACTTAGCACGTCGGTGGTCATTATGACTCTCACATGGCCACTGACTTATTATTTATTATATTCAGGTTGTTACACCTATTTATAGTTGGCATAGTTATAGCGCCAGTCGACTAGTGTAGTCGGTTATGCATTGTTTGACTTAGTAGGCCACTTTCCTTTATGTTGTATCTTATCTATACTTTGTGTACATTGAAAAGTGTGTGGAAGAAGAAACCAACAAGAAAACGTTTTGGCCTCCATCTCTCTTCTTGTCTCTTGAGTGAGCTTCTCCTTGTGCATTCTGTGTGTGTTCGGTGCAGCATCTTGAGCAAGTCCCCCCACCACACGATTCTTGACAATTAATAGCTAGATGGACATCTTCATGAACTTCTTCTCTAAGTTGAAAATTATGGTTGGGCTAGACAAGTGTTCATCTTGAACACTATTTTGTCTTCTAATCCTACAATTCCAAGCTGATGACTATAACACCCATTCCACCTAGTGTTTGTATTATTGTCTCATGCTCTACCCCAAAAACATCGCCACCCTCATGGAAACCAATAATATAAGTTCATCATAATGCCAAACATGCACTCTCTCCAAAAATCATGCAGACCCTCGCTCCTAGAATAGCCTTGTCTAAGGCCAAAATAGCCTTAGCTTCAATAAAGCTAAGCTTTTACCTTATACATTCACCACACAGCTCATTAAATGCATAATAAAATAGGCCCTTATGAATGTTTCCCTTTTTGTGCCCTTCATCAAACTGAGAATGATATGTCATAAGCATCCATTGAGAAAGAACCTTTTTTTTTTTTGTTGCCCTCCCTATGTCTTCTTGCCTTCAGCTAACTCAATTTCTCCTTATTGCCATGTTAATCACTATCAAATAGTCCCTCTTATCCCATGATAGGTTTGTAAGCTTGGTTCATGAGGCAATATATAAGAGTGCTACACCCATAAACATGTTCACACTAGAAATATGATAATGGGAACCATGTATTTAGTGTATTCTTTGTGAGTTTTAGTCATTCTACATTCAAGCTTTGCACCTTAAAGTCGTCCCAGAGCATGTCACACTCAAAGTTATCATGTGGTGGACATTTGTCTACGATAATGCTTCACTATAAAACCTTTCTAGTATGATTTTCATATGACTAGGAGCATGTTCTATCTCTTCCAATCTCATGTTACCATCTCCATAACATTGCGACCTAGTGGATGCCCTGTATCTCTACATTGTATCCCCCTTTGCATAGAAGATATGTCTAAGTGTGTAACTATATATGGCCCCTCTATTGGTATTAAACACAACATTCACTTTGCTTATAGATTTTTTGAAGTTGAGAGATGTGAACTTGTTGAATTCTTTGGCATTTTTGGATTCCCATTTTCTTTGCTTCTTGTTATGACAAATATGGGTGTGTGAAGCTTGAAGTGGTGTGACTTTGGAGGATGGTTATAACAGATTTATTCTGGATGCAGAAAGCATACCTTTCTACAAGATACCATTGAAGTCTATCATTGTTGTGGACATAGATGATGAGGATGCTTGACAAGAAAAAAAGATGTTCCACAGGGAGAGGCTTGCTCAATAGCTTCATTGAGTGTCTTTGAATTGATCAGGCTATAACCAAAAGGTAGTAGTCTTAATGGCACATTTCACAGTCCACTCAAAATAATAGCTATTGATGAACTCCCATCAACTTATGATAGATACATTGCCTTTGAGTTGCCACCCGCTAAAACCTTCTCTCCAATGATTGGTATGGAGCATTATTAGATATTATGGGGCATATTTGGGAAGACTACATAACTTGTATGTGTGATTTCTTTCCAAGCACGGTTTAGCTAAGTCATTGCATTGGTCATTTGTGCTATTATAATTTGGATTGTCCACACATGGTGTTTTAGATTAATTGTTAATGAAACTCATTGGGTCGAGAAGCTAAGAAAGTGTTCACTCATTGGGAATGTTGGGGTGGATAGTGGGTTTCTTTTCTGTAACCACTACAAGCTTTCACATGAGTGTGTGAAATAATGTCCTTTAGTGATTTATTATTGTGTTCCCAAAGATTAGGATCATTATACAAGGTGTGCAATACACATGGGATTTCATTATCATACTTATGCAAGAGGTTGAACCATGGAAAGAAGAATTTTCTCGAGGAGGAGGTTTGTGCTAAGGCTATGGATTTGTCCACAATCAACATCTAAACAAGTTGAGGTGTCTGTGGCCAAGTTGTGGCCTAAGATATGGTGTTTGATATATTGAAGAGAGAACATCTCTCTAAGGATGTAAGATTTGGTGAGCGAGAGTTAAAAAATTGGAGAGGTTAGAGGAATGAGTGGGAATAGCTCTAGAGGGCTTGAGGTAGATCCTTGATTTGAAAAATATGATTGGTTAGCCTTTCACACATAGTATTCTCTTTCCTAGTCAGTTGGGCCCAAATGTGCAGCCACATGTATTTAAGATGTCAACATTAGGTCTAGCTAGTGGTGTGGATCTTGTCAATCAATGTTTGGTAATTTTCAAGATATGTGGGTCCACTTTGACCTTGTGCATCGTGTATCAAGATGGCCAACAATGGGAACTCATGTTTACGATCCCTTTCTTTAGGAGTCGCTAACACATGAAACGAGTATAGAATTCTGGGTTGTATTCCAACTGAGCCTTGGGGTCCAGAGTGAAGGGCCGGGTCTTTACGTGTGTGATGTAAGTGAGGACATCGATTAGAAAATCGTCGGAATTGACGCAACTAGCGATGTGGAGCTCTTCCTCAGTCAAGAGGCGATCAAGATATGGGTGTCCCTTGACGTGCTCTTCCATGGGTTGGCCACAAAGAGTGGTTAACACTCTATATGAGGTAGGTGTGACATAGGTTGGGTCGTACTCCGATGTCTTGATTATGCGGTGCTGCTCAGTATTGGTCATGATTTGGCATCCTTCGAGTTCCCACTGCAATTGGAGAGTGTACCAGTTTCGTAAAAATGGGGAGTCGATATCAGCTAATGCTTTCAACTCCTTGACTTCCTTGTCAGTGATGGAGGAAGTCACACGCTTATCGTAAGACGTAATGAGGCGTTGTTTGATGGGTTGTTCTCTTGATATCTCAACGCATAACAACTCGGAAGCTAAGTGGAGTGTTTTGACAAATGCGAATTTGAATGTTTCCCAAGAACAAGGCATCATGCGAACTTCCACCGCTAAGGGCCCTTGCAACAGGTCTAAGTCCAAGCGGTCATAACTTAGAGCTAGTGACATGAAAGTGGCATTTAAGCGTCTAAGACAAGCAATAACGTCATCTCCTGTGTCTTTGGCTAGGTCTGTGGCTAGAGTTAAGAATGATTTCCACTCGTAAGATGGTTTAAGGCCCGCAGGTGCCTGGGGTTTGATGGGGCTAGTAAGCGTGGCGACAGATGGTGGTAGTTTCCCATGAAGCGGTGGTTGAGTCCCGTGGATAAGCGTCAGAGTAGTGGCTACTACGGATGGGCTACTACACTCAGATTGGGTTTGGCAAGTCTTATCATCATTAGCAGGGGTTGAAGGGGGTAACGTTGTTTGGGGTTTGGGCAGATAGTCTTGCTTAATTCTTCAGAACTCATGCGTGGGTGAGCTAGTAGGAGGCGGGTTCGGGAAATGCTGCGGCTTCTGGTTCCAAGGTTCCACGGGGCTCGTGATGATTAAACGCAAGGGTGGCATTTGAGTGATGGCGTGGGCCGCTCTAGCCTTAGGGATCCATAGCCAGGCATTTCTCTCATAGTATCCTTGTACATGCAAGAGGGCTTCAGGAACCCATCTTGGCCTGATTTCTGTAACTGTGTCTCGACCTCCTGGGTTTAGAGTTTCTTGTGTTACAAAGATGTGGGCGTCTACTCCTAGTAGGCGGCAGTCGGTTGTTTAGGCCTCCATTGAAACTCGGGTTGTTAGGCCTTAGCTTTTGCCGCTGTGAGCGGCAGCCCATGAGGCTTGGTGGATGGTGGCTGAGCCCTGCCCCCCTCCGTAGACATGGCTGCGAGTATTTCTATTGGTGGCCTTGCAAACTTCAACGGGATTGCATAGCCCTTGTTGAAGGCTGTATCAATACGGATGTTGCCTATGGCGAGGTGGATATGCTGCAACTCATAATCGGCATTGCAGAGAGTTTGCTTCTTGACGGTTTGCCCTAGCAGCGACTCTGTGTCTGTGTCTTTAGTGTTTGGCAACACATAAAAATCATCGGTATAGTCTCAGACTCGATAGCAACAACGGTTATGCACTTGTCGAGAAGTGCATATCAGCGGTCCCCCATATGGGTTTAATTGGGCATTAGTGGGCTGTAGAGGTGGTTTACCAAGTTGGATCCAATGATCGTGAGTTAAGACATTGAAGTCTGCTCCCTCATCGATCAAGGCATTGAAAGCGCATGTTTGCTTGGCAGTGACTGTGATATAGAGGTATGTGGGTTCTACGGCTTCCTCGTCCTCATCACCAATTTCCATAATTGTGGCAACTCGTACCGTGACAAGGGGTTCCAACATTGGTGGCTCATGCAGTGGATGCATGGGAGGGTAATACTTCTTAATGCGACTGCCATTAAAGAAACCTATGGCTTCGTTGTCTAGAGTCTTGAGCTCAACGTTGTCGGTTCGGGTGATTGCACGAACCTATAAGCATCCAAGACATTAAGTATGACATTTGTCAAGCATTGTATGCTGAAAAAACTGAGCTATAGGTGAAGGAAAAAACAGGTGTAATTTTTTTGACATTGGGATGTGTACTGATTACGTTTTTTTTTAAACTACAGCATAGTGATTTGATTAATCTTTTCATTTGGCACTCGATATGTCACACTTAGACTGCATATACTCAACATCAAAGCTGCCCATTCTTGCCAGTTGAGTGCAAGCGCAACCTCCTACCAGTTCACGCTGAATTCCAGGAGATAGAAGTGACTCCTTTCTACTATCTTCTTTTTGTCAATGCTCATCCAAATTGAGCTCTTTCATGTGACATTTCACCTAGGTAAGCAGCCTCAATAAGCTCCACCAAGCATAGAACTCAACATTCTCTAATGCTCATTTTTTCTTGAGCTATGGCTTCTTTTCCCTGCAGCTTCAAACTTTTCCTTTAGATTATGGCTTTTACAATGCCAATGCCAAGCGACAAGCTCTCAAGGATTCCATGATTCATGGCTCTGATACCATGTTAAATGATAGAGAGGATTAGAGCAACTGAGAGTGAGCAGTCAACTCATCCCATATCTTTCATTATTCTCACATGTAACTAATAGAGTTGAATAGTTACAACTAGGTCATCTAGCCTATGTACTAACTATGGTTAAGTCAGTGACTATCGACTTATTAAATGTCCCACTCTTGCTGTGTACAGCTAGACATACATTTAGACTGTCAATCTCACCCTTAGATAGATAGACAGAGCTTGAAGTCTTAACAACACTAGGACGAGTAAGATTGCATGCATCTCACTGCCTTCCCCGAAAGCATTGACATGTAAGGACTTGGATACTGAGTGCAACGTCAAGCTTGGTATCTGAGTCACTACGTCAAGGTCATGCAGGTCAGTTGCCCCCCGCTTGATTGGTCCTTCTACCCACTGCTTCAAATCTTACCACAATATTGGGTGGTGCCTAAGCAAATCTCCTAAAAGTGTAGAGTCATAGGGGTTGACACTAGCATCGTAAGAAGGTTGCCAGCAGCCTGCTTCCCCTCCTAACTCCATGTTTCTTGGCCAATGGTCTTGGCTAGTTTACTGGCCCGTGGCACCTAGGCTTTGCCTATGCGGTGGTACTCGTGGTGTAGATGCATCTCTTAACTTCAATTGAGTCGATGATACTGGTGTGCTCACACTAGAGAGCTCATTAATTTCATCTTCTAATATGGGCTCTATGTCCTTTAAGTGCTCTTGGGCTTCTCTCACCCACTCCTTGACCTTATCTATGGCTTTAAGCTGGTGCTTCGGGTTGGGTACTCCCCAACCTTAGCACTTCCTTTTTCTGCAGTATTCGGAGTGGATATTTTTGCCTCTGCATCAGTGACTCTTTTTCCTGTGGGTAGTGTCGTGGCACTCTCCGTCTTAAGAATGATCTTTGCCTTAGTTCTCTTCTTCCTTCGCATGGCTCTTTTTTCATATTGAGGCTATGTCTAGGTTACTAGGCCCTGGAGTGATATGCCGACTCGCGTCATAACATGCAACATGATGGGCATAGCCTCTCCGTCGAGTGTTTCAACTCTGGACAACCCCAATGGCGCTGCTGTCACAATTGTTGAAGTAAAGGATGGTTTCCTTCTAAGGCAGCGATGAACAAATGGGTGATTTCACACTCTAGGCATCTAAGGTCAACCTTCTCTCTATTGGCTTGCTCCCTCTCAGGACAGCCCAAAGAAACGTGTCATGGGTGACCATAAATCCAACATTGGATTGGCTCTTGGTTCTACCCTCCCAGGCCTCTACCCCTACCTCTATCTAATGCCATCACTGCCATTGGCGATAGTCCATGAGGATGGGGTTGCTCTCTTCGTCATACGAGACATAAGGGTTCATGTATACCTCCTCATCACTTGGTTCCTCCACGTAATGGATTGGAGCATCGCTCAATGGGTGGGTTACGAAAGGTCCGAGTAGCCTAGGGATGCATGTGAGATTAATCTCCATTCTATGGATGACCGGTTTCATGTTGTTAGGTGCTGGAAGAGCCAATGGGGCTCCCCTTCCAAAGAAGTTTGGTGGCCTATTCCCTAGGTATGATTGGTTGTACAATTGCGAGTATGGAAGCCTCCTTGGTAGCCTGCAATGCGTGGCTTCATGGCCAAGTCTACTGCAATTGGCGCAAGGTCGAGACCTAAGGTCCTGACATTCTACTGGAAGGTGTTTTTCACCGCAATGCATGCACTAGACAAATGGGCGTGTAGGTCTCCTCACTATCTCTTGCAACCTTGCTAGCTCCATCTTCATCTCTACTAGCTCTTGGCTTTAGTCAACACTTTTCCCTTTCTCTTAGATGCCTGGAACTAGCCATTATGGACAAAATCAAGGGCAATCTCATGATTCATAAGAGCATTCACATACAAGTGGTAGAGACCAATCTCAAGGCAAGGGGGGCCATAGAGGACGTGGCAAACAGAATGTAGGTTATGATAACAAAGAATGCTATAACGTTATTCAAAAGGTCATATTGCACATGATTGTCCAAAGAGAGAAGCATAACAATTATGCATCTATTAGTAATCTGATTGATAATGAGAAGTTCTTCACTATGTGACACATGATGAATGTAGTAAATGTAGATGAATTTGCAATAATTATTGATGCTCGAGGAGTCCACCTTATAGAACATGTAAGATGCCACATGAGTTCAAAAGAAAATGTATTATATTTAATAAAATTTATAAGATTGTATTTAAAAAATGAATTTTTAATTACAATTTGAAAAAAACCTGTAAGTTTAGTAAAGTAATTGGCCAGATCATTGTAAGGCCTTAAAGCATGTGAAGAAAGGGTATTTCTTAATATCCTTTGAATGCACGTTATATAGATGATTTCTTATAGGTATACCCCCCAAGGACTGATGATGTATGGTATGTGGATTCAAGTTCTTCTAAACATATGGTGTCTTATAAAAATGGTTTAGAGAAATGAGACACTTGGAATGCTTGATTTTGTGAAAACAAGTGACAATACAACGCATCTCATTGCTCATGTTAAAAGTGCCCATGGTCTATGCAAGATGGAAAAGTTAAGTGTTTGGTTGATGTGTTGCATGTGCCTGACATCACAAAGAACTTGGTTTCTATTAGGCAAATGGTTAAGTAGGAATTGAAACTAAAGTTTAATTAGAATGGCTGCTTTATAGAAGATTTCAAAAATAGATATAAATTGGTTGCAAAAGATAAGCGTATGGGAAGGATATTTACCTTGGATGTAAATATACCCGAGCTGAAGGCTACTATGTTTGCATAAGATGCAAGAGTTGCAGCTAATATTGATATTTGGCATAAACATATTGGCCATGTAAATGTTCAACATTTGAAGAATATGCAATCATCTGAAATTGTGACAGGTTTGCTTAAGTTCAAAGTGGCTGATATATGCATAAAGTCTTTGAAGAATGCCAACTTGGAAAATAAAAAAGGCATTCTCTCATGATAAACATGTAAGCAGGATTTTAGTTGATGTTGTACATTTGCATGTGTGGGGTCCTATAAATATTGAATCAATGGTTAGATGTAAGTATTATGTAATCTGTATTGATGATCATACAAAGAAGGTATGGGTGTATTTCATGAAGGAGAAAAGTGAGGCGTACTCTCAATTTTAGGATTTTGAAAATCTAGTTGAGAAACAAGTAGGTGTGTAAATTAAGTATCTAAGGTTGAATAGAGGACGAGAGTACCTCTCCAATGAATTCAGTAATTTTCTAAAATGAAATTCAAAGAAAGTTTATATGTGGGTATACTCTGCAACAAAATGGTACTGTCGAAAGGAAGAACATGCACATTGCACAAATTACACAAGCCTTGACGGTGTGGCTGAACAGAATATACCTCGTTATTATTGGGCTAAGGTTGTCTCTACAACTATGTATATTGCAAATACGACTCCACTACTATAGTGCACGATATGAGATAAGAGGATAAGTTTATTGGTAAGGAACTAGATTTGTCACGTGTTAAAGCATTTGGGGGCATTGCATATACACATGTTCTTGATGAGCTAAGAAAGAAGTTGGATTCGAAGCTAAAAAGTGTGTATTTATTGGCTATTCCCTTGAGAAAAAGGGTTTAGGTATTATAATTGAGTTACATGCAAGTTATAAGTGAGTAGAGATGTTGGGTTTAATGAGATAAGTAGTTGGTATGCTACTTAAAAATATATTCTTGTAGATGATGTAAAAGAAAAGGTGATTGCAGAAAATGTGGGTTCACAGTCATGGATATTGAGTGGGCTAGAAGAGTCCTCTTCTAATAGAAGTATTGAGAGACCATGGAACACTAGGTTGCATGTCAATAGCATTTCTACAACTTCTTAAAATGCATGACAAAATGAAAAAGAAAAAGTGGTTTGGCGACTTGGTATGCCTGACGTTTCTATAGGCTATGCACATGTAGATGGTAAATCGAATGGTTTAGATCAAAGTATGGATGAGGAGTTTAGTATTCCAAATGTTCATAAACCTAGTTTAACAAAAGCCAAGGCTAATGTAAAGGGATCATATAGTGCTTCACAAGTAAGCAAGTCAAGAAGAGTAAGGCATCCTGTAAATAGGTTGACATACGATGATTATGTTGCTCACCATTGTGCATATATGGAAAAGGTTATAAAACAACTAAACAAGTATGCTATTGGTTATGTGCATTAGGAGAAACCCATGGATGAAAAATGGTTGGATTAGATGTAAATCAAACTTGGGATTTGGTGCCACTACCTAAGGAGAAGAAAGCTATAGGTTCCAAGTGGGTTTGCAAAGCAAAACATGATGCAAATGGAAGTGTGAGTAGGTATAAAGCAAGACTAGTTCCCAAAGTTGTGCACAAACTTATGGGATTGATTATGAGGAGATATTTACTCCAACCACAAAGATGGTAACTATAAGAGTTATCACTACAACAGTTGTAGCAAAATTTTTGGGTCTTACATCACATGGATGTAAAAATTGCATTCTTGCATAGTGAATTGCAAAAAAAAAGTGTACATGGAGTAGCCGCAGGATTATGAGACATAGTTCATCCTGATTATGTGTGTAGACTACACAAAGCCTTGTATGGGCTACAACAAGCACCAAGAGCATGGCATGACAAAATAACATAGTATCTTGTCTCTATTGGTTTTCATGTTGAAATTGGAGATTACTCACTTTATGGGCATTGTTGCAATTACCTTGTATGTGGATAATTTAATAGTTGGGGGTGATAATTTGCAAGAGGTGGAGCATGTAAGGAGTCTTCTCAAGCAAAAATTCAACATGAAAGATTTGTGAGAACTAAAGTACTTTCTTAGCATTTAGGTGATAAGAACATTGAAGGAAATATGGCATACACAAAGGTAGCACATCTTGGATAGGTTGACAAAACATGGTATGGTTGATTGCAAGCTAATCTTAGTGCCATTCAAAACATTAAGCTAAGTGTTGATGTGGGTGAGATATTGGATGGTCCCTTCATGTACAAGAAGATGGTGGGAATTTTGATCCTCACCACTATTACCAAGCCAGATTGTAACTACAGAGTTGCCTTGGAGAGTCAGTTTATGCATATGCCTCATAAGCCTCATTTGGATAGTGTTTGATATACCTTGTGGTACCTTATGGCTACATTAGATTATGGTATCTTTATGAGGCAGACTTGGTAGTGTAGTTATTTGGTTATATTGATGCAGATTGGGTAAGTAGTGCGTCTGACATGAAGTCCACGAATGGCTATGTATTTTCCTTTTGAAGTGGGTTATGACTTAGAGTAGTAAGAAACAACCCACTGTTGCATTATTGAGTACAGAGGCAAAGTACAAGGGTACAACTATAGCAGCATGTGAGGTAGCTTGGATGTTGGATGTGAAAGCTACTTGATGATTTTGGAGATATAGATAGTCATGAGCATTGCCATCTATTGTGACAACATAAGCAACATATAGTTGGCAAGGAACCTAGTAATTCATGCACACACAAGATACATTGAGGTTTATTATTGTTTCATCAAAGAGTGGGTCTTGGCAAGTGACATTGATCTCATATATGTGAGCATAGAGGAGCAAGTTATAGTAGATGGTTTCACCGTGGACCTAGGAGTAGAAAAGCTTTGACAATTTCAAAGCTTACTTGGACATGCAATTGTGATGCCATGAATTGAGAAATTTGAATTAAAATTTTATCTAATGATTCCTTGGTTGACTAAGCCATGTGATCAATAGTCTCCTTTGTTTGAGAACTTGAGAGGGCCATTTACTCAACCATTTGATCAATCTTGGACACCAACTCATGACGTCTAACTAGATATCTCATTGTCCTTGATTTGTTGATGTAGCTCCTCATTTGACATACTTTCACCCCTTTGGATTGTTATTTTTAAGTGCTATCCATTAGACCTACAGTCACTAAAATAACTATAATTTTTGACTTCAATACCCAAATGCTAAACTTTTGGTTCAAATCAATGGTGACAATGCCCTATTTGAAATGGGCTATCAAGTTCTATGTCAGAATACATATGAAAATTTTAGGAATCAAATATTTGTGACTATCTAAAATAATCCAACACCTTGTGGAAGCCTTATTTTAGAGTAAAAACACATTGTACATTCTATTTAAGGCATACAAACCTTGTGGGGATCCCTATGGGACTTGTAAGTACTTAGTAACACCATGAGGGACTTGTATTCCACCTATAAGAGCTCAAAAATACCTATAGTACCTGTATTTGATGTATAAATGTCTTGTTAATCCTTGTAACACCTGTAACTTCCTCTCTACTACCCATAATGACCTACACAATTCCTACAGGAGCCTAGAATTACACTATTTCTTCAACAAAGCTCTTATCTTCAATGCTCCATACATGGGCACCTATGTGAGGGATAAAAATGGTGGATACAGCTCTCTACATAGATTATGGATCACTGAGGGGTGTGTAAAGTTCCACCTCAAGTTGGTTTTTTCATCCCTTTCGAGTCCTAAGTAGCAAGAAAGGGTCACCTTTCTTTTATCTTGCTATCTCCTCTAGCATCCATCTTTTTCCTTGATGGGTATTTCAACATGGTAGTAGCATTCTAATATAAAATACAAGAATGAAATACATAGATAAAAAATAAACTTTTAGCCTTTGATAGTGTGCATGGAATTGGATTGATTCAAGAGATTAGGAAGCTTCACTAGTCAGTGACTCAATGATATTTTAACTTACCCCTTTATAATTTCTTGGGATTCATCAATAGGAAAAGCATAAAACATCATGGGTTAAACAATCCATAGTTGTAGACTTTAATGGAAGCATGACTATGGGAAGATGCTACTATGTATGACTCTATGGATTCCACAATTTCAATAATGAAGCATTTTCACTATGTAAGAATGAAAATCAAGGCCATTATTGAATTAATCTCTCTTTCATCATGGATGATGGCTTAAGCAAATGGATTAGAGAGATTTTAGAGAGATATTTGAAGAAATACCTCTTCGATGAGTGGTTGGATATTTGAAAGTACTAAATGCAGCCAATGCTTTATTATGAAGCTTCAATGATAGCTCTTCGATGAGTGGTTGGATATTTGAAAGTACTAAATGCAGCCAATGCTTTATTATGAAGCTTCAATGATAGCTCCCATGCACTCTTAAAGCTCAATAGCGTGAGCCATGGTAGCTTAAAGGTTGATGTAGCTTCAATCTTGAATGATCTTTAGCACTTTTAAATGCTCAAAAATGAAATATTGAACAATTTCATCCACGGTTCCCAAATCCATTTGTGTAAGAGCTTCTTGATGAAGAATAGGCTTCAATGCTTTGAATCTCCACACAACTTGAAGTGTTGCTGATGTATATGAATCTCATGGCTAATATTTGCATAAACCTTCAAGAAGTTGAAATCTTAAGCAAGCTTTAATGCATTTCCTTGCCAGTCCTAGGGTTTTTATGAAAGTATGATGTTCAAAGGAAACGAAATAAGAGGCCTACGGTTTTTATGAAAATATTATGTTCAAAAGAGAAGAAATAAGAGTCATTCTTAATCACAAGGGTGTAATAGATGTTTCCAAAAGCTTGATGTAAGACACAAGGGCTAAAAAGGAGCCAAATGCTAAGATTTAATGGGATATTGCTACTAAAAAACAACACAAGATATGCTAATGGACCTGGCTATCCAAGTGGCTACAACTAAAGCAAAATGGTATTTTATGTGCTTCTTATGCTGCCAAGGCCTTTTAGGTGTCCAATGCCAATGGTGCATGAAGATCAAAGGGGACAATAGAGATTTCTTGTTGTTCCATGAAAGCTTAAAGGAAAGAAGAAGAAGAAGTTTTTTCTAAAAACTAAGTATAGTTAAAGCCCTTTCTAAGTCTTGTAAGCCTCTTTTGACAAAATATATCTAGAATTTTCTTGGAAGTTGGTGATGACTTGCCATTTTGGTCTTCTTGCCTCCAAATTTATCCCAAGATCCTATGAATAGCTCTAGATATGGTGTCTGCTACCTATGGATGGACTGTGAGTCATGGCAAAGCATGTACCTATTGTACCTCTAGTAAAATAGATTGTCTGAAGGAAATAGGTGAAAAAGGAATATGAAAATGGCTGAAAAATGGATCAAAGAATGAAGCTTTGATACCACTTGTTAAGAAGGAAATTGAGAGAGAAGAAAGAGAAGAGAGAAGACTACATAACAGAGAGAAATAGGAGAGAGAAAGACAAGGAATAGAGAGAGAAATGGAAGGCAGCCATGAAAGCTATGCAAGGAGTTGAAGATGAAAGAGACTTGGTTTATTATATTGAATGACAATGAAAAATGAGCCTCTTTACATCTTATATACCCTATCAATGTGGCTAGTATTATTTCCCATTATTTATCATTTTCCTCTACATTATATTTCTTCAAATATTATAATTGCTTTTTAGTTCCTAGCTTGTCAAACTGGTTGCACTATAATTCACTCCATCAATTTATGCACCTTGGGATGGTTCACCCATTTTTAGTTGTTAGCCCATGTGAAGCTAGTGTCTAGGCTAACATCAAGTAGGTTGTGGTATGTTTTGCACTTATCCCTACTAGTTTTTATTTGCCATTAATTATTATTCCTTTGTTTTGATACGTGTCTTCTAGACTTTCCACCATGTTAAAGTCCATTGTCAGCACTAATGGACATTGCAACTTTAGTAGTCCTTCTCGGAGATTGGTTCATTCATTGGGATTAGGGGGAGCATACAAAGGATATTATTGCAAACTTTTCATGTGAAGTAAGGTGAAGGGCCACCCATTTGTGATTGGGATCCTTAGTGATTCCAGACATTAGGCTATTATTCCTTGTGCTAATCCCTATGGTAGCACCACCACTGCTTTAATTATGATTAGTGTATATATAAGTTGGAGGTTCTTTTTTAGGAGATGCCATGCTGCTTTTATTTCTTCCATGCAAATTATTTATGGGGAGGTCTATGTGTTGGTTAACCAAATCCTGATATTATCCAATCTCAAAGAGGGTTAATGAGCCCTTTGGTGTTGCATGCAATTGATTTTGTAGAATTGCCTTTCTTGCTTACTCTAGTCCTTTGCCAAATAGACTACTAAGCAGTTGGTCCAACTTTTGAGTACCTCCGATTTGAAGAGGATGAGGGTTCAGTCCCCTTTTCTTCTCATCTTCTGAGTCAAAAGGGATGTTTTGTTGATTCACATTGTTTTGATTAGAGGAGGGGAAGTAGTTTTAATAGGTCTCTCTGATTCATTAGGGAGATCCATTAGGAGTGAGAAGTCCCTGAGAACTCCTTATTATTTGTTCTCTTTTTTCCCCCCTTTTCTAGGATGTTTTTCTTATTACCGCCTTTCTTGTTTATTGTTTGGAAACCATCCTCTAATTTATCATTAGAGGGTGGATTTTGCTAGGGGTTTCTTTAGGTTTCATGCCAAGGCAATCTCTATAAAATGACCAAATTTAAAGCATTTAAAGTATGCATTAGGTAAATTCTCATAGTTTAGGAATCTGCCTGAGGAGTTAGAAATGAGTAGGTAGTCATATAATTTTTAACTTAGGTCTACAACAATTAACACATGGGGATGCCACCTTGGATTATATGCATTAGTAGGCCTTTAATCCAATAATTTCCTAAGTGGAGCTACTAGCCCTTTGAGGAAGGGTTGAAGATTGTAAGGCACATTGGGAAGTTCAACCTAGACTGGCACTTTAGAGGGTTTGGGGCCTAGAGGGTCAAAACACTCATACCATGTGAAAAATGCAATGGAGCATTTTTGAGAATCCATTGACCATGAATTGGCAAAGATAACACCATTTCTTCGTTTTCCAATAGAAATATCATATAATTATTGGGCAGATCCTGCATTGTTTGCACTCTACAACCAATGGATTCCTCGTTATTCTTTACCTAGGAATTTAGAATTTCTATAGGAGGTCTAGGGCCATGGCAAAGGGCAATTAGGGCTTGAGAATAAAATACCTAATTCCATGCAGTTATTTTGTTTACAGGGTTTGTTACAAGAATACCTAATTTGGTGTTTGCAAGCTGTCCGCTTTTGTGGGCCGTTTTGCATGTCACCTTTTTCTTCTTCTTTCCACTTGCCTTTGTCTCGACCTTCTTTGCTTCCTTGAGGAGGAAGCCCACCATTTGCCTCATTTTTATCGCATTGAGTTTTCTCAGTGCTGGAGGTGCTAGATCACTGGTTACCCTCATAGGCGAGCTCTTTATGGTCTCCTTTAGGAGGGCCTTGATACCCTTTTGGACCATCCTTCATTTGGTAGTAATTCTAGGAAATTCCATGATGGGGATGAGCCCATAGATATTGATTGGAGAAGCCACTAAGTTGTGATGTTGATTTAGAGGTGTTGTAGAGTGGGTTGCGCAGGATGGACCTGAAGGATGTATTTAACGAGGTGTCTTGTGCAAAAGAATGACCATCTTGATTCATGATTGGGTCAAACAATGACTCCCGAATTGGGGAAGAGCACCTCCATGTGGGATGTGTACTGCCCCACTTTCCCCCAGCCTCAATGTGAAGGATAGAATCGTTTCTTCTCTTCCTTTAGGACCTGACCAAGAAGTTCACTAGTTTGAGAACAATTGGGAGAGGCTAAGGGAGATGGCTAATGTGACATAGAATGTTAGGGGAGGCTTCCTCAAAAGGGAAAGCTTTCTTGTGGGAGATGCCAAGTGTGGGGCTAGTTCATCTGTGGTTCATTGAGTGACTATTATGCCCTCGAAAACCGCACTGGGATGCAAATGTAACAATTTACAAATTACAAACGTTATTCAACTAGTCGGAGACACGGTACACCCCCATACTTTGGGATCTGCCGACCAATCAGAAGTTAAATGAATCTTAGAATCACAACAGCGTGGGTCCCCGACTAGCATAAAGAGGTACGCTTCTCTTCTCTTTCTATCGATGGAAGCACGCATCTCCGCAGCAAATAACATTATACGCGCATTCATTCGTCTCATCAGATTTCTCACAGCAAACACGCGCCCCCCCCTATTTATTCTGACACATTTCTTCTTCTTCTTCCTCCTCCTCCTCCTCTTGCGAACAGGGAAGGGGACGTGAATTCGAATTACCAGAAGCTTCTCGCACGTTCTCTTGAAAAATCTCTCAGGGACTCCATTACAAGGCGCCTTTCTTCTGTTCAGGACGGACATTCCCCCCCGATTAGCCCCTGAGCCGGCAGGGAAAGCCGAATTTGCTAACCAAAACCGCGTGACGCTACCCTTGTAGGGTCGAAATTGTGCTTAATTTGGAAGAAACCGTGCTTGCTTTCGCATAATCGGAGCAATTATCCAGAGTAAGGCTGCCGAGGAGCAAAGTTCCCGCTTTTCCCTTGTTGTTCCCTCTAATGTTCATCATCATGAGCTTCCTCTCGAGAAGCACCACATACCTAGCTAGGTGCGATGTGGCCGCACCCTGTGCCCTTGGCAGTATGGGGTTGCTCCCTCGTAGAAGCTCATGATGTGGTCGAAATTCACAATGTGGAAACTACAGTGGAGATTTGTCTAAAACTTATTATGAATTTGCAGCCTAAATTGTGCGCTTACTTTAGCACGACCGGAGCAATCATCCAGAGTAAGGCTGCTGAGGAGCAAAGGTCCCTCTTTCCTAGCTGATAAATGGCTCCTCAGGGCTCTCGAAACCCTGTCCTTAGTGCTCTCTATGTCTGGGGCTACAACCAGAGCGGTCAAACTGCAGCTCTGCATGTGCGACGTTGCCTTCGAGTGCCAAAGCGTGTTGCACCTCATCTTTTCAAGGCACAAAAGGGTTCTGACTCCCTTTGCATGCTTGATATTGCGTGCGGCCTGCAGCATACAGCAGCAGTAACTTCTGATGGATATCTGTTTACCTGGGGTAAGCTCTGCTTCTTGTTTGACGTCGGTGCATGGTTGTACCTGTTGTTAATCATCATATGTTTATTTTGATTGATTTGTTGGGCATCCTTGGGAACGGGCAAATGGCCATCTTTGTGAGTTATGTCAATATGGAAAGTGTTTCTATCAACCCCATGGAAAATACTACATTTTTAGTTCTAAAGAAAATCCTTATGCAACCATTGTCTTGTCAGAACAGAAATGTTTGTTGCAGCTAGGTGTCTTGTTATTCTTGATGAGATTTCTGTTTTGCAAGCTCAGTGTCATCAAAACGGGCTTGCTAATTTATGTCCCACTGCGTCAAATTGACTGTGTAGCTAAAATTTAAGCAAAATTCTGTTTGGTACAACCTGTACATGCGATGTTTGGATTTGTTGAAGGTTACAGATTGGCTATGCTAAGTTAACAAGGATTGAGTGAGTTGCATCACGGTTGCAATCATTGTAGAATTTAGGGCAGTTCTTTCTGACACCCTTTGGCTGCCTTGGTCTGTTTGGGGAGGGACCTTTTGGGTCGGGCACACAGGGTGCTTCTTATCTCCCTTGTTATTCTGTTTTGAGCTAGAGAGGGGGCGTCGAGTGACCTCATATTTTAGCCTAAAGTTAATATCAAGTTATGGGCTAGTTTCTTCAGGTCTCAGACAATCCTAAACGAAAATTTTAGAGAAATAATTACAAATATGAGATTTGAGAGATTTAGTAGGACAATTGTTTCCAAAAGTACTATAAAAGGGATCCATGGACTGGCCACGCTTTCCATCCAAAATCATCACTGCCAGTCATGTTTGCTGTCCAACCTTATCAGGCTTGGTGACCTGCTACTGTGCTGATGTCATCATTTGCTGCTTGGCAACATTATTCAAGTGTTGGCAACAGCCTCTAAAGCTTGAGTTTCAGCTTGCCAGCCCTAGGACGACCACCTCACTGCTGTGTTTTCAATTGCTGCAGCCTTTCACCTGGCCCTTGATTCTGTGTTTTTGTTCCAGCCTGCACCTTCATCAGAGAGCTTCAGTTTTTTGCTGCACGGTCTACATTTCCTTAGCCTTGGTGACATCCTTTTTACTTGGAGACTGCTGTTGGTAGTTTTTGCTGTCATCATTCCTACCTAGATTGCCTATAGTAGATTTGGCATTGAGGTTTGGCGGTTGCTGCTTTTGGAATCATCAGAGCATGACACGTTATGTAAGAATGGCAGTGGAAGAAGGAACATGGAACAGAGGACGAGAATGCCGAAGAGCAATCATGAAGGTGATGAACAACTCAGATTGATGATGAAAATGGTTGATACAAAGCGGCCCTTGTATGTGCTATTTCTTTATCCTAAGCATCCAACCTTGTTGTTCACCATTGAGTGCTGGCTGGCTGCTCATGTCCAAGATCTGTACGACTGATGACATTATTTACCCTATTGTTTGTGGAATCTTTGACTTACATTCAGCTCTGCATAATCTAGACTACCTCTTCAAGTATTCTTGACTTTTGAGCTCCACCTTTTGTGTCAAGCCTTCACCCTTTTTTCACCTCTTTAGGATTGGTCATTGGTCCTACTGCTCTATGTGTTTCATTTGATCACATACCTCACTTATGCAGAGGTTCATGCACATGCTCATTCAAAATCTCGTTGTGTATTTCATTTATTTGTGCACTAGTTTGTTGTTTGAGGAGTTCATTTTTTCTGCATGTTATTAGCCCACTTAACTTCACACATGCCTTTTTGCAAATTGCTCTAGAAGCTTCACCAGCAGTCCATGACTCCTTTTAGGGGAAAACTCGAGTTTATCTTGCATGGTAGCATAAAAACACAAGTCTCTCCTACATGTCACATTGTAGATGTAGCTCCTCTAGATGTGGAAATGTTGGATGTCCTCTTGTATGTCCCACATCTGTTGCTTAAGGTGTTGCTCCTCCATGAAAACACTACTTCTTTGAGTATGAGGGATGCTGCAATCTGACTGCTCCAAGGTGGCTGTCCACTCAAATGGTAATATTGGCTGCTTTCCAGTGCTTGAAACACGGCTGTTTGTCAAAAAAAATGAGCAGGACGAAAAGGCCTAGCTGATGGGAACCTTGATCCATAATGCAACTGCAAATGGCCCAGCAAGTTGGCAAATTTGCTGATCCAACCTGACAGCTGAAAACTGCTTGAACCCACAGAAGCTTCATCTTCTTCAGGTGCGATTATCTAGAAGTACTTTAGCCTGGATGCCACCATATGCTGTTATAGCCATCCTCAAAAGTATTATCATCATGACATTATCAATAAGGCAAGCTTGTAGCAAACATTGTTTTAATAAGGCATCAGCTTTACCATGTGAGGCTATACCTTACTTCATTTTTGGGTCTATGGGATTATCATAGCAGGTTGGTCTAACAAGGTGGCTGTTTAGTTGCCTATGGGATTAAAATTTATGCGGCCAAATCACTTATTCTGTGTGGTCAATTCAATCCAAACAATTTTCATGTCTAATGGTTTTAGGAAAATAATATTGGGTTTATGTGGCCTCCATTAATTGTGTATAAATAAGAAACAAGTCTAAATAAAGCAAAGGTTTGGAGCAAATGTGTTTTGCACTAGTTCAACCCTTCTAGGTTGATTGTTCGTGATGAAGTGGTGTATTTGCAGTGGAGATGCGATGTGCAGCAATGGCAATGGTAGAGAGAGAGAGAGAGAGAGAGAGAGAGAGAGAGAGTATATTAACGTCTCTAAAAGGCCAAAGTGGCCTATGAGACCAAAGCAATACATACAATGATGGTGTGTTTCTCATCTGGAACGAGAAAAGATGAAAAACATGCCTATAAGACTAAAAAAAATGAAATAGTGTCCTATAAAAGGGAAACATGTCAATGATCTAAAAGTGAAAGTAGAAAAAGGAAAACTCTCCATCAATGATATGTTTGTCCTCTAAAGGAGGTGTATCTCTGCATGGCTGAGGCGTCTCGGCATCCGTCTCCTGTGGCGCTCAGTGATGGCTTTAATTTGTCTGTGGTGTGGATGTCTAGGCCTTCGTCCGGGTGGACGTGGGCACCTAGACCGGCTAAGTGCCACTACTCTATCCAAAGGGACACCTACAGAAGATGAGGTCCAATGATGATGTACTCCTGTAGGCTGTGTGGCAGTAATAGTGGTATCTGCCATACTCTGTCGTGTATCAGTGAAAAAGTCAGTGACTGCTCTCTGTCTATGTGAGCCGAGTTGTGGGGGCCTCCTACTCCGTAGAATTGTTGCTCTGCGCCTCTGGAGCTCCAAGAGGAAGAATCCCAAGTATATCTGATCCTCAAACTGCATGATCCGTCTCAAGGGTCCAAAAACCTCTCGAAACAGACAGTGGTATCTACCTCGTATATCATAATATACAGTGCATCGGCAGATGTAGTGTTCCTCTGTCTCTGGCTCTCTGTCGCATAGTGGGCATATGCATTCCTCTGTCTGTATATCCTCCCATCTGCCTGTCTCAATCCTCAGGTGGTGGGATGAGGTGCGGATCTGACCAATAACTGTGCGTAGTCCATGAGGCAGCTGTGTGTCCATGTAATTGGGTCGGGTGATGAAACCATCCTCAGATACCTGAAGGAAGTGGGTCTGGTAGTGTGCCATCCTCGTGCCATGGGGGGAGGGGGGTCGGATCCAGGTCTTCTCCGTATCTAACTTCAGTTTGTCTGCTCTGATCACATGGTTTAGCTCTGATCGGCTTAGGTCAAGTGTAGGGCAATCCAGGCTATAGTCAAAGGGGGGTAGTCTGTCAATCTGCAGCCCATGTAGGCTCATCCATGTACTCATCTGAGCATACCAACAATGTCTGTCACCATCTGCTGCTAGTTGTCTAGAAGAGGCTAGGGCTAGCCGTGGGTATCTATATTGGGGGAGCTCCCATAGTCTATGTATGAAAGTCATTGCCTGGACCAAGGCCTTAGCCACCATGGGTGATGCTCCCAACTCAGCTCTGATAATCTCATGTGGGGTCGAGCTCTTCGCTCGTATCATACGTGAGATCATCATGACCAGTGGTCTTTCCATATGCTCCCACCCGTCATAGTATTCCTTCTCTGGTCCATCCTGGTCTCCCAAAGGTTGTCTCCTCGTGTGAAAGAGACTCGGACCCCAAATAGCTGCCCCATCTAGGAGTGTGGGTGTAACCAGGGTGTCAAAAAGCCACAATTTGGTGTGCGGCTCATGAAATTGTACGTGAGCACATTGCCTCTCCAATGCACCTAAGGCTGCATATGCTTTTCCAAACGAGCCTCTGATGTCTCTCTCCAAGAGAACTGTGGTCCCTTCAATGTGACCCCCAAATAGACATACTGCCTAACCATCTCCATTGACTCTCCATCAAAAGTAAACTGGTGCTCAGCTCTTGTCACCCAAGCAGCTGAGGTGTTAAATACCATAACTTTAGTTTTCCCAAGGTTCACCTTAAGATCTCTATCTCTGCAAAAAGCTGATAATGCATCCAAGTGTCTATTTAGTCCCTCAGGTGAGTCAGATATAAGTACAATATCGTCGGCATAAAGCAGTAATGGTATCAGCACTCCAGCTAGGCTGGCTCCGGCTCCACCAGTTCTGTCCACATATTCTGAAATTTCATCTATATACAACCCAAATAGTGTCGGTGAAAGTGGACAGCCTTGTTTCACCCCAATGGTGCTATTGACTGTATCTGAGATGCCCTCAGGTGTTCGTACTGTGCCCGTCACTGTCTCATACAAGGCATAGATACTCCACTGTATCTCTACAGGCACATCAATGTTTTGCATTCTTCTCATGAGTCTAGCACATGGCACTGTGTCAAAGGCCTTGCGAAAGTCCACAAAACAGCAGTAGATCTTTTTCTTGAATGCCTTGCCTTCTTCGATGATTGCCCTCAATGTAAAGATATGGTCTAGACTTGAAGCCAGCCTGGCCTTTTGATCTCAGGCCATGCATCTCGGCCCATTCACTCAATACTTGTTCCACGATAGAGCCATATATTTTGGCCAGCATGTGTCCAATCATGATAGTTCGATAGTTACTAGGTAGCGCGGGGTCTCCACTCTTAAAGAGCGGCTCAATAATATGGTCTGACCAACATGTTGGAAATCCCTCACAAACTGCCCTATTAAAGATGTGAGCCAGCGTTGGTGCCAAGATATCACAAGCATGCTTGAAGTGTTCAGCTTCTAAACCATCATGATCTTGGGCTTTTCCATTTTTTAGTTTCCATATGGCATTCCTCACTTTTTTTTCTGTGAAAAATCTGCAATTTGCTGGTCGTGAGGTTGAGGGGAGTGGCATAGGCTCTTGGCCAGGAACATCATAGAGTGTGCAAGCATATATCCATGCTAATCATCCGGTCTAGTAATATGTAGGGGTGGCTGGTTCTCATGCATCTTTTTCCATGCTCTCTTGCTGTCCTGTCCCAAGAACATGGAATACATTTCTGTTTCTAGCCTGCTCAGGTATTCCCGCTTCTTTTTGCGTACCAATCGTCTGAAGAGTGTTCGAGCATGCTTATGTGTACATATGCTAAGTGCCACCTCTCGCTGAAAACGTGCTCGTGTCTCTCTGCACTCATCATCATACCAGCCATTCTGTGGGGCATTACCTCGTGGAGGTTTATCTGATGGTGTAGTGTGTGGGAAAGCGTAGGCTGCTGAAGTGTGTATTATCTCGGCCAACTGTCCTGTAAACTCATCCAGAGAGGCCTGTGTGTCTAGCTCCCTCAATGCATCTCGCACAGTAGTGCTGTATATGTGTGAGGTCGCTTCCACAAAATCATAGCGTGGTAATTTTGGTATATGTGGCTGTGCTTCGTGTATATGCCCATATTGCATTGTGAGAGCTAGAATAGCATGGTCTGTTGCTAATCCAATTGGTCTGTCTGAGATTTCAAAGCTTTTTATGTCAGGTAGCAAGTTGGGTGATCCAATCAAATAGTCCACTGTGCTTGACCCTTTCTTGTTATTCCAACATGTGAAACCATTAGATCTTGGCCACTGTGGTAGCCCGTTAAGGATGGCCAAACCATGTGCACTTCCCAATGCCAGTATAGGTGTGTTCCATATTCTGTTATCTCTCTATCTTGGGCTGATCTAACTAATCCCACTTCATCTAATGCAATATCTCTGAACATCTCATCACTAGTGTCAAAGAAAGGAGATTGGTTGCTTCCTGTGCGTGCATTAAAGTCTCCTGCTAGTAGAACATCCCCAATTCTCATGAATCTCATTATGTCCTCATATAGTGGTGTATACGAGGATGCCTCTTTAGGGGCAAACTTAGAGTATGCAGGGGGAAAGTAGCATATGACAATATACATGTCTCGAGTTCTACTTGTACGTAACCTGATCCACATGTATCTTGTCTCTACATCTCTATGTACCACTTGGACTGTATCTCAGAGCCCTTCTCTAAATAGAATTGCCACACCTCCTGATCCCCACGTCCCTCCAGGCCGCCTAGGCTGAGGGCGATATACACTTTCCCATCTATATTCATATACATCAGGTAGACGGCTGTCTTTACATTGATGTGTCTCAGTATACATAGCAATGTCTATCCCTTTGAAAGTATCCTCAAAATAACCTACATCTGTCTTAAGGGAGCCATTGCAATTCCACAGTGTGAACTTCAGGGTCTCATAGGCCACGCACCGTCATGCTGTCCTTTTCTCTGTGATGATGACTCTTCCATCTCTGTAGACAGTCCATTTACCTGCTTTCCGTGCCTCTAGAACACGTGGCATATTTTCCCTCCTGTGGGCTATCTGGGCTGGGATGAGGTCTTCACCTAGGTAGATCTTTTCTCCTTTGAGAGCGATCCTCTTGGAGAGGAAGGCTCTCTTCTTTTCCAAGTCTCCAAACTTCAAGATGAGGACTTTTGTTTTTGTGTCAGCTTTCCCGACTCGCCAACCCCCAATGATGGGTACATCTGTAGCCCCAATTTTGGTGGCAAGAGCTGTAGCATCTTCAATTGGGGAGCTTTTCTCATCTAGTCCAACCACTCTTACGTGGAGTACACGTGCCCGTCTTTTTGCCTCTTCTTCCAAGGTGGCATTCATAACTTCCACTTCGTTGCCATGCATTCCTTTGTTCTTTTTTGCCACATCTATCCATTTTGCATTTTCTTTGACAGTATTCTCAACATTCTCCATTTTCTTTTGGGTGCCTTCCACCACACTTGCATAGGTATGCATATCCTTTTTTAAAACATCCATGTCTTTTTGTAGTTCCGGTGCGATTTGTGGTTCCTTTTGTGCGTCCAATTTCTTTTTGCATTCCTTTAGTTCTTCTTGTAGATTAGAGATCATTGAGTCTTTCTCTGCTATGTGTGCATTCAATGTTTGTTGCATCTCTTTTTGCATTCCTTTAGTTCTTCTTGTAGATTAGAGATCATTGTCTCTTTCTCTGCCATGTGTGCATCCAATGTTTGTTGCATCTCCTTTTTTAGTTCTTCCATCATTTCAGCTTGAACCCGCTCTTGTATATCATTTTCCATTTCCTTCCTCATGGTACGCATTTCAGCACGGAGTATGGTCAACATCTCCTTATATAGTGTTTCATTAATTTTGCGGGATGTCTTCCCATATCTACTTGACCCTGGAGAAACATTCCAATCTCAGCTTTTACGCCTATAGGTTTTGTATCTCGTGTTCTTTGGCGGTGTATGAAACATTGTTTCCATGGTTGGTTTTGTGATTCCTTTATTGTCAGTTTCTTCCATAGGTTTTTCATTGTCACACAGAGAGAGAGAGAGAGAGAGAGAGAGAGAGAGAGAGAGAGTGTGTGTGTGAGATGCATGATGCGCGGGTACAATTAGTTGTGTACCTCTTTAGGTCTTTCTAGATAGATATATGTAAAGTACAAGTGCTAAGGGTGTGTTCACACCTGAGCACGTATAAAAGGCACGGTGGCCCTTCATTCCCAACAACCTCCCACCTAAAGGTAGCATGCCTTAAGGTTGAGAAAAGAATCAGCTAAGTCTATGTACAAAGCTAGTATACATATACTATCCAGTTCCCATCATTTGTCGGCAATGAGCAAACTGCTCTACTAGAAGACCCTTCTTGAGAAAATCTGCAGGATTATCATCTATATGTACCTTGATAAGCTCAATGCTTTTGTTGTCAAGTACATCCCTAATAAAGTGATACTTCACCTGTATGTGCTTTGTCTTTGCTTGAAAGATGGGGTTCTGTGCTAGCATGATAGCACTTTGACTATCACAATGGAGGACAAGGGTCTCGATAATACCAAGCTCTCCCACCTTATGTGAAAGCCCTAAAGTCTCCTTGCATGTCTTAGTAGCAACCGCATACTCTGCCTCTGCAGTAGACAACGTAACACACTTTTGTAGCCTGGAAATCTAGGAAATTGCTCCCCCTGTGAAGGTGAATACATACCCTGAAGTAGACTTCTTGTAGTCAGTATGACCAGCATAGTTTGCATGCATTTGTAAAGCCAAAAACAGATGCCTTTTGCTTTCCAAAGCAGATGCACAACTCCTTTGTTTAGAAATCCGAGTTCACCTTGCATTCCACGTGAGTTGTTTGAAAGAACAATTGAGACAAGGTGAATTAATTATTCCTTATGAGGAAGTCCCGCTTCTTGAGGATACTTCTTATTATGTTCCACTTGAACCCAAATTGGTTCTTGACCTTAGAACTAACGATCCCTTCGGATTGTTTATCCTAAGTATTTGATCAAGTAGAAAAACCACCCGGAGGTAGAGGCTACTGAGGTTCATTGAAGAGTTGTTTTCTTGAGTTTGTCCTTGAGGATATTGCTTAGGACAACAATCATTCATAAGGGGGGAAGTATTATATTTTTGGACATCCGGTTGGGTGCTAGTAGCATTGGTCACAATGGTTATGAAGTGACTTAGTGTGAATGCACTAAGAACTGGTGTTATGGGATGCCAACCCTTGAGATGTGGTTGTGACTTGGAGTGTTGCTAGCTCCCAGTTCTAGATAGCTCCTAAGCTCGTGGGTGAGCCCGTTTGGCAATATGGCTAGAAGGTGAGTCTGATGTGTAGTCCCTTATATTTGTGGATAACTTATGTCATGTCTCATATGTAGGTTGGATCCTAGGGGGACATTTCAGCTTGACTCAAGGATAAAACACTCTTTAAAACCGGTCACAAAACATTCACAAGCCCCCATTTCTAAGAGAACACCCAAACAACATCAGACTATGTGAAGAAAGACTCTAAACATAGAAAACACAATACTGTATGACCAAGCACAAACTAATAACACAGAACACCATTAGGGTTAGGTTTAGGGTAACTTAGAGACAATGAACATAGAGAATAATGAAATGAATGATTGCTGAATATACAATGCTCATGCAGCGAACACACTATGCAGAGAGTGAATATTGTACCACAAGCTTCTGTATCTTGAGGATTAGGCAGGGCTAACGAGCTAGAGAGTGTGTCGTACTATGAATGGATCTTGAAACGCAGCAAGGCAGCCTGTGGATGTTGAACACCAGCAACACAATGGCAAGTGTACTGGATCTAATGCAAACGGTAGTGTGTAGTAGGAAACGGACACTGAGGAGAGAGAAAATCTGCAAACTTAGAGTGAGGAGAGAGAAAAAAACAAAACGCATGTGCAAGCTGGGTGGCAGTTGGCTGAGGTGAGAGATTGCCAGCGCAGTAGGACGACAGCTGGAAGAGAGAGAAAACTGTCTGTACAGCAGCAAAACAACAGTCACCAGCAAGGATGATGATGTGGCAGGCTGACATCAGCAGCAGCAGCACTCAGCAACAGCTGCCTGGCTGTAAGTGTGGAAAAGGTTGAAAATGGGTGCCGGACTGATGTAGATAGCAATGGCTAGCTTGGACTGCAATGTCCTCCACATCCGGGGTGTGTGCATCAAGCTGAAAGACCTGAAAACTGCAAAAACGAGATGGGAAGAGTGGAGGGAAGGCTGCCTATTTATAGAAAGTTTGGGAGTCCCCCACTTAACTCTCTTGATCTGTGCCCCATTTTAGGATTTAGCTAAAATAAGCCTAAAATAGGCATAAAATAAGCTGTTTTGGGGCTGTTTAAGTGGCTGAGTGCATTTCTTAGCTCATGCACGATTGTGAAGCATTGAGAGTTTTGCACTGAACAGTTATAAAGATGACAGCATATTGCTGGAGGGTCGCTGAATAATGTATTGACATACCTCCAAATCGCCTTCCAAAGGCCAAAATCAGCTTTTGCGATCATAATTGGAAAAAGTTGGATTGCGTGACGGCATTCTGCATGCCTAAAAATTTTAACTATGACTTGAATCACCCTTCTCTGATTCTGGATGAGGAAGATATGGCTCCGTTAGTTTTTTTTCAACCTCTCACAATATGCACAGTGAAAATTATGCCCTTTTACATGCTTAAAGCTGACTTTTCCAAAGAAGCAATGCAGCTCTAAACATAGATCCCAAGGTGACTTCAGCTCTAACTTTTAAGAGGAACATAAGTTAGAGATGCTGCTGAGCATGTGGTCTAGAGCTCAATGTATATCCTAATCATTCATTGTGTATACAACATGTCCCATGGTGTTGGTTGGTTAATAATTTTTACCAATAGTAATAAGTAAGTGTTCCTTAGTTTCAGAGTCAGGTGTAGATGAGTTCTAATTCTGGCCAACATGATTAAAAAATCTGCTGGCTGTAGGCAGCAAATATGAAACTGATTGAGGTTTTAAATGACAGCTCGGTAGTGAGGAAAAATTGGCAGCAGTCTTTCTGTGATAGAAGGGGTGAAGTCTGATGCAAACTGGCAGCTCCCATGATGTAGGGGATTAGTCCAGGGGCTATACAATTGGCTAGGGATTTTCAGTTTTGCAGTTGCAGTACTTGAACTGACTGCTCAAGTTGAGAAATTGTTTAAGTATTCCGTGCAAAGCAGACTCAGAGGCACACTACATGGACCACACTTACAGGCTGAACTGCTGGGCTGACAACTCCTGATCCCCACTCATGCTATGCTGCACCAGGCTGTGTGCACTGACCAGGCCTATTGGAAGCATTAGGCAAACATCGCTTACACCCACAGCAAGAAAGTCAATGAGATGAGGCCTAGTGTTAGATCAAAAGAATACCTAGGTGACATGTGATTTGTGAGTCCAAGGAGCTGATAATCTTTATTTCTGATGCTACATGATATACCATCCAGCATGCTAGCTCATACTATGAGTTCAACTGAAGGTTTAACTAATTTTCCTTGAATCTATGTCAAGGAAATGCTATTGTCTTCTGTCATCTTGCTGTGTATTTCATCCTGTTCTTCTTACAATCTGTCATGGAAGTTCAGGCAGATGTAACTTACAACTAGATTTTATTGCATATTTTCATTTGTTTACTTTAATCCCCCTCTGCTTGGTGTTTAAGTTTCTTCATAAGTTACTTTAATTTGTGGCTGTTATTGAAGTGCAGGCTCAAATGAGTTTGGGCAACTTGGAGATGGTAGTGAAGATGATTGTGGGGAGCCAATAAGGGTAGAAGCTCTACGACATCAGTTCGTGAAGTCAATAGCATGTGGAGCTAATTGTACTGCTGCAATCACACAACCTCGTAAGCCATCTAAGAAAGAAGGATCCCCTTCTACCACACTTTGGGTGTGGGGCCAAAACCAGGTGTCTAGCTGCTGCTATCTAATTTTTGTTAACCTATGCAATAAATCTCTCCTGTTTTTGAGTTTATGAAATATCTCTCTTCTTCTTCTTCTTCTTACATTTCTCAGGGGTCGAATTACCCTCAGCAGTTTTTTGGAGCATTTTCACCATCTTTGGTAAGCAATTATCATTTCTCAGCATTTTCATTATTTTAATCATCGAGCTAGATTTTATGAAATATGGTAGCTATTTTTAGATTTCCTTGCAATGGCTTGCTTCTTACTCAATGCATAGGTTCAGGAAGAAATATTATCAAAATGGATTCAAGTGTGTCTGGTTATTTGGTGCTAATGGGGAATGCCAATGTATGTCGTTTTTATAGTGATAATCGCTATCATTTTGATGATATTCAATGTTCTTGTCTAAAGAGTCCAACCTAGCTTGTCAGCTTAAAGTCCACACAAACAAAATTACCATTTCTAGCTTAAGCGTCTGCCTGCAAACATAAAGTTTATATGCTATTGGTCTAATACAGGATCACGAATTCAACAAATAAGTCTAATCTGCCATGTGCTTAACTATGGTAAACAAAGAGTCTATATACAACATAATTGAGAAATTAGAATCATTAACCCCCTAGATACTTTGTGACTTCATGGATTGATCAATGGTTGCACAAGGTGATGATGAAATTGTAATATACTCGTTGCCCCCCAACCATCTTGCTAATACAAGCATGTGCAAATGGTTGACAAGCACAAATACCAAATTCCCATCTATCCTTGCCTTAAGAACGTGCACAAACACCTTGAAACACGTGTACGAAAGAAAATAAAAATAAAAGTTGGATCAGCATAGTAAAGACTTAGTAGATTAATTAACTAGGTAACTAATGTTAGTAGATTAATTGTTAGCTTTTGAATTAACTAATAATTTAAAAGTTAATAGTTAGTTAAAAATTAATATTTTTTATAAAAAGCAAAAAGGCTAAGGTTTAAAAGGGGAGGGAGAAATTAAGGGAGGGTAACCCAAAATGGGCTGCCATTTATAGATCCAAAACACACCACCCCCCCCCCCTTACGGCTGATTCATTCAGTCCGTCACCTTTTCTCTCCAGCCTCTCCACTACCCTCACACCCCTTTAGGAGGACATTGCAGTTCGTGGTTCGTGGCTGTCTTCATCATCTTCCTTGTGCTACGACACGCTTGTTCCCTTGTATCACATTCACTCCATGATTCGGAACTTCGTCATTTCATTCATCAGAGTTTCTTCTCTCTTCTCTTCTCTTCTCCATGTTTGCCGAGTTCACTCCGTGTTCCTCCCCGCAAACCCTACTGCCTCACTGATACGTCATCTTTTGACATGGTATTAGAGTTGGATCTGCTCAAATAGCGGTAAAGATCCTTCACTCTAGTGAAGGCAAAGACCGGTGGCGGGTTCGGCATCCACTTCTCTTCTTCTTTGGCTGCATCAAAATCTCATTTTTGTAGGTTTCAGGTATTATCAACTTGCTGCCCACACCCGTTCGTGGAGGACATCTCAACCCTTGCTGTCCATCACTATTCCCTACAGTCTGGGCCTGTTTCCAGCCCTCCACACGCTGATTGTTACTGTTTCTGCCTGGCAACTCACTGCTAATCATCTGCACTGTTGTCGTACTGTCTGCCAGGTCAGCAAACTGCTGCGTTTGCAGGCCCTAGCTGCTGCCCTGATAGTTTTCTCTCCTATTGCAGTCGCTGCAGTTTTTCTCTCTCCTGTAGGTAGTCCTGCGTGTGTTTTTAGTCTTTCTCTCTCCTCACTTGCGTTTTTCTACTGGTTGCAACCTCTCACTGCTGGTCACATCCTCCTCCCACTGGCAACTCACTTCCAGCCCTTCCACTATCCTCCCATCCCTTGAGACGGACATTGCGGTTCGTGCTTCACATTGCTCTCACACCCCTTGAGGTGGACATTGCAGTTCGTGGTTCATGGTGGCTGACCTCTTCCTTCTTCAGCAAGGCACACTGGTATCCATGGCTTCTTTACCAACAGATGACCAGACTACTGGGTGCTCCTATTGTGGCATCACCAGCCACACCACCGATGCTTGCCGACTTCGACCTTTGCTCCCCCCCCCCTCCGGAGTATATGCATCTTCCATGAGGCACTCCTTGTGCCACCTCTCCTTTCTGGGCCACAGAGATCATTCTGCATCGACTATCAGAGTACTATGCTCAAGGCAATAAGACGCATCCGATGCGCACTAAGTTCTTTCGAGCACACGGAGGATCGATTGGCACTACGACCTCCTGGAGATTGTCGCAATGCCAGCGGCAGTCTTCTCCCACTTATTTTCAGGTACAGTGGCTTCTATGACCTACGGCTCTGCAGTTTGCTGCACTGAGAGATAGTGATTGTTTGATACCATCTCCTCGTCAGTCCGCTCCTTCAAGAGACATTGGCTGCTCGATTCCTTCCTCTTCTTCGGCTACCCAGTCCGCTCCACTGAGAGACAGCGATTGTTGCCCATCTCTTGCTCATTCTGAGCCCTACCCTTCCCCACCCTCGACTACTCAGGTTCTAGAGGCTACCTCTGGGAGCTCTTCGGCACCCCAGATATCTTCTTCAGCACGACCGGTCGCACTTCCTTTGTCCTCAAACATTTCAAAGTCCGCGATCCATAAGTTTTTGGATTCCCTATCTACTTCAGAGAGGGATGTTATTTCTTTGCCCTCAGAGGGAGCATCTACTTGTTCTTTGACTTCTGCGGGGGACCCTCCACCTCCCACCTCAGAGGGGGAACCTACTCTACATGAAGTTCTTCACCCATTCTCTACTTTCTTGGGGTGGCTGTCTTCGACCAGTCATCTCTTCTACTAATACCCAAGATCTTCAAGTACCACCTAGATCGGGACCTCGGAGGTTCAGCCGCGACTTGGTAATGAGGCCTTCGTATTCCTTCCAGCATGGATGCACGGAGCTAGTGGCTTCTCTCCCAAGGTTGAGTTTCGGTTTCTCTAGTTCACTCTATCTACTGTTCTTTACTACAAGTTCCCTTTACGGTGGAAATCTTGGATCTTAGGAATCCTCTACATCTTCTTGCCTTGGTCACTTGGTCAGCCTGGAGCCACCTCCCGAGATCGAGTACAGGCATATCCTTATGGTTCTCGGCACCACACAAAGTCCAACATTCCTCCTATGCATTGCATGTTTTCATCATCTTTATACTAGGGTGCTTGGGCAAGTGAACAATTTCCCCACGAGAGACACTGTCCAAGTGGCACCTGCTGCATGAGCATTCTTCAGCATGTAGCATTGCATCTCCACCTCACTCTTCTCTTGTTCTCCTTTTTGGGCCTGAGAGGGGGTGTTGAGAAACCCTTCACCCTTCACCCGCAGTTTGCATTTTTGCGTTTCTGCGTTTTGCATTTAGGGTTTGCAGCCCCAAAAAGAGGCGCCATCCTAGATTGACTATGCCTATTTATAGGCCACTCTCTCATTCATTCCTTACAACTGATTCATTCAGTCCGTCATCTCTTCTCTCCAACCTCTCCACTACCCTCACATTCCTTCAAGAGGACATTGCGGTTCGTGGTTCGTGGTTGTCTTCATCATCTTCCTTGTGCTACAGCACCCTTGTTCCCTTGTATCACATTCACTCCATGATTTGGAACTTCGTCATTCCATTCATCAGAGTTTCTTCTCTCTTCTCTTCTCTTCTCCATGTTTGCCGAGTTTACTCCGTGTTCCTCCCCGCAAACCCTACTATCTCGCTGGTACATCATCTTTTGAAATCCCCCCCCAAGTACACCATCCTAAGGAGGATTTTAGGCCAAGTTCGCAATTGTAGAGAGAGAGAGAGAGAGAGGGAGAGAGAGGGAGAGAGAAGTGCAAAGAGGGGATTGCAACATCCACATATAACAAAGCGGGGCACATTCAAGCTCAAGTTTGCGTGCAACCTTCACCCCTTTAATTTTCCATTCTTGATGGCAGCAAATCAACCCATAGGAAGTGCTTCCCCTCCAGTTATCCTAATCATGCCACATCAAACCGGCCAAGTACTTCTAAATCTAAGTTTTTTCTTATTTGTTTTTTGCTTAAATGATTGAGTGGATATCTCATAGAATCATTGCAGCAAAATAATAAAAGTGAAATTATTTGGGTAGAATTTATAATGAAAAAATAGAATTAATTAGAGAATTTGAAATATTAACAAGTAAATTAATATTGAAAAGGATAGAGCTTAGGGAAATAACCATAAAAAAAAATTGTTCAGATGGAACATTGATTTTTTTTGGAAAATGATAAGTGACTCATGGAAAAATAGATAAAATATTATTTGATAAAGATAAAACCTGAATTCTAGCAACTCAAACAATTAGGTGAAATGCTAGAACTAGGGCATCGTGAAAAATACGCTTATGCACTCCAATAATCTAGGGGTTATATTGAGGAGCTTGAAAGTTAAGGGGAAGAAACAAAAGGAGGAGATGCATAAGAGCTAGCCAAAGCAAAGGCATGCAAATGAAACGAGCCTCCTTCAAGTAGCATCTTATGCTAGCATAGACGTGATAAGATAGAGATAGGAAAGGAGAAAATATGGCAAACCATAAGATTCGTTGGAATAGGGGTTCATTTGAGAGGTCAAAAAGATTTAAAAGACAATGGTAGGGATTGAAATATCAAATATTAAGTTGTTAAAATAGAAGCATAGGAGATGTGCCCAATTCCCACGTAATAAGGATAGTCAAAGCAACAAAGAAGCAAAATGGCTAAATCTTGAATAATGCCTAGAGCTAGAATGGTTACGTTGGTAGAGACCACACAAATAGTACCAACAAAATAATTAGATAATAAGATGTAATGATTTTTGAAATAGCACCTTGAGCAAGGATGGATGCAATTTTGTTGAAGATAGGGATTATGCAGTAGCATTCAGTGTATGCATGGTTAGGACATATAAGGATCTTACAGTGGTATCTTGTGTGATCATGGAAGTATTGAAAGATGTAAGGTTATATATTGTAACTTGTGGAAGAGGGATGCATTGATGTTTGGAGATAAGGATCATTCAAATGGTAGCGAGGGGATAGTTATAACAAAAAAAAATATAAGGATTAACTTAACCGCACCTTGCGCTTGTAAGGACTATATGGAAGCATTATGGATCATGCAATGGTATCAGGTTGCAGATATCAACCTTGTGTGTATATGGATACATCATCGTACAACAAGGATTTCGCTATGGTTTGAATGTGTTTTTGTGTAAGCATGAACTGTTGTTAAAATGCTGCGAGGAATTGTGATTGAAGTTGATTGTTTTAAGTGGAGTACTAGTTGGGAGAGATGCTTGTGGTTGGATGTGATTGGTTGTGGATGTGACTCAAGAGGTGTATCATAGTTGTTATGATGTGATCATTGCTAACATGTACTTGCCATTGAGTCTTCTTGTCATGGCTTTCACACGGCTAGTTATTATTATTTAGAGTGTAGACCACCACCTAGACATAAGGTCAAACGTATGAGGAAGGTTTTCCCTCATGGCGATGTGAGAACTAGTGGGGCTTTGGTTGTTTAGGTAATATTTGTGACCAGTCCTCTGATGGGGAAGAAATCCGTGACAAGCACGTTGCATGGTGATGGGCACTTGGGGAACTCTCATCAAAGAGAGGGGTGAAAGGGTGTGTTCGACCTGGTTTAGGGTTGGGATATCCAATGGCGGGAGATCAAAGGATAGAGAAATTTGGGATGAAGAGGAAGTATCCTGGTAGTCTCGATTGAAGACTGGTCAAATAAAAATTGCTAACATTGTTTGGAAAATACTATTTTTACTATTTTCGTGTATATGATATAAAGGTGTGAAAAGAACCTTGTGTAATGAGTTAATTAATTAAGCTATGTTTATATGTCTCACAGTGTGATAGGGCCTAATAAAATAATTAGGTATGGTAGGTGTGTGCATAGCAAGGGGGTTGATGGTCGTCACCACGATGTTGTTCGGTGGATTGCACTTGGGAAGACAAATTTATCCCCAAATTTAATTGTGGTTGGCTGATCTCTTGAGATCTCTGAAAATGCCCAAATTTTAGCAACTGATCTCAAGTGCTAAACTTCCAATTTTTCGGCAGTGTAACCGAGATGGCTGGTAAACCCTAATTTCTGCTTGTAAGTTGGGGTTTAGAGCAACAAATTCTTGAATTTAGCACCTCCAATAGTTGTGATGGATGAAATTTGCTGAGGAGCTTCAAGAAATGGCTGGAGAAAAAGAGAGAATTGAGATTTTTGTTACCAAGAAGTGGCTGAATTATCAGCCAGCTGCCTCCTAATAACCAAGATGCTATTGCCTGCAGCCAAAGGCCCAAAATTGTTGTCACATCCTGCTGAGATGTTGTTGCCTGCCTGTTCTTTGGCTTCTATAGGTTGTTGCTTGCTGCCTTGGCTGCGTGGGCTGATTAGGATCACCTCCTTTATGCTAGCGATGACCATATAGCCTCTCCTCCTGGTTGACTTGCAAAATGACCTATCTACCCCTCCTCTAGTCCTGCAATCCACCTTTCTGCACTTGTATGGGAAGGACCAAGGTTTTGCCAAGTGATAGCCTTCCAAATGGATCTTTTCAGCTTATAAATTAATTTTCAGAATTAAATAATTCTAAAAATCAATTCAATGCTTTGTCCATGCCTTAAAAATTAATAGTGATTGCACACAATTAAACTGGCTAGGCCACATCGTCTCCGAAGTGATCCAGTGTATTATTTAGCCCCTAAATTGGTATTAATTAATTAATTAATGCCTAGGTCCTAATGTCACCCCACTGACTTTAATGGCTACTTAAATACCGCATTGACGCCAAGAATGACCTACTACTTGACCATTTAAGTTATTACAACTTTTGCCTTTGACACCCCCCTTGACATCTCGAGGAACTCAGCAAGCCATTGTGACACAACAAACTTCCACATCACATGTGCACATTTAATTAATATCAAAGCCAATTGCTAAGCAAAGCATAAAAAATACATGTCCCCATGACAGCATATGCTACACCCAGATAACAATTGCTAACATAGGAATCCCCTTTGGCCTACCACAGGCATAGCCTTAGAGACAATTCTTATCTAGCCCTATTTTTTGTTGAGGGGAAAACAAAAATATATTCTGGTTTCTGAAATTGTACGATTTCCACCAGCTCCATTTCAATTCTTGCTTGCATACATTTGTACAAATCTCTCTCTCTTTTTTTTCGTAAAACAAATCTCTCTCTCTCTCTCTCACACACACACACACACACACACAATGTTGGCTTGCACAACTTTCTTTCTGATCTCTTGCTGTAAACTCTATTTATACATCATTATCAAGTGAACGGTAATCATATGCACTATCGGTAACCTTCAAATATGCAAGGGTATGTAGATCAATAGCATCTATGTGGTCTTCTTAACAAGAGTCAGCCACCAGAGGCGCACTAAAGCTCCTCATAAAGATTATTAAACGCTTCTCTTTGACACGGAAATTGTGGTGTGCAATAGAGTTTGTCTTTAACTCTTCATTCTATCAAAGATCTACCAAAATGCTATATTCAAATAATTACAAGCACTTGCAAAATATTCATATATTTAAGCATTGATGAGAGCAACAATGATGAAAAGTATCCATACATGCTTGTGGGGGGTATAGTGAAACATGTGAAGTTAAAGATTGAGACAACAAGACAAAGGATGGAGAGACAAAGATTCATTTGCCACAACCATCCACCCTCAATGTCCGAATATAGGCACAAACAAGATGACCAAATTATAGAGACTAGGCACTGATGGTTCAAGAAGCAGAGTCTTTCAAAGACATTACATTATTTGAAACATGTGTGAAACTCTGAAGCAAGAGGTTATAATTAGATATGCATGTAAAAGCAAATACCAAGAAGCTAGTAAAGAGCTTTACCAATAAGAAGTCATCTGTTGACTAAGCCTTTTGAACACGAGAGATATTTTTCAGGATTTGAGTTCATGAACCTTATACAAATAGTGCAATGTTATTTAATGCCAGACGCTGATATGTATTTTAGAACTTGTGGAGGAGTTCGTTGCAATGCCCAAGACTTGCTCTCTAGTGGCGCTATGCCTTATGATCACAGGCAGATTTCTCTGTAGGGAGATGAGATTTCAGAAAAGATAAGCTCAATGAGTATAGATACTGAACCCTTGGAAGTCAACATTCAATCATGATTTCAAACTTCTTCCTGCAAATACCCATTTAACATGGGGGAACAAAGTGAGTTCATCACAAGTGCCTCATTGCCTTCCAAAAGTGAGATAATCAGAGGAGAAAAGAGCTTTGGAAGCAATTCAATGTCGAGATTTCTAAGCATGGGAGTCCACAAAAAGCTCATCAGGTGATGAGATGCATGGGGGTCCTGCATGTTACTTCCCGCATGAGAAAGGTGTTAGAGATATGGTCATCTGGTCATCCCCCGGACAGGCAGCTGTTTGATCACCCTGCACAGTCATTGCCATATCAGCAGTAGGCCACAGGTGCCACGTGTCAGCAGTCAGACAGTTTTGTCCTGCAGTTGGCCAGATCTGGTGCCGTTGGCTAGATTTAGCAGGCTGACTACTATTTTTGTTTGTCTCCATTTTCTGCTATAAATAGCAGAATTCCACCACAGTTTTCATACATTCGGATCACAGATTCCAGGCTCAGTTTGGGGCAGAAATCATACTGACTGCTGCAAAATTTGAGGTGTACAGCAAGGTGACATCATTGAGGTGGAGATACTTAAACATATGAATTGTGCCCATGACATATTTGTATTCCTTATTCAGCATTCTTCATATTGTAGATCTGCGTTCTTTTGTCTCTTTCTCTCTCTCTCCTTTCAAGTGTTCCCTCTATCTCTTAGTCTTGGTTATACGCTTCCGCAGCGCTGCACTCTAACATGGTTTCAAAGCAGCGCAAGGACTAATTGATCGTGGGTAGACCTGAAGAGGAGTTTTCAGCACAACACAAGGCTGCATTTTCATCATTCAAGGGCGAGTGGGAGGGCTGCACATCGAAACAAGACTAGGGTGAGTGTGGACGTGTAGGAAAGGAGCAAAGTCGCTGATTCTGCTATGGGATTTTGCTGTATAGGAAGGAGGAAGACTATGTTTTGAGCCTTCAATTGCAGATTTTACCTTTTCATCACCTTTGTTGGGTGAAGAAGGTGTGAGACGAGTGGAGAAGAGCCCTAGCAGGCTACATTTTCATAGTCAGAAGGGGTTGCTTTTGTGTTTCTACAGGCATTTCTGGTGAAGATGTCTTCAGAGGCTGATATGGAGATTCAAGCGATTATGGATCGGAAGGTGACCATCCTACTAGCTCTTCCATCCGATCAGAAGCTGGATGGTGAGAACTACCGCATCCAGCGTGTTATGATACTTGCCATCTTGGAGTTCTATGGTCTAGTGGAGCTTGTTACGAAGGCCATTGATTGTTCTACATCGAGAGACGAGTCCAAACTTTCTGCAGGTGATCGTGCAGAGTTAGCAAAGGTTCAAGCACATTGGGACAAACTAAATGCCTACATCCGCTCTTTTCTCTTCCTTTCATGTACTCCAGCCGTGATTGTTCATATTGAACACTTAACGATGGCTAAGGACATATGGTTGGAGCTTGATCAAATGTACAAACGAATGACCGTTATGAAACCAGTGTCTTTGGAGGTGCAAATGCGGACGTTGAATCCTAACAAGTCATCTTCTATGCGGGAGCATGTGAACAAGCTACAACAACTTCAAATGGAGGTTTAGAATGTAGGGAAGGTGATCACATTCGAAGACGTGGCGATAACTCTTCTGTCACATTTACCGCCAAGGTTTGGTGCTTTTTATTCTGCCTTGATTGCTTTAGGGCAGGGAGTCTACTCTTCGGTGGGAGGAGTTGGTTCCTATGGCCTTGGACCAAGAGGAACAATTTAAAGGACATAATGCTTCTAAGTTAGAGGCATTGAAATGTTAGTCCTCTCAGAAGAAGGGGAAGGACAAGAAGAAGAAGAAGGACGACAAAACTAAGAAGGATAAAGAGAAGGACTCTACGATAGGTCATTGGAAGAAGGATTGTTTAGACAAGGATAAGAAGGACACCAAGGAGAAGGTTTCAAAGGATTCCGATACAGTGGTTGCTCCTTTATTAGCTACTTTCCTCCATTTGGAGGTGGTTCAAGCAATGATCCCTAAGGCTTCGCGTGCTGCATTGATAGCCCCACACCACCGTGAATGGATTGTTGATAATGGTGCCTCTCAACACGTGATGCCTTCTTCTGCAGGTGTTGCCCATTTGCGGCATTCGCATGGATAGATTCTTATAGGAGATAGCTCTTCTATTTCCATACAAGGTAGGGGTGATATGTAGCTAATTCCAAATGGACGAGGTGATACTCATACTTCCGAGGTGCTTTATGTTCTAGGTTTGGGTTACCATTTGCTTTTTGTGCACAAGATTTGTGCTTTTGGCTTGTTTATTGAGTTTGATACAGATTCTTTCAAAATTCTTGAGAGAAATGTGCTTTCTACAAGTTATGAGGAGAATGGAGTCTACAAGTTGTAGTCTCTTTCTGCCTTGACTTCTCTTCTTCTTACTTCACAGACACAGTTCGAGCTTTGGCCAAGCAAGATATAGTGGTGAGCAAGCAGCCTTGTGTATCTTGCATTTCTGGTTGGAAAATAGCATCGTGATGCCATTCCCAGCAAGGCTTTGAGGCGGTCTTCAACACCCTTGGAGCTTGTTTCTGTAAGTCTTTGTGGACCTATGCGGATGACAGGGTCCCTTAAGGGGAGTTTGTCTTTCATGCTTATTGTTAACCAGTTTAGCAGGATGACATGGGCATACTTCTTGACGCTGAAGTCGAAGGCCTTCTCCAACTTCAAGGATTGGTTGCTCTTCAAGGAGAACTGATCAGATCGGAAGCGGAAGACCTTGCAGTTAGACAAGGGAGGAGAGTTTGTCTCTAAGGAGCTTGCTAGATTTTGTGTGGATTGTGGTGTTCACCAGGAGTTTGCCAACACAAACTTACCTAAGGAGAACGGCATATTGGAGTCGAAGAACAAGAGTGTGATCGAGATGGCTCGCACCATGATGGAACATCGTCAAACACCTTAGTATCTATGGGCTGAGGCTGTGGCTACTGCTGTCCACATCCTCAATCTGTTACCTACTTCGGCCATGGTTGGTATGACTCCTTATGAGGCTTATTTTGAAGCCAAGCTAGATGTTTCTTATTTCAAGACTTTGGATGTGATGCTTATGTTCATATCCCAAAGACATAGAGGGACAAGTTTGAAGTGGCTTTGAAGAAACAGGTGTTTGTGGGCTATAGCTCGCAATCCCAAGGCTACCGCTTGTATGATCTCGTTAAGCTAGATGTTTGCAATTTGTGGAGTTTCTGGCTTCGGAGGGGGGTTGTTGAGAATCAGCAATCACACTCAAACAGCCTCTTTGTATGGAGTCTCAGGGTCAAGGACATGCAGGCTAACTTATCCCATATGCACAATGGTGCCTACTGCAGTTTTCTACTTTCCTATAAAGCATTGTACTTGCTTCCTTTCTTAATGCAATGATAGTACTCTTTTCATTTCAGTAAAGTGTCAATGTCATTGTCCACATACACAAGATTGTGTTTATGAGTCCAAGTCTCAATCTTGGAACCTAATTCACTTGTGTAACAAACAGTGTCCATTCCATCATGAGTCTACACTTCTCCTTCCATCCTCCATAGCTTCCGGTTATGTCATGCTCTAGATCCCGCATTTCTACATGGTATCAGAGCCCAGTTGGGCATGGCATTGCTTCTCCAGCCTCTCTTGATTCTTCTGAACCTCCATCCAGCTCAGTGTCAATGTATGACTTCTTTTCTCAACTCTACTCTCACTGAAGCTTCCATGGCAGCCATAGCCAGCAGCACCCTGTCAGATTGAACTGCTTATATCTCACTCCACAGGTCAAATCTCTTGGAGCTTCCTTCTGGAAAAGTATTCCCCAACTCATAAAGCTTCCCTGTATCACATCAATCCAGGACATTGGACCATCTGGAGCTCAGCATTGTGAAAATCCCCAATCTCTGCTCTGTGTCTGCCATAGCCAGACAGGACCTACCTTGCTTGGAGCTTCCATAACTCTTCAACCAGGCAGAATTTCAACACGATTTCTTCTGGAGAAATGTTCCTTGGTTCAGGGCGCAGCTTCCTGTCACTTTAAACACCAACATTGATGATCTACAGCTCCAGCATTGCTCAAATTCGACCTCGCTGTCCAGATCTGCGCCGATTCTGTTCGCGGCACCTGCGCGCTGTATACTGACCACGATGTTGACAATCTCCATGGGGCTTTGGTAGCCCATGACATAAGCTTCCTAGATATGTAAAAAGTTTTGAAAATGATGCACTGTAGCTCCTGCAATCAGAAAAAAACCAGGCCCCTGTCTCAGAAACCCTAATTCCACCATAGCCAAAAACTTCAAAATCTTGACATTTTTCACTGTTTCTCTCACTGAAGTTATCAACAGTGATTTTAATCACTGAGCAATACTCTCTGAAGTTCGTTAAAGTACTGTCACTCAGATCTGAAGGCATCAGCATCAAATCAAGAAGGGGAAGATCACTTGGAGTAAAAGACTTTTGCAGATTTGGTATTCATTGACACTAAGTTAGTGCTTTTTAGCACTTGTGTCTCTCAATCAATTCTTCTGTTGCTCAAATCTAATAAAGTCTGAAGTTGATTTGCTACTGTTCCCGTAAATCTAACATGGGCAAAGACTCGCCAAATGCTCGATTCAAAGGAGTCGGATTCCACACTTGGCAAACCCGCATCAAGCTCATCTTGATGAAGAAGGGTCTCTGGGCCATCACAAATGGCAAAGAGAAGAAACCGCGGGACGCGGACCTTGCAACTACTTGGCAAAAGAATGATGACAGAGCCCAGGCCATTATCAAATTGGAGCTAGACGACAGTTATATCCATCATGTGGATAACTGTGAGACCTCACAGGATACATGGAAAAGACTTGACACCCTGTTCGGTGCACAATCTAAATCATCAAAGTATGGTCTCCTGATTGAATTCTTCAGGCTTGAAATGAAGTCCAGCACATCACTTGCCACACATCTCAATTACATGGAAGGACTCCTAACCCAACTTGCAGGAATAAACATTAAAATGGATGAAGATGTTTGCATCGGTGTTCTACTTAAGAGCTTGCCTCCTGAATATAATAACGTATCAACAACTTTAATCAACATGCCAAATCCTGAACTTGTTGATATCCAGGCATCACTGTTAGAAGAAGAAAAGAAGCTAAAAACTAAAGAAGAACCAAGTACCTCTAGAGATGAGCATGCATTATATGTTGGCAACAGGTACAAAGGCAAGAAAGATCAGCTCTTTTGCGACTTCTGCAAAAGGACCGGACACACCGAGAAGTTCTGCCACGCAAGAAAGAGATCCCAAAAGGCCTATCTAGTCGCAGTCAAAGAAGAAGAAGAAAATGAAGCAAAGGAAGAAGAAGATGAAGATCACCAGGATCGGAAGGACAAGACTCATCAGTCCTTGTACTCTCATAATTCTGATAGACTGTTTTAATAGCCTTGTATTTTTCCTTGCCCTAATGCTTCCTGCCATAAGCTATGTAAACTCCTTATGTAACTTGGCATTACAGTCCCTGTACACTTTGTGAGGCCCCTGTTACAGCCTCTGGATGTCCACCATGTTTATGGTACCCACACTTAGCTTTTTCTGCGACAGCCTCTGGTGTTTTGCCATGTCTGTGGTATGCCCACACTTTGCAGGTGGTTCTCATTACAGCCTCTACACACTTTGTGCCTTTCCTAGTTGTGATTGAGGAGGGGTGTTGAGAATCAGCAATCACACTCAAACAGCCTCTTTGTATGGAGTCTCAGGGTCAAGGACATGCAGGCTAACTTATCCCATATGCACAATGGTGCCTACTGCAGTTTCCTACTTTCCTATAAAGCATTGTACTTGCTTCCTTTCTTAATGCAATGATAGTACTCTTTTCATTTCAGTAAAGTGTCAATGTCATTGTCCACATACACAAGATTGTGTTTATGAGTCCAAGTCTCAATCTTGGAACCTAATTCACTTGTGTAACAAACAGTGTCCATTCCATCATGAGTCTACACTTCTCCTTCCATCCTCCATAGCTTCCGGTTATGTCATGCTCTAGATCCCGCATTTCTACAGGGGTGAGGAGCACCGTGTACTTAGAGATCTCGAGATAGTTGGGCCTCAGAGATTGTTCCTTTGGAGCCAGTGCCTCTTAGGGATGCTTTTTCTTTAGGTGAGAATTCTTTTTCACCATTGGCCACCCCACATGAACCATTGCCAGTGGATGTGAGGTAGGGATACACTGTGAGGTAGGGATTGAGGGGGTCCATGAGGGGTGGTAGCTGTAGGATGGTCCGCGGCATTCTTGGAGAAAGCAAGCACATTCCACCGAGCTTGATTGTTCTAACTATTGTCTGATGAGTCGTCTTATGTAGGATAGAAAGCCCACCTTCGTGAAGGAGGCTTTGCAGTCACCGCATTGGAAGAAGGTTATGGAGCAAGAGCTGGATGCTATTGCGCAAAATGGCACTTGGGATCTTGTTTCTTGACCCGCTCATAGGAAGGTGATTGGTGTCAAATGGGTCTTTAAGACCAAATATCATAGTGATGATACTCTGATTAAGCATAAGACGTGGCCCATAGCAAAGGGTTTCGCCTAGCAGCCAGGGGTGGATTTCCATGACACCTTTACACCTACAACTCAGATGGCTACCATTTGAGCCGTTCTTGCCTTAGCCAACCATAGGAGATGGCCAATTTATCAGCTTGATGTGAAGTTTCCTTCCTCAATGGTGATTTGAAGGAGAAAATCTATGCTAAGTAGCCTCTTGGCTTTTCCTCATTAGATGGATAGGTGTACAAGCTGAAGAAGGCCCTCTATGGTCTCAAATAGGTTCCTCGTGCTTGGAATGAAGAAGATAGACTTGTTCCTCTAGTAGAGATTGGGGTATCAGTGCTCCACGGTCGATCCATAGCTTTATGTCCACATTTCAAAGGGGGCACATGCTTTGCTTGTGCTCTATGTGGATGATTTGATTTTGATAGGTGATCATGTATAGATGGTCAAGGCAACCAAGGCAACCAAGGCAACACTTCACGAGAAGTTCGAGATGATGGACATGGGACTTCTCCATTTCTTCTCAGGGAATGAGATCTATCAGACTCCGTTAGGAATCTTCATCTCCCTGCATCGGTATGTGTAGGAGCTCTTGACTACATTTGAGATGGACCGATGCAAGTCCCTATCAACTCCTATGGACCTGAACTGGAAGGCCACAACCCATGTTGATACACCTTTGGCGGATGCTACGTGTTACAAGCAACTTATTGGATCCTTGATTTGGCTTCTCAACACTTGTCTTGATTTGTGTTATGTTGTAGGTTTCTTGGCCAGGTTCATGACTACACATAAAGAGGTACATTGGCAGGCTGCTTTGTGGATTTTGCGGTGCTTGAGGGGAACCCCCAATCTAGGGATCTTATATTCAGTAGGTACAAATGGTTTAGATCTTGTGTTATAGGTTGGAGCGATTCAGATTGGGCTGGCCATGTGGACCGCAGAAGGTCCACGATAGGTTATTGCTTTACCTTGGATGCAGGTGTTGTTTCATGGAGCAATAAAAAGCAACCCACGGTTGCCTTATCTTTGACTGAGGCAGAGTATCACACGGCATCTTCTACCACATGTGAGATGGTGTGGCTTTGAAGGTTATTGGCGGAGCTTGGTTGCCAGCTAACAAGTCCTACTACACTTCATTGCGACAATGAAAGTTGCATTGCCTTGGCCCGGAACCCCGTGTTTCAAGCTAGGACGAAGCACATGGAGCTACAGTACCATTTCATTCTAGAGAAGCTTTTGGATGAGACTATCAGCATGTGTACATCTTAGGTTTAGTACATGAAACTATGTGGTACTTCAGCATCTAATTGCAAGTCCAAGTGAGTAGCACACTGTTTAGTTATAGATATCGTTAAAACATTCTTTTGTGTATATTTAGCTTCTATATTGATGATGAGAACATTGGCTATGTTACCATTTTTGGCTGCTTTGTAACAACATGCATGCATGCACCCCACTTACTTTTTCCGAAAGAGAATATTATGTTTTTGTGTTTCTTCTCAAGAGTTAAGCTTTCTTGTGGAGAAATTTGATGCATGGTCATGTAGGTAATGAGATTGATTTTTTCATTAAGGTTTTTCAAAACAATAAGTTAAGGAGCATTCCCTTTTTCTTTTGGTGCATTTACAGGCAGTCATACAAGTAGCCTGTGGTGCATCACACGTTGCAGCACTTTCTGAGCTTGGCACTCTGCAGTGTTGGGGTAAGTATAAGAAAAATTTGAGCAGATCATTGTCTTTCACTTTGAACTGTTTTGTTTCAAGAAAGTTTTAGGTTCTTAATAAGGTTGTCACCAAGTAGTACAAGTGACACTTTAACTTAGCTGTTTTGACATTCTGCAAGACATGGTAGTTGGTGTTTCAAATGTCCTTGTTATGAATTTTTGGAAGTTTGATAGAACACATCAGCAAGGCAGTGAACCTTGGCTATTTGGTTTTTTTATCTTTATAGGTTATAATGAACACGGTCAGTTAGGTAGAGGCTTCAGCTGTGAAGGGCGACAAGAAGCTCGTATTGTCGACAAATTTGTAACTTATCTAGATGAACCACCTGAGAATGTCCATGTTGTTCAGGTTGCTTGTGGAGAATATCATACAGCTGCAATTTCTAGCACTGGTGATGTGTAAGTAATCATTTTTGTATGTTTTATTACGCATCATTCATTATAATGGCAACTTCTGTGGTATTACCTTCATAAAAAGGAACTTCAATCTTGTCTCTATATTAAGGGCCAAGCTATGGGCATGGGCATCACAATCAATAGAGAATGGAAGAACTGAAGTAACGGACTTTTATGCTGGTGGTAAGAGCCGACTCATGGGCTCAGGGCATTTCTGATATCGTCTACAATGCAGTTGAATGAAGTGGATCTTCCTGCATTTTCCCCATTCATTTTCCTCTGCATGTTCTCCATACAAGCCTCTTCCTTTTTCTTGCACAAGGATCAAGTGTTGTGCATTGTGTTTGTTTTTCAACCACTTCTAGTCAAACCATGACAGAAGATATATTAGGTTTGTGGATAGTATTTGCACCAGAGGAGATTGCCAATGAGTAGTAGTTGCCCTCGCTCTTAGCTAGTGGTTGCACATTTGAGCTGATAGTGAAATCTCAAACAACAATTGCTTGATTCTTAGGGACCCTCACACAATGGATGACTTTGGGATTGGCCCAAGTCACTTTCTGAAGCAAATTTGACCTGGCTTGCCTAAGAAGTTCCATTATCTAGAGAGTTGAGTTCTCCCACTTTTTGGGACAATGCTTTATTTGCAAGTCAAAGGCCACCTTGCTACAGCATGTATTAAGAGGATCCTCCAGGTATACAAGGAGTGACCTAGATCAGCAGAACACATTACTTGGACTGCAAGCTCACTGCTTGAGCAAGACAGAGTTGACCCTGCGTCTTGCCAAGCAAATTATATATTCCATCATCTTCCTCCTCAGCCACGATACGGGAGGAGGAGATTGTGCAGGTGTAGTAGAGGAGACTATATTTTGGAGGACAGGCCCCAAGGGCTGCAAAGTGGCTAAAGCCACTACGGTCCACAAGCAGTGTTAACTGAGCATAGTCCCATGAAATGTAGAGGGGTTGATGGGAGTGCCAATACATCTTAATGGAAGCCCTCTTAGGCATGAGCTTCAGAAAGCTTTGGTTGCATGGATTTCATTCTCCAAGAGCACCACCTCCCCCTATGGTGTACCCGTCTAAAGCCAACGTTTCACCTGTTGGGTCTCCACCCGTGATTGGAATTTGGCACCCATTATGAGCAAGGTGCAGCTAGTGTCCAAGCAGTAGATGGCCTTGGAGGACTGAATTTTGAGTCCAGATTAGTCCTGGCCACTCTTTGCGACCAATCACTTCTCGTCCTGGCTGCTAGTTTGAAGTATGTGTATCTATATAGTAGCCTCTAATTATGGCAACAACAGTTCAGCCTTTTCAGCCAACTGTCCTTGGAGTCTTTTCCCCCTCAGTGCCCTCACTGCTAGTGCACATTGCACCTCATGGAAATGTGCCATTGTACTTAGGCTGGCCATCTTTTATATAGCTTGTTCACTCTCATCTGTGTTCTGCATTCATTTCTCTTTGCATCCTACTTCCTCAACCTATAGATATTCCTGGTCTGCCAAGGAGTTTCTTTGTAATGGTAGTAAATTCATAACTCAGTTTCAGAATTCTCAGATCCCGTATCTTGAGTTCATATGCTAATTCATTTCAAATATTAGGTTTTCAGAATCTTAAGAGTAATACACAACTAAAAACATATAAATAATGCAGTACTGAATCATAGGAATAACATATTGTATTTATACCCACTCACTTGGACACTTGCTATTGAAAACTGGATCCGATTGCTTTCCCCCTGCAGTAACTGTGCCTTGGTGATGGTGGATGCCGAGATAACCACACTGCTGCCAAAATGCAAATCCGGACAACACCGATGCCAACCTGAGCTGAACAATGCCCTGATGCTGAGGAGGCTAAACTGACTATCATCAACTGCTCAGGTCCTAAACTGCCAAGAAGTGACTTGTACGCTTCTCCAAGATCAGAAATGCTGCACATGAAATTGCTGACTGCTGGCCCTATCCTAGAAATGTTTCATGATGGCACAAACTGCTTCCATGATGGGATGAATTACTCCAACATATCTTAAACCCAGTAGAAGTTGAAACTGCAATCAATTGATATCGATTGTCAAATGCAAAAATTGACCTTGCTTGTCAAATGCAGGTCATGGCAAATCCTAATTGCTACAAATATGCAATGTAATAGATTGGAAATGATCAAACACAAATTGTGCATAATATAATGCATTGTACAAGGTCATCAGAATTGGTCAACACTTGGTTAACTAAAGTAAATATATGTTGGTATTAGGTTGTACATGTCATGGGTCTTAACACTGTATCTGTTGTGCATTTCATGGGCTGTTAGTATGTAATACTGTACCTTGGTTTGGCCATTATCTTCCCCTAGGCTAGTTTCTTAGGCTTCCTAGGTCATCCTTGGGAACCTTAGGCTAGTTTCCTTTAGGCTTGGCAACACTTTTTCAAGTCTTCCACCACACATTTCCTTTTTTCCTTTATTTCCACAGCATCTAACACTCATTTAGCTCTCTTTTTCATTTAACACCACATCCAAAGCATCTCAATATGAAACATCTGGTATGCAGGTTTCTTTCTTAATTCTTTCACACTGGGTTTTGTATTTCAGTTAGGACTAACATTGCAGGTATTTTACTGGTCTTACTGGGCTGAAGGTTTGGTTTTTTAGTTCCTGCCTTGGTGATGTTAGAATTTGCCGATTCTGGGCAGTGCCTGATGTAATTTGTGTGGTGTGGACATTTACTGAAGTGTCAAAGTGCGGTGTGTCTAGGACTTGCCACATTTAGACTATTAGGCTGATATTCACAATTATTGAACTGAAACGCAGGCAAAACAAAGGAAAAGCAAGATAGATGCATGAAAGGTGGAAGGACACAGCTTTCCCACCATGTCCTTATGTGGAGATCCCAAGTATGTAGGGGTTTCCAAACAGTTGTAATGATAAAGAAATACCACAAGGGCATCAAGCTTTGGGGCCAACTGTTCTTTGTGTTGAGGTTTAGGAGCATTTTAGCTCCATTGTTATATTTTCTTTTCTGTCGCTGAATTTTAGTTTTTAAAATTAAGCATTTGCAAGTTATGTATGCTAACCTTTGGTTCACCGAAGGCTGGTTTCAGCTGCCAATAGGCTAGGGGCGCAGCAATAAAGTATGGTGATGGAGCATGGAAAAGGGTAGTGGAGAGCTTGGTTAGGACAGGTTTGAATGTGGCATAAAGGGGTAAAAATGGGAGTTCACAATGTCTCCCCTTTTAGAGAATATTTTGAGCTAGTTGTCCTATTGAAAAGTCTCAAGTGTCATTTATATGTATTTAATGTTTTGGGGACTATTTTAAGAGCCAAAAAGATGTGAGATAACTATGATAAATTAAATCACAATTTTAGGTGGCTTAGTGCCATAGACACTACTGGTTGTACTCAGATGGGTGATAACTACAAGATCAAATCCTTATATTCAGCAGTGCCTCCAAGAATCACCACAACTTGGGCCTCTAGATAGGCGACTCCAGTAGCTCTATATTATGGGTTCATCATCGATAATTACCTAAAAACTGGCCGAGCTTTAGGACATTAATTTTACTCTAGAAGATACCTTGTTGTGATAGACCAAAGGATTATAGGAAATTTTTATGAAGTGGATGGGCTTATTCCATCCGTTTATCTATTCTCTTTGAGTTCTTCATAAAAGGTTTGATCAAATGTGGTTAAAAGAGAATGGAAATAACTGATCACATAATCCCTGCAAGGTGCACAGCTGTCAAATTTGCTTTCAACAAAATGAATTGTCCTTATATGTGTCCGATTAGTGAGGAGCAGTATTGTGGTCTACTAGTCACTACTCAAGGTAAGGAGAGCACCCATAAAGTCAAGCTCGTTGGTGTTGGTTGGCTTTTGAATATGAGTTTGTCAGTGAGCATGGACAGTGCTTAGGAGCTCTTGTTTTTGACATTGGATTTCTAATTACAGGCTCTTCAGTGAGCATGGACAGTGTTTAGGAGCTCTTGTTTTTGACATTGGATTTCTAATTACAGGCTCTTCTGCTGTTTATGATGAATATAAAAAGATACTGACTTGAAAGGGTTGATCCGAGCTGTCATAATCCATGTAACACACACATATTTGCAGTGTTTATGGGTCTAATTACTTAGGAAACGCCTTGACTAAAAAAATTTCATTAGATAAGTGTAGTCAATTTGAGCATTTTGTTAGTGTGTAGATATTTTTCTCCTGTAAGTGATACTCTCCTCTCATTTTTGCCAACTTCATTTTCAAATGCAAGGAGCTGTTCACCTGGTTTTTATGCAGGCTCAGAAAAGAATTTGACTTTTTAAACCCTTCAGTTGGAGCAATAGGCATTTTGAGTTCTATAAAGTGCTATGTGAAGCAGTGTGGAGAATGTTTCTGCTTTGGATAAAATTTCTTGAATGATCCTAAGTATGATGCAGAGCCATGGCTGTGCAGGTACACATGGGGTCTAGGTAACTTTGGACAGCTTGGGCATCGCTCACTTCAGTCTCCAAACAAAGAAGTACTTCCTAGAAGAGTAGTAGGTTTGGAAGGTGTAAAAGTGAGAGACATTGCTTGTGGCGGTGTCCACACATGTGCTGTATCAGCTTCAGGAGCTCTTTATATGTGGGGTGGGGGCCAGGCTGGACAGCTAGGCTTGGGTCCACAGTCTGACACGTTTTCTTGCTACTCAAATGATTTCAGTGTGTTTGCAAGGAACATCCCTGTGCTCCTTGTCCCTACAGGTGTAATTCAAGTCACTTGTGGGCAGTGTCACACTCTTGTGGCAATGAAGGATGGAAGAATACTTGGATGGGGATATAATAGCTGCGGGCAAGCAGCCACTGGAAGGTCCCCATATGCATGGCACCCTTCTCCTATAGATTGGTAAGTTGATGACTTACTGGTGAAAATTGGGATTCTGGAGAAATTTACTTTACAGTTCCATATGTTAGGCTATGATTTTTGAAACGAGTACCCAAGTCATCTGGCCAGACACTCAAATCGTTTTCCAACAGGTGTGTTGGGGAAGTTCGCAGATTAGCAGCTGGAGGGGGCCATTCTGCTGTGTTGACTCAAGCATGTTCCTTGAAGGAACTCTGTGAGCTGAAACTTGCGGACTCAGTAACTCCAGAAAATGCTGTTACAATCAAAGAAGCTGCAATCAGGAATCATTCAGATGCACTTGCTCGATATTGTGAACGTTTAAGGTCTTTTAGAGCCACATCCTTAAGCCCTTGCTTTCTTCTTTTTTGGGATTTTGCACCTTTATGCCAGGTTTTTTGAAATGCCAGTTTCTTTAAGCCCTTGCTGTATTCGTTTTTTGATTTGCCAGTTTTCTTGAAATGCCTTCTAGTTGGTATGGTCTACCCATCTAATTACAGGCCTTTCTGAAACTGCAGGGAGTTCATCTTAATTGAAGGACAGGAATTTGATTAACGTTAGCATTTATGATGGGCACTCGTAATTCCAATTTCATAGTGCTGTCCAAATTCAGTTTTGTCTAGCCAGAAAATTCATTTCACCCTGCACATTGCAGGTTGGTAAAACATGCAAAAAACCATATAGCCAATTCTGAAAAAAGGTGCATTGCAGTTTGACATAAAGTGTACAAAATTGACTCTCTGCAGAATTTTGAAGGTTGGCGTTGAGGCAAAAACTTTTAAGATTTCACTAGATTTTGGCATGAACTGTACAAAATTGACTCTCTGTAGACTTTTGAAGATTAGCATTAGGCTAAAACATAAAATTATCAGATTTTACTAGTTTCTGGAATTAACTGTTCAAAATTGACTCTCTAAGACTTTTGAAGAGTCGCATTAGGCGAAACTGTGACATTTCACTAGTTCTTAACTTCAAAAGGACTTTCTTTTTTGGTATCCAAGATGAATCAACATGTAGCTTGCAGTTGTACGAAGTATCTGCATAGTATGTGTGCTCGTGGTTATCCCTTAATAGTCATTGACCACTGTGGACAGCATGATGGCAACACTTATTTGTAATGCTATCATGTCTCCAAGAAAATTTAGCTTAATGGCATCATCTTCATAATATCAAGTTTATGGACACAAACTTGCTTTATGTAGATGGTAAATCGAGTGTGCTTTGCATGCATTAAAAAGGGAGCCCTTATTTGGGAAGTCTCACAAATTTTCATTTTCCAAATTCTTTCATACAATAGGCATGTTAAGATTTGGTTTCAGACAATTCACTTGTGCTTTTCTTTTTTGAAGAAGACTTTTAGTTTTATTACTAAAGTGAAAAAAATTAGTTGTTTCTTGCTTTCATCCACACTTGGAGTTGCCTATTGCTTTTTCCCTTCTCAAAAGGCTTGCCTTGAGGAGCATGGTGGCTCTTCACTAGATTAAATGGTCTTTGTCCTAAAATAACATCAGTTCTTGCGGATCAATTTAAATTCTGTGTGTAGAGTGTTTTATATAATACCACCGATGTGAATTTTATTCATCACCACCAAATACCTTTGTCTAAATGGTTGCAAGTTTCCTTACTCATCTCTTGCAAACTAAGTCTCCAAGATATGCCAATGGGGTTGTAGCCTTGTTGGATCAAGTGTGGGTTGAGTATTGTGGGTGTGAGTTGAATCCTCAGTTTGCACTTCTCTATCAACACCAATATATTTGCGTTTAGGTCTCCAAGTTATGATTTTAGAATTATGTTTTACTTTTTTGTGTGCATGCATGTTCTTTACGTGCTACATTTGATGATTTTTTCTTTTTGTTTTCTCATACTGAGATCGAAGCTTGGGTGTTTACCGCAACTATCAATTTTACAAAGAAGGTTTTGGAAGAATGTGATGTAATTCCTCATAGAGGCTACATGAGTTCTACATAAGATTGTCTTGCATTTAGTCTTCAAGAAAATATTGCAACCTTCATTTGGGAATGTATATTTTGATGGAGCTTTGAATTGATGACAAATATTAGAAGACTTCAAGGTTGGGCACAACCAATTCTAGTACCTTTTCAACCTTAAGGGAGCATGCCATGCATTTTGTTATGAAATTGCTAATGTTACAAGATAGAAATGATGCTTGATAGGCTATCAGTGGATAGGTTTATCATGGTAGTTGATTTAAGTTCAATGGAGATGATAGATAAAGCATTGTAGATGGCGAGTCTTCATGGTGCAAATCTTTTAAGGCGGATGGACTTTCACTTGTTAACAATTGGAGATGGGGATCAAATCACTACATCTTTTGTTTTAGAGAGCATGATTTGATGATTTTGGACAAACCTGGGCTTCTTTTCATATAATCCATAGATGAAGATAGGGAAATAGCAAATTTTTATGTATTTTAGCAAAGGGAATTTTGTGCAATAGTAAAGGCTAAATGATGGACTATTGGTCTTGGTGCAATATGCTTATAAAAGTAACTTCATATGTTTAGACAACTTGATTTCTCATTGCTTGCTTGCATTAGGAGCAAATATGAAATTTTAGTTGCTCTTGATGGTGATGTAAATTGAGACTTAGGTGATAAATCTAGATATGTTAGAATTGCTATCAAAAGGACATGCCATGTTGAAGCACTCAAAGAACTATGATTGCACAGGGGCTACATAGATTCTTGTAACACCAAGGTCATGCATTCTGTCCATATGTTGCCTTATGCATTTAACATGGGATAAAGCCTAAATGCCTATAGAGAGTTTAGATGCCATTGAAAAAAATAATCTTCGATTAATTTTGTACTCTATATAGTCAAACTACTAAGGTACAAAAAGGTAGAGGAGGGGATGAAATATGTTGTGAATGAGCACATAGATAAGGTGAAGATGAAAGAGTTTTAGTGAGAGCGTCATTCAAAGTCCCCTAAGGCTAATAGCTTTGAGGAAAGAAGAAAATGTTAATAGCTTTGAGAAAAGAAGGAAAATGCAAAAATGATTGTTGAAGATTGCCATTCTTCTAAACCTAGTAAGATAGCTAAGCAATTGACCAAAAATGGCTTGGAGATGCACACTTTAGTACATGCATTAGGATTCCGTGGAGTGGGCAATTATATATTCAACCAAAAAAAGGGTGGCAACCATTTCATGGATGTGGATTAAAGGACTATACATTATGTTTCATGTCAAGCAAGACTTATGCCATATATAGTTCATAGTTACCTACAAGGTTGAGATGTCTAATGAGGCTATTGGAGAAAATGAAGAACTGAGTAGCGTGGAGAGTGAGGCCAAGGGCTTGCTCAAGATTGAGGTTGACCCATGGGATCGTTTCCGAGTTACTGGATGAAAGCTTTCGTAGGAGCATAGAAGAGGAGAATGAAGGGCTAGCAAATAAGATCACATTGTTCAGGGAAAGGTGTGCGACAATGTGCTCAGATTGAACACTAGGGTTGTTTTGGTATTTTTTTTATGGGTAAGCCTCCAAAGCTTATGGAAGTGGCTGCTTGGTTCAACACTATCCTCAAGGGGGAGGATAGTGTCAAACAACCAAGTATACTAGGGGTGTGGGTTTTAAGGTCATGCTAGACAAGAGAGGGATGCAACACACAGAGGCTAATGGAGCAACAAGTATACTTCTAGGGGCCTTGACCTCATAGGTGCCGAGCCCCCTTGCCAACCAGTGGAGATTGGTAGTGATCGCCTCTGAAAAGAATGTCCATTTTTTTGTTATTGACTCACATACATAACTTTGGAATATGTTACCTAAGATTGCAAGGGGATTGGGGAAAACATTGTATGTTCCATTGGACACCTTGCTGGTTCGTTCAAGAAGAGTGTTTATCTACTTTGGGATACGAAAATGGAGAAGCTAGAGTAGCACATCGATGTCAACATCCCATATGTTGGAGCACTTAAGCAAAGGCTGGTTTGGAGTAAGTTTGTGGGGATGTGTTTCAAGTGTGGAAACCCAACTCACGTTCCCTATTGGTGGGTGAACAATCCAACACTTGGCGAATTCTACTTCGCAATGATAGGAAGAGCCAACATCAAAGGATCAAAAAGCAACGTCACTATCAATGCTTGGCTGCCACAAGCCAGTTATCCCTGTGGTAACTTTTCTGACACCTCTAGCTTCAAATTCCGAAACACTAAAGGATCGATAGGCATTGGGGGCATTCCTACAAGCAATGCCCTCAAGCTAAGGAAGACAATGACATGCACAAGGGGAAGAAAAGCAAATAGACCTAGGTTGAAGTGGCAAATAGGCTGAGATAGGAGCCCAAGGATGCTAGGGATAGGAGCAAGGTATAAGAAGACGAGGAAGGTTAGTTGCTAGTGCTACTTCAAAAAAGGAAGGTGCCTTAAAACAAGCAAATGATTGAAGTGTTGCAAAGCACATGGGCAAGTCTATATTGGCACATAGCCTCCATACCTAAGAGTAACAAGGGAAGGGCGAGTAATAGAATGTTGTTCAAGTGGTTGGACAAGGAATACACTAATAGTAATGCAAAAGTGCAGGTGACATTAGCTAGTAGGGAAGCAAATCTCATCAATATCCAAGATGTGGGATGGTTTGAAGCACAAACAAACTTGAAGAAAAGAGGTAAGGAGGGAGTCAAAGCATTGTTTACGATTCAAGTGGTATGGAAAAAGAAAAGGCTTTAAAGGGAAGAGCAATGAACAAGCAGTGCATGATGTAGGAGCAAAGGAGCTTTAGGCCACTTTACAAAAGAATGTTGAATATAATGAGGACTAATCAGTACTTACATGCAACCCAAGGTGTCTATAAAGGCACCAGATTAGGTTGATGATGGAAGGCAACACCAAAAGACAGAGGGGAATCCCTAAATATCAAAGTGTTGAAATCTGCAGCATCAGAAAGCATATGAATGAATGGCCATGCGGGGGAGGATAGCGATAAATAGGCCATGGTTGAAAATTGGTCGAATGTTGGTAGAATATGCCCAAAAAGTTGGTCGACCTGATAAAATAATCAAGAGAATGTTTTCGCTCTATCTTGACTAGTGTTGCGAATGATCGTGTCTGAACACACTTAAAAAGAAATGCATTGGTTGGAAAATAACTAGCCAATGTGAGCCTAAAACTAACCAAAAAAGAAATGCATGCTCTAAATAGGGCTAACTCCTCGTCAAAACACATGACAGATTGAGGGTTAGAGCTCCTCATGTCCTCATCTAACTCACAATATAGCTCACAGGTAGGACATGACTAAGAAAGATACATATGACTACTAACAGTCACTCTCAGATTGTGGATGTAGCTAAAAGCCAAAGAAGATGGAATGGATCCAAGGGTGGCAGAAGAAGTGCTAGTATTGGTGAAGCCCGTCGATGTAGCTTGTCCCAATCAAGAATCTCCTCATGATCCTATGAATCTCCTTTGAAACACAAGGGGCCACAGAATCCATAGCCGCATCACCAATATTGTCCCCCTCTAAAAGGAATGAGGGATAAAAGGGAACTACAAGAGATGGTGGGGGGTGGGACGGAAGTTGTAGGATAGATGGTGCACAATCAAGAATAGATGTGTCTATGGAAGACTAGCTTAGAGGACCCTATATGATGAAAAGGGAATAGAGCTTGTAAAGCCCTCTCTCGTGCCAGCTAGATCAACTCCAAACAGTAAGCTAAGAATGGTCTTCTCCAAGTCCTCACTTTGGCAATGATATCATACATCCTCCAAGTCCTCACTTTGGCAATGATATCATACGTCCTCCAAGTCCTCACTTTGGCAATGATATCATACATCCTCCAAGTCCTCACTTTGGCAATGATATCATACGTCCTCCAAGTCCTCACTTTGGCAATGATATCATGTGAGTGTGCAACGGAGGAGAAACATGAACAAAGAGAGAGAAGGGAAGAGAAAGACTATAAAGAAAGAAGACAATGGAAGAAGACAATTTGCATTGAACCTAAAAGAATGTTGTATACAAAGAGGACCGATCAATCCCTACACATAGCCCAAGGTATCGATGAGAGCACCGGATTTGATTGATGACATTGCAACATCAAAATACAAAGTGACTAAAAACTAGCCAATTGTTTACTGCTAGAATATTCCCAAAAATATGACTGACCTGATAAAATAATGAAGAAAATGTTGTGGCCCCATCTTGGCTAGTGTGAACACAATCTAGACCCACTAAAAAAGAAATGCCCATGTTGGAAGATAACAACCATTGTGAACACACCTAAAACTCACTAAAAAGGAATGCATTCTCTAAATAGAGTTGCCTCCTCTGTCAAAAGACATTATAAACTAAGTATCAAAGCTCCTACTACATCATTTGACTTAGATTGAGACTCATAGGCAAGAGATGACTTAGAAAGACACATATGACTGCTAATAAGAGGTGGTGGATCAAAAAGGTCTAGCCTACTTAAAGGAGTATCTTTAAAAGAAGGAGAGCCTACGATCATACAACACCTTGAGATCCGAAGATATTGGGCTGGGTTGGACTGATGGTACACAACTTTAAATGGGGAGTGGTTGCCTGTTGAGGTAGCCATACTTTGGTTGACAAGGGGGCTTATATAATTGAGCATTGGATTAATCGGGATGGAGGGGTTGTAATAGCATATCAAGGGGCTCCCAAATGGGGCCTAACCCAGGTATCTAAGCCTATGTGGGATCACATAGTTGGAAGGCTTCCTCAAATCGTCAACAATAGCAATCAAGAAGAGTCCCAAAAGTGGCCTCCTCTGTGGTTGGGTGGAAGAAGCCCAAGGGAGGCATTGGTAACAAGGTTGGTGAAAATAATTTTATGTGTGAGAAAGAAAAGAGAGTGAAAGGATGACCAGAGCATGGAGCATCATGGTTCCAAGAGAAAGACCAAAATTCATATCATAAAAATAAATGTACACTAAAACTTCCCTTCCAAGACAAGGTGTTTGTATGGCATATAGTCATGGGCACCATATCAAGGGCCATGCCATGCTTAAATTGACTAACTTAAACAAGTGAAAGGGAGTGTGAGTACCAAGGCCACCCAAACATTGACTACACAAGGGCCCCACTTGTTTCAACTAGGAGAGAGGGTGCTTGAAGTGAGAGAGAACCATTTAGCGAAGAGAGAAAAAGGAATTCAAGAGAGAGCACATGATTTCCACCAATCAACGATTGCCATGTCTTTGGTCTTCTCCAAGTTCATTGAGTACCACCATTTTCAGAGGTACTACTTGTGACACAAAGGTCAAGAGTGGCCAAATAAACTAGCCACACGCTATTAAACTTGACTATGTAAACTTATGCAAGTGAAATTAACTTAAGTGTGACTTGGCTATGATGGCTAATAGGCTTGGTGAGAGAGGTATCTTGAATGGTGAATGCTCGTGTGATGCAGTGCAGACAATGAGACATCTATTTTGGGATGTGTGTGTAGTGACTCAAGCCTTTGAGAGAAGTCCTACCACACATTAGGTTTGGTGTTCAGAACGGAGAGGATATGCAAGCTTGTATCTTTGACGAATGTGGGTCCCTCTGTAGGGAAAAATTGGGGGCCTTTCATAGCATTAAAGAAATTTGGGAATCGATAAATAGGATTATATTTGAGAGGTTGGTTGAGAAAGCGAAGTGGAGTAAAGTGGCATCAAAGGAGTGGTGGTTTTGGGTATGTTGTGTCTATCTGACTTGTTAAACTAGTTTGATCTTAGCTAGCATCTAATCGATATTTATTATCATTATTATTATTATTACAATATTTTGGCATCTAAAAGAAATTCTTACATTCATTTTCAACTAATTTTTACTTCAAATCACCAAAGCTCTCATACATTTATTCCCTAGATCTACATCTATTGTTTCTTAAATTGCCTCATGCATGGGGGATTGGACACATGCTAGAAAATGGCATGGTGCATGTGTCCTTTCCATGGTGGGTATTTCCTAAAGAAGGATGTGCCCTTTAATGATGGATGCACCCTAAAACTAGCTCATCAAGAGATAAATAGAGAGAGAGAGAGAGAGAGAGATAAATAGAGTCTCTCTCTCTCTCTCTCTCTCTCTCTCTCTCTCTCTCTCTCTCTCTCTCTCTCTCTCTCTCTCTCTCTCTCTCTCTCTCTCTCTCTCTCTCTCTCTCATTTGTTCATTTCTCAAAGTGGTAATCTCTATGTTAGAGCCTGTTTTAATTAGTAAATAGATGTCATATAGACTTTCTTTATTTTGAAGTTGTGAAATGACTATGGTCTTATTCTAAGAGCCATGACATGCAAGCCAGTCTAGACTTGTGCAAGTCAAGCTAGTCTAGTGCATGGACATGTGTAAAAGTACCTTCCACTTGCACTCAAACTCTAATGGAACTTTTTCTAAATGACATGTCTTATTAAAGATGAAATCTAGTATACTTCACTAATATTATGTATAATACACTTAGATCTCTAGATAGTTTGAGACTTCATCTAGATAAATGAAAGGCACTACAAAAAATGTAGCTGTCACATGAAATATCAGCCACCCTGTCAAATTTAGGGCCTCTCTCTCTCTCTCTCTCTCTCTCTCTCTCTCTCTCTCTCTCTCTCTCTCTCTCTCTCTCTCTCTCTCTCTCTCTCTCTCTCTCTCTCTCTCTCTCTCTCTCTCTCTCTCTCTCTCTCTCTCTCTCTCTCTCTCTCTCTCTCTCTCTCTCTCTCTCTCTCTCTCTCTCTCTCTCTCTCTCTCTCATTTGATCATTTCTCAAAATAGTATTTCTATCTTAGAGTATCTTCTAAATAGTAAATACAAGTCATATAGACTAAGTTTGCTTTGAAGTTGTGAAATGACTATGGCCTCACTCTAAGAGCCATGACATGCATGTTAGTCTAGACTTGTGCAAGTCAAGCTGGTCTAATCCATAAGCACACATAAAGTACCTTCTACTTGCACTCAAATTGTAATGGAATTGTTTCTAATTGACATATTGATACATTATGAAAGGAAGGTATCATGATAACCTGCCAAATTCAAGCCTACACAATGAATTGTTCATTGATGTTATGCAAACCTAATGTTTCCCCTCTACTTGCATTCACACATTCTCTTTCTAGTCAGCCATTGCTAATCAGCATACATGTGGTCCATTATAGTGCTTAGCTTAATCATACCCATTATAGCAGTAAGCTTAATCATAATATTGCTTTCTTAATTATACCCTCATAGGGTAATGTTGTGCCTACAATAATAATAGCCATATTTTTCAATAGTAAAGAGGCAAAAGATTATGTCATACCATGCCTTGTTCACTTTACTTACAAGACCCCCACAAAGTCTAGTACTTGTCTAGTAAGAGCTTGGCCATCTTTGTGGTCTATTAAAAAAGGTATCATATCACATGGATTATGATTAACACAGTAGAGTGATAGTGAGATGTATGTGGTGACATGATCCCTAGACATATATCTTTCATACATGGTTATGGGCCAACTTTTGTAGAAGGTTCTTACTTGAGGCTTCCACACCCTTGTGCTTTGTCTTGTAAGTTTGTTTGAAGTTTTCAACACTAACCTTAATTAAGCCCTCAAGCCCTTCCATGGTCTACTAAAAATAGTATTTGAGTTTCTTGAGAGGCTCGATTCCTGCCTTAAGGTGTCTCTTTCCTGTTTTGCTTTTGCGCTAGAGCTATGTTTAGTTCTTCAATCTCCCTGTGCTGGCTTCTTTAGTTCTGTTTGTTCTTGTGCTTACTTCAAAGATGTGGTGATGGTTTTGTTGTACTAATCAGATCACCTTGGTCTTCTTTATTGGTATGGAAATTATGGTGGATTCGACATATGTAAGCATGATCGGTATTTCTAACACTTCAAAAGGAATTGATTAAGGGAAGATTAGTTTTTGTAATCTTGAAAGGCTATAAACCTAGATATCATAATAATTGCAAAATAGATTTTCATACAAAAACTATGAGTAATGTGTGAATAAAACTAGAATTATGCAAGCATGAGATCATGGTTATCATTTTCTTTTCCATATTGCATATCACAATTGGCTACTTAACCTAGTGGTATGGCTAAGAGACCATAAACACGGAGTGAACAATTCAAAATTCATAATTGAGTATAGTTGTAAACAAAATATATTGGATAGTAATAATTGACACACACTCATAAAAGGTAGAGCCCAAGTGGAAGTGCACAAGAAAAAGCAAGAGGAAAGCAAGAGCTATGGCAAATGGAGAGAGAGAGAGAGAGAGAGAGCATATGTGAGAACTCCAATAGTCACAATGTATGACCAACCTTCCCTTCTTCAATAGTCACTAAAAAAATAAAGAATAAGGTGACACTAATGAGCGCCCGCCACCTACAATGTGCAAGTATGTGGTCACGGTGTGTAAAGCAAATACAAGGCAATGTAGGCACATGCACCTTTACTCCCAACAACCTCCCACTTAAAAGCAAAGGTGCCTCTAGTGAGGAGAGAAAAAGAAAAAGTGATAAATTACAAATGTACATAAAGTACAATAGGATGAGGAATAGATATCATTTCATTCTATGCCCATCATCTTTCTAAGGAAGGAAAAACATTCTATTGAGAGACTTTTAGTAAGTAGGTTTGTAGGATTCTCGTTAGTCGAGATCTTGAAAACCTCAACAAACTTGTCATGTACTACTGTAGGAGCTTTCACTCAACCGCCAAGACCCACAGACTGCTTGTTGTTTCAAGTATTCCAAGCCGAGCACTAATGGCTACCTCTCATATAACCGACGCGCCATCCATATCTGCAGGTGTAGTGAGCTTACCTCCATGCCGATCGAGTTACGTCCTCTCCCGCGCACTCCGGTAGCTCCACGATCCAAGTGCAAGCTTCAAGCGAGCTCCGTCCTCAAGCTCCACGCTCCAAGCTCCATCGCCGCGAGCAAGAGAAGAGAAGAGAAGAGAAGAGAAGAAGAGAGGAGAAGATGGAGAGCTTCTCCTCCCCGGTCCCTCACCCTCACACACTCACTCCCTCACACTCCCTCTCTCAAGCACAAGCTTAAGCAAGCAAGAACAAGAAGAACAAGAAGAAGAAGAAGAAGAGAGCCACTTTTTGCCACACACAAGAATGAGCTTCTCCTTCACTTTTCAACTTTATATACAAAACCCTAAATCCCTTTTGGGCGGTCATCCCCTTATCCCCTTTTTTACATGGCCGACCGTGGCCTAGGCCCTTTTTCCCATTGTCCTTCTATCTTCGTAACTTCCTTTCCACTGCCCATCTACCTTTACAAATTGCACGAGTGAGAGCCCATCACTCTTAAAATAAATCATGGTGCTCTTGCACTTTTTTACAAAAGTATTGACTTGCGCTTTTTCTTGTGCACCTTTTTCCTTTATTTAGGACTTTTCTGCACTTCTTGTGTTTCCATATTTTTCTTGGCATGCCTTCGTCTTCCGTTTCACTTTTTCCTTGGCCTTATCTTCTGATTCAGCTTTTCTAGATTTTCCACCTTTGTTCGTTTGAGGGTTAACTTTACCCCCCTAATGAAGTTATAGCTCACCTCAATATGCTTTATCTTTGCATGGAAGATTGGATTCTTGGCCAATTGAATAGCACTCATAGAATCTGAATCTATGTAGGAGTAAGAATAATACCAAGCTCCTAACCATAGGGCCTCCTTGCAAGCCTCAATGGTGGCTACAACATACTCTACCTTAGTAGTAGATAAGGCCATGCATTTTTGTACTCGGGACATCCAAGAAAAAGTACCTCTAGGAAAAGTGAAGACATGTTGAGAGGTGAAATTCTTACTCTCTACATATCCTATATAGTTGACATTAATATAACCCACACCTGCATAGCAAATGCTCATATCTACAATGCTCATATCTACAATACCTTTCAAGTACCTCATGATATCCTTCAAGGCGTCCCAACCTCATTGGCTAGATGTAGCAATATAGTGTGCCATAACTCATGCTGCAAATGTTATATCAAGGCGAGTGGCTATCATGGCATACATTGAATTACCCATTGCGAAAACATAAGGGATCTTAGCCATCTTAACTTTCTGCTCATCTAGGGACATGGGAAGGTAAAGGACAGCCAATAGGCTTAACATCCTACATATGAAATTGCTCAAGCACCTTCTATATGTATGCTTGCTATGCTAGGTAAATAATCATCTTAGAGTGATTGCATGATGCCCATCCCAAGAATATATGAGGCTTGTCACATATCCTTCATCTCAAAGCTATTCTTGAGCTAAGTTTTAACAGCATCCAGCTCATCATGAGCACTCCTAGTCAATATATCATCCATATGAAGTACCAAGATAATAAGACTACCATCATAAGCCTTCTTCATGTAAAAACATAGATCATATTAATGTAGGAGTAAGATTATGACTACATAAATGCATAAAACTTATACCATTCCCTATGTGCCTACTTAAGATCATAAAGGATGTTTTTCAACTTGTCCACTAAGTGTTCCCTACCCTTTTCTTAAAATCCATTAGGCTGTTGTATATAAATCTCATCATGCAAGTTCCCATGTGAGAAAGTAGTTTTAACATCCATTTGATAGAGATCTGGATCTAACTCAACAACTAAGGCCAACACCAAGCGTAGGGTGGTCATCTTGACTATAGGAGAAAATATCTCATCAAAGTCAACACTATGCTCCTGCTGAAAACCCTTAGCAACCAATCTGGCCTTATATGCTGGCTTGGGGCATCAAAGGGTACTCTTTAACTTGTACACCCACTTGCATGGCAATGCATGTTTTTCATTGGCAAAGGAACCAAATCCCATGGATGGTATTTTTATAATTATTCATACTATGTGGCCCTCTCCCAAGAGTGACTATCATCTTTGTATATGGCCTTCTCATAAATAAGTGGCTCACTAGAATATGCCACCATAACATAATCCATGGAGGGCTCAAACCAATCACGCTGATGTCTATCTCTCGTAGACCATCTCAAAAGAAGCTGTGGGGCTTATGAAAATAGATAAGAGCAAAGAGAGGTGAAGAAAACAAGAGCATACACTCAAAACCAATGGAGACTTGAGCACACAAAGAGCATACACTCAAGACTTGAGCACACAAAGAGATAGGGATGAAATATTATTCTTTTTCTTCTTCCACACAAAAGAATCAAGTCTACAATTTGATAAAATACTAATATAAAAGTACCACACATATATACAAGTGGTCACTGAGTGTGAACCTACTAAGGAAAGAAGAGGTGGCACAATAAATGTGCCATAACCAAGGATGGTTGGACTGTATGGAAATAGTCTAGATGTAGAATCATTGGCATATCATCATGTCGGTCACCTAATATGCTAGTGAGAAATAACGTACCACATCACCAATGCATGTAATGGATGCTAGCTTTGACATCTCAACACTGCTCCTTGAGCTTAGCATGAGCTCCAAGCATAGTCCTAAAGCATTGAAGCTTCTCACCTCTCAAGGCCTTGGTGAAAATGTAAGCAACTTGATCCTCTATCTTGACATAAACCAAGCCAATGTCGCCTGCCAGAGCCTACTCCCAAATGAAATGGTAATGAATCTCTATGTATTTGATCCGCATATAATACATTGGGTTCCTAACCAATTGAATGCTATTAAGGTTATCACAGTAAATGATAACCTTCTTGTCTACCTGCATTCCCATATAACCAAGTAGCTTGTGTAACCAAGCTACCTCACATGCTGCAATTGTAGCACCTCTGTACTTTGCCTCTATACTAGACAATGCAACTATTAGTAGCTATTCCTTGTTTCTCCAAGCAACAACATCACTACCAAAGGGAAACATAAAACTAGTAGTAGATCTCCTATTTAAAATATTACCAATCCAATTTGCATATGTGTAAAAATGCAAGTCCAATGGTACACTTGCACCGTAGAATAAGGCATAGTCCAATGTGGACTTGACATGGTTCAATGTGCACTACACTGCATCCAAATGTGGCTTTTGTGGAAGTTGCATAAACTAACTCTCCAAACCAACTATGTAGTTTAGGTTTGGCCAAGTGATCATCAAATAGATAAGGCTACCTATAATCTCCCAATACATAGTGACATCATTAATCAAGTCACCCTCATGTGCACTAAGCTTAGTATTAACATCCAAAGGTATAGAAATAGGCTTGCAATTAGCCATGCCATACTTTTGCAACATATCCAACACATATTGTCTCTCTAAGACAACCATACACCTTTTAGAGTCTTGATCATCTCTATGCCAAGAAAATATCACAGCTCTCCTAAATCCTTTATCTCAAATTCGGTCTCGAGGAGACCCTTCACATGGTTAATCTCTGTTTCACTATCACCCACAATGATCAAATCATGCACAGATATATTAATAACCACAATATCTGCATTACTCTTATAGACATAAAGTGAGTGATCAGCCTATGCTCTGTAGAATCCAATCAATGCTAACAAGGTATTCTACAATCTATCATGCCATGCCCTAAGTGCTTGCTTCGACCCATACAAGGCCTTACGAAGCCTACATATATAATCTGGATGACTCTAATCCACATAACCAGGTGGTTGCTCCACATAAACTTTCTCTTGCAACTCTGCCTACAAGAAGGCCTTCTTAACATACATTTAATGCATGATTAACCTTTTGATGCAACAGCTACTATGATAGCCTTTATCATGGCCATTTTACCCATTAGAGAAAAATCCTCATCATAATCAATACCAAGAGTCTACACATGCTCTTTTGCAACTAGTCATGTGCCTAATGGACCTATTTGACTTATACTTGACCTTGTAAATCCATTTGCAGCCAATAGCTTTCTTGCCTTCATGTAAAGGCACCAACTGTCATGTATTATTCTCCTTAAGTTCGGCCATTTCTTTGTACATAGCACAATCCCAATACTCATTACGCACCATTGTATCCTCAAAAGAAGTGGGTTCCACATCTTGCACAACCTTAGCCATATATGCATAGTGATGAGCTACATAGCTATCATATGTTAATCACTATGTCGGCTTTATTACTCTACTTGACCTGCATAGACCTAGATCACTATCGAGTGCTTTAGAATCCTCTTGTGTCTTTTTGCACACTACCAAGTGTTTTAATAGATGGAGTCCCAAACTCCTCATCCAAGCTCTACCCATAGCCATCTGAATCAGCTCAACATGAGAGAAACATGATTATACATGTAACGTGTCCACTTGACCACTTGTGGGACACATCTTAGCAGCCCATCGGGAGGGGAGTCTAGAAAGCGCCACCTGGCACTCGCAATGAATGTCACAGGGTTTGCGATCTAAGTCTTCTCGAGTCTGCCCCAAAGTGGAAGTATCCGGCAGTTCCCACATAGGACTGATCTAAAGTCAGGGTTTCTTTCCTATCAGCCAAGTCTTTAGGAAGTAGCTAGCGTCGAGCTCCAGATGACCCACTTTGAGTAGGAACAACAGAGTCGAAGCAGATTTATGCTGCACTTGGTTCATAGAGAACGGGAAACGAGAAGGATGCACCGCTCAACCTCTCTGCCCGTAGGGCATAGTCCCATTCCGATCCCCTAAAATAGCATGAATCTGGTTCTAACTTAACAATACCTAAAGTCATCCGACGGTAAATCCTTGTGAGAAGCCTCCCAGTTCTTTGGGACCACCCAGCCGTAGGACGGACCCGTCGGGGGATTCCGTCCACCTGCTTCCCTTGATAGCTTTAGTTGTCTACTTAGGTCCTACCACATTAATGTGCGACATTTAAAATCAGCTTCATTAATTAAGCCTTTTAGGGCACAGAGTTCATTCACGTAATTTACAACACATACACAAAAACAAAACAAGCAGTCCTTTTATCAAACAAGTTCCTTAACTTATCTTTAAGTTAATATTTGTCTCCTGCCCATACAGGAGAATTATGTATCCCTTCTGTCCAATAGAAGTACTCGGTCCAAATCTCATGGCACCGAAATTTCCATCCTTTATCTAGAATAGGATCTTCCAACGTCCCAGACATTAGGCTCACGGGGATCTCCAACTCCATTCTGGACAGGCAAGGGGTGTCCAGAGCTCCACCTGATCCACAAGCGGTCTAGGAGTGAGGTGCCATTTTCGTGGTTAGCCTTTTCACCACTCGACCATCGGTCTATGAATCAAGCAGTGCCCTCTCGAGATAATCCACAATGTGATCTTGGAGATTATCCATGCGTGCAAAATATCCTTCGTTAATTAATCCAATTAAAATTCAAGCACAATCAAAGCAATGAGCCCTAATATCATATTCTAGAAAAAACATTCCTTTATTCCCATGGCAACTTGTCATTGCAGACCCCTACCATGCATTTGCTATCAACACAAGCCTTGGAATATTTATCCAAATCACAATGCAACAATCCCTTGATTGAAAGAAAAACATTTAGAGTGTTGTTCAATCAACTAACAAAACTAATTGTATTTTTCCCAAACAATACAATAATAGACAGGACAATAATTCCATCGCATATTCGCTCTCCTCCTTGGGGCCAAAGAGTAGAATTTACTTAATATTCCCTCCTTTAGCCTAAGGCATATGCTAAAGGTTCCAATACTATACATGACGTAAGTCCTATCATTCCAATGCAAATTAATCAATCTAGCAAGAGCATTTATTCATCTTCTCTAAGTGACAATTATCTTTTAGCATTTCCCTACTATGCAACATTTTTTCTTGGCTTTATCTTCCTTTCTCCTAAGGCAAGGAGTCGCATGTCATCGATGTAAAGTTTACATAATCTCTCCCATGTATGTACCGTGTATATGCATTTGCGAACTTTAAACAATATTACCCTCGATAAAGATTAATCAAAGACTCATTTGATGCTCAATACTTTAGTGTCCCATATGTTGCTTATGATATGCATGGATTCATCACATAGCAACTAGGTGTAATTTAACTCCCTTTGATACAAGCACTTCACAAACTTCATCTTTGAATATTTGAGATGCGATTTATCCTTTTTAATGACCTATTCTAGCACCACAAGGTATGGAGCCTAATGCATCTCTTGCGAACATTAAAACAAGCATCTATCAATTTGAAAATACAAAACTTACAACCGATACCGCAATTGGATTGACAATGATGCCTTCGCCCGAAGTTCTATTGCTAGTTGTAGGATTGTCATCCACACACGACATTCTTCGCTTGGAGGCCATCGTCCGCAAGTAGACTCAAGAGATTAAGAAGGGGAATAGATTCGAGATGGGAGAGCGTAAGAGAAGATGGTTAAATCAAGGATCAAGATAGAGGGAAATTGTGTAGCCTCTCGGGGCAACTTCTCTCTCTCTCTCTCTCTCTCTCTCTCTCTCTCTCTCTCTCTCTCTCTCTCTCTCTCTCTCTCTCTCTCTCTTTGTGAAGCTCTCTCACAATCTCTTGGAGGGGTATACTCTCTCTCTCCCTCTCTCTTGTAGCCTTTCGGGGTCTCCTTATGCTCCCTTGTGCCTCCCCATGCCTCATATTTATAATGAATTAGAGAGGAAAGGATAAGTCTGAGAACAAGAGTGGAGGGGTTCTTAGAAGACTCAGTGATCTGATGCTCAGATCATAAATGTGATGGTTGCATTGGCTCCAAAAGGGGGGTAAAACCCGAAGACACTTGATTAGAAAGCTCTTAGTTCACTCCTTCTTCTTTTCTCTGTTCAAAGTGATGTCTACTGCCTGTAGACTGTGATCGCGGTGCATGCGGTTTCGCAAATCACTTTTCTTTATTTCTCTTTTTATAAAATCTCCAAAACTAACTAAAACATTACTTGTCTTTTCTTTTAAATGACTTTTAGTTCTATCTTTTTAGGATAATACCTAAAATATAATAGTTTTCCCCCCCCCCTAAGAATTTAATATTTTTGGACCATTCAAACTATACACATTAATACTAGTGATTAATATGGCTCATAAGTCCCGTTCACATTGTACTTTTCGTGAAGAGTGGCTACGGTCCTTATCAATCTGAGAAAAATGTTAGATTTATGACTCTCGATTATTTTAAATATATTTTTATTTAAATGAAAATTATTAGCTATTAATGCTAGTCAGTTTTTACCTTAGCTAGTCTTTAGTTAGTAATCTTACTAGCTTATTAACTGACTAACTAACTTTCGAACTAACCAACTAACTTTTATTGCATGGAAATATTACATCCTCCCCCCGTAGAGAAATCGAGATGTCCTCATCTTGAAAGAAATTGGGGAAGACAAGCACTAATGGGGCTTATGACCTGTGGGTTAAGACCCACCATGCATCCGCTGCACTACTCTTAATGTTTCAAGTAGTGCACTCATATTATTCGAATTAACCATAGGTACAAGAGTAGGATTTATTCTCAATTGTGTTACATGTCGATTAAGCTTCTAGGAATTTTAGTCCTCCTAATAAGGTTTAGTGGGCTCTAGATCTTCGTCTTCATCTAATTCATCTATATATCCATAGACTGCACCTGTGTAGCTTCGTTTTCTTGAAGGCTCAATGTCTTCTAGACTTAGATCAGGGCAGTCTGCTTGGATGTGTCCTAGCTCATTACAATGGAAGCATTGACGGTAGGGACATCTCCTACAGATGTACCCTATCTCTCCACACGTATGGCATCTCTTATCCTGATCTCCATAGTCAACTTTGCTACAATTGCCCGATTTAAGTTCTTGGACGATTGGATTCACTCGGAGTAATGCGTCTTGCAAGTCCGTTGGACGCATTGCTTCAAGATGGTGGTTCAGAGGAGTGTTCAAGCCATGGCAAAACTTGGATACTTGTTGTGCAATATCCATAGGTAGTGCATATTTTAGTAGGATTACAAACTTTGAGTAGTAAGCTTCCAGGGTTAATTACAGCTGCTTGAACTTGAAGAATTCATTCATCTTCAAGGTCTGGTAGGTTGGCAGAAGGTATCATCCGCGTACAGCATCTTTCAACTGAGTCCACGTAACAGTGGCTTCAAAAATACCTTGATCTTTGCACCATTGCTTCCACCATAACCGAGCCTGGTCAACTAACTTCAGTTTTCCAATCATTGCTTGATTCATGGAGGCAGTTCCCAAGCCGAGAAATAGTCATCCATCGTCTTTATCCATATCTCTACTTCTACTGCGATGTCTAACCCTTCTCCATCAAACTCAGGTGCCTTAATTTGCTTGAGAAGAAATTTATTCTCTTATATGTCAGCATTCGTGGGTGCAGAAGGTGCATGACAATCAAGCCATACCACTTAGGTTATTTCTATTTAGGATATGTCTATGAACCGAACATTAATCAATCATGTATCATCATGAAGTTTTGCTCTAATACCAACTGTAACGTGTCCACTTGACCACTTGTGGGACACATCTTAGCAGCCCATCGAGAGGGGAGTCTAGAAAGTGCCACCTGGCACTTGCAAGGAATGTCACAGGGTTTGCGATCTAGGTCTTCCCGAGTCTGCCCCGAAGTGGAAGTATCCGGCTGTTCCCACTTAGGGCCGACTTGAAGTCAGGGTTTCTTTCCTAACAGCCAACTCTCTAGGAAGTAGCTAGCGTCAAGCTCCAGATGATCCAGTTTGAGTAGAAACAACACAGTCGAAGCAGATTTATGCTGCACTTCATTCATAGAGAATGGGAAACGAGAGGCATGCACCACTCAACCTCTTTGCCCATAGGGCATAGTCCCATTCCGGTCCCCTAAAACAGCATGAATTTGGTTCTAACTTAACAATACCTAAAGTCATCCGACGGTAAATCCTTGTGAGAAGCCTCCCAGTTCTCTGGGACCACCCAGCCGTAGGACGGACCCGTCTGGGGATTCCGTCCACCTGCTTCCCTTGATAGCTTTAGTTGTCTAATTAGGTCCTATCACATTTATGTGTGACATTTAAAATTAGCTTCATTAATTAAGCCTTTTAGGGCACAGAGTTTATTCACGTAATTTACAACACATACACAAAAATAAAACAAGCAGTCCTTTTATCAAACAAGTTCCTTAACTTATCTTTAAGTTAATCTTTGTCTCCTGCCCATACGGGAGAATTATGTATCTCTTCTGTCCAACAAAAGTACCCAGTCCAAATCTCATGGCACCAAAATTTCCATCCTTTATCTAGAATAGGATCTTCCAATGTCCCAGACATTGGACTCATGGGAATCTCCAACTCCATTCTGGACAGGCAAGGGGTGTCCAGAGCTACACCTAACCCACTAATCGATCATTCTTTTTAGTAGTCACTGATGCTAGTGGATCAGGAATAGAAGTTGTCCTCATGCAAGATTCACATCCCATAGCCTATTCTAGTTGCAAACTTAAACCTTTTGAATTGAAGTATTCTACCTATGATAAAAAATTGTTAGTTGTAGTTCAAGCCTTATGTCAATGGAAACATTATTTGATGGGATCCGAATTTATGATTAAAACTGATCAGCAAAGTATCAAACATCTCCTTAGTTAGTCACAAATTTCTAACCGTCATATTAAATGGGCTATTTTGATTCAAAGTTTTCATCCACTTATCCAATATTAGCCAGGAAGAGAAAATGTTGTTGCCGATGCATTGAGTAGAAGACCAAGTATCCATAATATTTTCGTTCTATCTTATGATTCCCTTACTCCTATGAAGGATACCTATGACCATGACCCCGATTTTCAAGTTGATTGGAACAAATTAGTTGCTAATAACTGGATTTCGATTTATTCTTTATCATGGATTTATGTTTTATGAGAAAAGATTGTATGTCACTGTTCAATTTAGATCATTTATGTCACACGAAATTCATTGTCCTCCATATCAAGGTCATAAAGGCATTATCTCCAATTTAAGAACATTGGTTAAAGATTTTTAATGGCCGCAAATGGAATCTGATGTTTCTAACTTTGTTTGTGAGTGTTTAATTTGCCAAAGAGTCAAGCGAGACCATGGTAAGCAATATGGTTTATTAATGCCTTTATCAATTCCTGACCGTCCATGGGAACATATTTCAATGTATTTTATAACTGGTTTGCCTAATACACAAGCTAATCATGATATGATTTGGACTATACTAGATCGGTTTAGCAAACAAGCATATTTTCTACAATGCAAGAAAACATTAACTGCATCTCAAGCTCCACAATTATTTTTTAAGACGATTTTCACTAATGATGGTTTGCCAAAAGTTATTATTTCTGATCGTGATTCTAGGATTTGTAATAATTTTTAGACTACTTTGTCTGCTAATTTGGGTACTAATATTGATTTCTTATTTGCATTCCATCCTGAAACCAATGGGCAAATAGAAGCTACTAATAGTACAATTTTGGATCTTTTGTGTGCATATACAATTTCAAAACCACAAACATGGGATACACATTTACATCTACTTCAATTTGCATACACTAATACACCACACACAGCTACGCATAAAGCACCTTTTGAAATCATTTATGGACATAGATTGTCTACACCTATCACATCATTGTTGAACAAAGTTAAAGCTGCTGATGATATTGCCAATATGCATAGTACTATTTTTGTTCAAGTTAAAGACATGATTGTGAAAACCCAACAATCATACACTAAACAAGCTAATAAGAAAAGAAAAGCCATGAGTAGTCCTACCCATGACAGTCATTATCTTTCTTGTCACTTTTGCCACCTCTAACGGATAAAGCATGTGAACTGCAAGAAGCATCATTGTTTTTCCTATTAATTTCTTCACCTACTACGTACAATGCCTAACATTAGGTCCTAATGCTATCCACTGTTGCAAACTCTTAGTGTGCTTCTCTCTCAAACAATCCGAAAAGTTTGATTTTGTTATTGTTATGCAAAACCACAAACCCACCCTTTCAAAATCTTAAGCCCGTCCCTCCCCAAAACAAAGCCTTCTGTTATAACCCCAATATCCTAAACCCTAGGTTATGAAGCTCTTAAAAGTTTGTTCCTTGAAACCTTATCTAATACTTTAATATCTTAGCAACTAAACCATGCCCCTCGAATATAAAACCCTATGTTGTGAAGCTCTTAAAAGTTTGTTCCTTGAAACCTTATCTAATACTTTAATATCTTAGCAACTAAACCATACCCCTCCAAGCCTTAATTGCTCATGCTACCAACCATGGCAAACATTAAATCCTAATGCTATCCACTGTTCCAAACTCTTGGTGTGCTCCTCTCTAAAAAAACCCAAACATTGATTTCCTTATTGTGTTGTAAAATCATAAGGCCACCTTTTCAAAACCCTAAGTCCATCCCTCCCCAAAACAAATCCTTTAACTCTAACCCCAATACCCTAACGCTTGGATTATGAAGCCTTTGCTTCTTGAGATTTTATCTAATATATTTGTGTGTGTGTGTGTGTGTGTGTGTGCACGCGCGCGCATTCCTTTGCACACAAGGAATGCTAGGCAAACACACACACACACACACACACACACACATGTGGGAGCTTTCGCTCAACCGCCAAGACCCACGGACCGCTTATTGTTTCAACGTTCTAAGCCGAGCACTAATGGCTACCTCTCACATAGCTGACGCGCCCTCCATATCTACAAGTGTAGTGAGCTTACCTCCATGCCAATCGAGTTACCTCCTCTCTCGCGCACTCCAGTAGCTTCACGATCCAAGTGCAAGCTTCAAGCAAGCTCCATCCTCAAGCTCCACACTCCAAGCTCCATCACCGCAAGCAAGACAAGAGAAGAGAATAGAATAGAAGAAGAGAGGAAAAGATGGAGAGCTTCTCCTCCCTGGTCCCTCACCCTCACACACTCACTCCCTCACACTCTCACACTCCCTCTCTCAAGCACAAGCTGAAGCAAGCAAGAAGAAGAAGAAGAAGAAGAGGAGAGCCACTTTTGGCCACACACAAGAATGAGCTTCTCATTCACTTTTCAACTTTATATACAAAACCCTAAATCCCTTTTGAGTGGTCATCCCCTTATCCCCTTTTTTTACATGGCCGGCCGTGATCTAGGCCCTTTTTCCCATTGTCCTTCTATCTTCCTAGCTTCCTTTCCACCGCCCGTTTACATTTACAAATTGCACGGGTAAGAGCCCGGTGCTCCTTGAATTAAACCATGATGCGCTTGCGCTTCTTTACAAAAGTATTGACTTGCGCTTTTCCTTGCGTGCCTTTCTCCCTTATTTAGGACTTTTCTCCTTGTGGGTCTTTGTCTTCCATTTCACTTTGCCTTGGCCTTTGTCTTCTGCTTTAGCTTTTTCGGATTTTCCACCTTCGTTCGTTTGAGGGTTAACATTACCCCCCCTCCTAGACGAGTGCCAGTCCCATGGCACTCACCGTCGTAGGTAGCAGACTTTAGCATGCACCGAAGACGTGGGTAGCAAGGACGTCTGTGGTTGCCATGGAGGAGTGTTGGTAGTGGTGGGGAGGAAGGCTGTTGGGGGCATGTTGGTGGCCTAGGTGGTTAGTGGTAGGGTTGTTGGAGTTGGTGGTAGGGCTGTTCTTTGTTAGGGATTGCACTGATGGCCAGCACAAATGTTGGTTTGTTGGGGATTCTGCACATGACCATTCTTGGCGGGCTTGCAGGATGATAAATGATAAGAGTTCAGAGTTGGGTGTCAATGAAGAGCGAACGACACTTTCATTGGAGTCTTCAATACCTGCAATTGAAAACCTCTCATAGGTGGTCTCTCCCTAGGGGTAGTGCTAGCCTTCTCTATCGTGCACAAGACATAGTTCAATTAGTTTGGGAGACAGGTCGACGAACTCTAAGCAAGCTGAGAGTATTGTCCTGCACTTAAGGATCCAAACTGTGTATATATTTCGGTGCAGATATTATGTGAGTGCTCATGCATACTTAGATATTACGTAGTTAGAAGACCGCGGCTGGTTTCTCGTAACGATGTGTGGATGAAGCAAAGTTGTCCATGTTGAGAAGAAGTACATGTGAAGGTGTCTGCGACATTCTTTGCAACGTGACTGCATGACGTAACATAATTGAACACAAGGATATTGCACGATCGATAGAGCTGGTAGCTATTGGACCTGCGTGATGAGGACAATGTACATCTCATGGCCAGTGCTTACCACAATTGATTGCAATGGTATTAAGGCAGAGTGCAAGAGGGAATCGTGTGAATGAGTCAGGGTAACAAGTCTAATCATAGGCGAGACAAGCTCCCTAGGTATGTCCTGCCCTTGGTGTGCCCTGAACAATTGTGGGTGATGCTAAGGGGCTAGAGGACTAGGGACGGAGCCAGCCGACCAAGGTCACTGGACGCACCTAATTTGAGGACCCCTAGGTGCTGTGCTGTGATCGTGGGTGCTTATTATCTTCTTTTTTTGTTTTCTTTTTTTGTTTCTTTTTCTTATGCTTTTTTCTTTCTTTCTTTCTTTCTTTCTTTTTTTTCTTTTGACTTGCCTGAGTACAACCATTGCAATATGTTGAGGCTATCAGCCTTTCAATGGGTTGAGAAATGTCAAGCTTCAAAGGCTCAGGAAATGGATATTACAGTGATGATTGTGCCCTAGCCTTGTTGTTAGAGAAGCAGTTGTTGAGAATGGGAGATACACTTGAGATATTGCAAACCTCTTTGCGACACGCGATGTCGGTATAATTGAGGTAACAACTGTCATGAGCCAACTGTAGAGCTTGACCCAGAAAGAGAGCGTAGCCCATGACTATGCTATGGGTCATGCGATGTGGGCACTTGTAAGGGTGACTCTTCGCATTCGGCAGCGTGGTTTTGTCGCAGTTCTTTGTGAGGTTGGTGGTCTTGCGGTGACTTGGGCATTGAACACGTTCGCACGAAGACCTGTGTCATCCTGTATCCATTTGTCACTTCATGAGAGTATATGCAAGTCACATGCGTCAAGTACAACGAACAAATGCAATCATGTCAAGATATTACTTTTTCAAAATCCTATGATGCTGATTGCGATGCCTATTCCGATGCTTGTTAAAGACTTGGCATATATTAGCAATAGGTGAGGAAAGTGCGTACAAGTGGGGAGCCTGTCCCTTTAACCATTTAAAGACAAAAAGTCATGGCAGGATGGCCTTTGTTAAGTTGCTTATATATCATAGGGGCTACTTGATTTGCACGAGGTGGGGTGAGTCCGGGTGGTTAGGCAACTGAGGCTCTGCTGGTGAGGGGCTCCTGTGAGGTTGGACAAGGAAGATGTCGACCGGGACCTGAATTGTGTAGTCTCTGGCCGCAACCATTTCCAAAATGCTTTTGAACAATGCATCGAATTCTTCCTTGTCTCGAGCTGCCCTCTCCGCTTTCGAGCACCTGGTGCCCGAGCGTCTGTTAGGGGCCCGCACATCCGGTGTTGCCACGCCTTGTGTGCTTCTTTGAGCTTCTATTCCCCTAGCTTGGGGATTTTTCGGCCTACGTCCGGGGTGGTGTTGCTTGGGGCCTCGTTTCTTTGCATACCTTTTGAGGCTAGGCATGTAGCATTCCGGTGGAGGAGCTTCTGCTACATGCTTCCTTCGACGGGGGCAGAGAGCGTCTTTACAAGCCAGCTGTATTGGGTGCTTCATGTCTGCTACGTAGGGGGACCTACAAAATGCGAACCAAGGATTAGGCCTTGAGACAGGATAAAACCATTCGCATGGAAGGGATTATACAGTGGGTTATCAAGCGCATATGATGAGGAGAGGAGAGGTGAGGCATGCAGTGTTTGTAGTAGAGGGATGGCCCCTATGATGATGTTCATTTGGCCTCCAGCCATTAGCAGATCTTGGCTTATGCTAAGTTGCGTGGACTCGTTGTCATGGAGTGGGGTAGGGCTCATCCTCGGAAGGATAGATCGGAAAGGGGGAAAGGTGTATAGAAAGGGATGGTACCCTGTCTACACACTCAAAGATGTTGGTCAGGGCTCCCTATGGTGGTAATGAGGGTTGCATGCCCTCCACCTAGAGGTGGGAATGGTCACACAACTTCTAAATGTGTGGTGAGAGGAGGACTTGAGGAGCTTAGCATGTTGAACCCAACTCTTCTCCCTGCGCTTGACTATCATTGCTTATGTGTGTTGATATTGTCTATACAGGGTCACAAAATTCACTGTTTATTTATGTACATATATACGAATCCTTGTCACTTCACGAGGATGAAAGCCAATTGTAGAACTTCGGATTGTACTGGAGTGTGGCACATGTATCCAGTACTCGTGGCAGCTTACTCAATACATATAGATATTTTGCAACATCGAGTAGCATGAAACCTTGTCCGAGTCTACTGCCAACATGTAACTCCTCCTCAGTGAGAACCTTATCAGACAGAGAGTTCTCTTGGCTAGTTTCAGCTAAGTCCTTACCCCGAATGGCAATTAGCACTCGAAAGGAAGTTGGTGCCACATAGGTTGGGTCTCTTTGAGACTGCCATTTGGCCAATCGCTCCTCTAAGACTGTCATGATCTGGGCTCCTAGTTTGGCCATTGCAATGCGGTTTTCACACCAACGTTGTTCAAATTGACTCCGACCCTCTGATAGTCACTTTAGTTGCTCTATCTCTAAGAGATTTGGTTGGCAAAGCACCTCATTGAATGTGACAGTTAAGCTAGTTCGTCGGCTTACTCGTTAGAGATGAGTCGCATGCATTCATACAGGATCCTATTATAGTGCTCGTCAAGATGTTCTTGCTCTTCCCAGGATAAGGGAAATGGCAAGTATTCTTCAAGCTGCTCTTTAGGGAATGCACCCATGTCTGCCAGGACATAGACACGTGCGAACACTTTGAGCTTAGCATCCAACTCGGTTAAGCATTCTGTGACACTTCTATGTTCAACGAGGGCTTGCTCGGTTGCTATCTCATGCAAGGTTCTAGGAGTTTGCCTGGGCTTTAGCATAGCCTGGGGCTCAGGCCTAGACGAGTAAGTTTGGCCAATGCTAGGCTTTTTTATTCTCTAGGGGTCTCCAAGTTTCTCCTGAGGCTTCGTTATTGCATCATGATTCCTGAGGCTTCATTATTGCATCATGGTTCTCCTTAGATGTGATTGGTATAGATTTGTCACCCTGTTGATAGCATTGTATCCACTCTTAACTGGTCAATGCGAGTTCTATTGTCGGTGGATTGAGTGTTGCAAGCAGCCGTTGATGGCAACGACCGCTTTGATTTTTCAGAGCACATGGATGTGTCTGAGGTTTCACCGCTATTAGGAGATGCGTCAATGGGGTCGTTGGTGGATGGACTCGATGCTTTATTCCTCAGCTCTCCAGCGCTCCTGGTGTCAATGTTCTTGGGGTCCACAACCACCTGTAACTATTGTTGTTTTTGCTGTTTTCTCCTCTTTTTCTTGGTTAGTGAAGGTGCATCTCTCAACAACTCAGGACCCTGGACTCGGTCAACCGTTGATGTGCTTGGTTGGGCCTCAGCATTCTCCTTCTCTAGTGTGTCCTTATGGGACATGGCCGTGGCCTGTTGAATAGCTTCGCTAGGTTGTAAGGGTACAACTGCCTCTCTTGAGTGTAGGTCTTCAGCCAATTCCCCTCTGTTTAACTCCTCCAGCCTAGGCTTTAAGCACTTTGGAAGTGTTGGAGTTGTCAAGGATACTGGTTGTGGCACCTCCTCCACAGGTGAACTGCTAAGGACACGTTCCGCAAGGGGCATTGTCACGGCCAAGAGCTATGACTGTTGTGATTCCTGATTGGAAGTAATAGCAGCTATTTCAATGGACTGGCTACTGCTAGTAGATTGCAGTGTCAAGTCCCTAGGGCAATCGGAAGTGGTCGTGTCTTTTGTTGCCCTTTGAGCATTCACTTGTGTAGATCGAGCATGTGTTGATCTAGTCACATTAGGTTGCACATGCATATCCTTGGGCCGAGAGCTATGGCTAGTGTCATGTCCCACCTCTTGGACATTTGGAAGCTTAGATGGAGATAGAGATTGGGATTGAGCAACTGCCCTTGACGACTGCTGTTGTGATTCCTGTGTCTTTTTGGGAAAAGAGGGTGTAGGAGATCTAGGACTCTTAAGTGGACGTGGCACTAGCTGAATGATTTGCTCGAGGCTATTAGATGATTGTGCCATTTGCTTTGTTGAGAAATCAGCCTTCTCACGAGCAGCACTGTGCCTCTAGTGCTCATTATCTTCTTGGGAAGTCAAAAGCTTCTTGAGCACTAGTGGTCTTTGTGCATGCTCAATGGTTACATATGGCATCTGCTTATTAAGCATGCTAGGCTGAGGCTCTTTCTTTCAAACACTCATGTTTGGTTTCTTGCCTCGAGACCTGGAGTTTCTCTTAGATTTCCTCCTGTGCTTTGTTGCTTTTGATGCAATCTGGTCTTTAGCTGATAGAGGTGGTTTAGCAGGGGGTTTTGATACCCAAATCCATCGGTTACCTGCATAATACCCTTGAGCATGTAGCAACGCTTTGGGTATCTATCTTGGCGTTGTATTGACCCTTCATCGATGCCTTCGTTTATAAGGCTTGGGCTTCTTTTGGGGTCTTCTACAATATTTGTAAGTCCAAAGCCCGTCCTTGGCCTTGTCTCCTGACCTTCTTGTTTCAGGCATGGCTTCACTCACTGGTTCTCGTTGTTCGACCTGTGCTTGTATCAACTCTTCCAACAAGTCCTTACTCTCGTTAGCAGGCTTGACTGTTATGGTAGCACCCTCTTTGCCTTTCCCTCGAGGTTCGATGAGGTCACCCTTTGCTAAAGGTTGTGACTATCCTCACACCCGGTCGTGTTAGGTGTGTCCTCTGTGCTACATAGTCAGCCTCACACTTGGTCGCCCTTTTGAAGGGTCTTCCAAGGAAGGTTTCCTTCCCGTAACTAGCACTATTTGGAGGAACATGAAATAGGATAGGCAAGCTTTCAATTTCAATTGTCACAAGGATTTTGCACTTCCCTATGAGTGCTTGTGGGTGTCCCCCGTAAGGGCTAAGAGTTGCATTAGTCGGTGTGAGCTCTGGTTGGTCTAGAAGAGTCCATGATTCATAGGTCAAGATATTAAAATCTGCTCCTTCATCAATCAGAGCATCGATAGTATGCTCTCTTTTCACGGTGAGTTTGACCCTAAGATAAGTAGGTGGTACTATGTCTTCGTCTTCCGGGTCTTGGCTTGTAAATTTAAGCCTTCTGACAAATGCCCTTGAGTCCGCAACTGCACGACCAGATGTGGATTCTCCACTGATGTCTTGGATCGTCAGTGCAGTGCTATTCAAGGAGCATCTATCGTCACGACTGTCATATCTAGTCATTCTCGCTATTGTAGCTTGATGTTGTTGCTTTCCACTTTGACTAGATGCAGTCTGAATGCAACACGTACGTGTTTTTGCAGTGTGACCTTTTTGCCCTTGTTGGCTAGATTAGCCCATTGATGTTCTAGGGTCTTTGTTTCTCTCTGTTCATGTATGGGCTTTTGGTTGCTCTTTTGCAAGTGAGAATCCATGCTCGTGTAGAGCCATTACTACACTAGGGTCTAATTTGGAGGTCCTGTCACGGCGCACGTTTTCTCTCCAACCTACTTGGGGGAGGTGCGGAGGGGGCAGAGCCCCCTCTGCGGGGGTCCGAGGGGGGCAGTCCCCCCCGGCCCATAGGGCCGTTACGGTAAACACCATGCGCACTTTGGAGGACCGTTTATAGCCAAATTTTGAACTATTTGCTCTAAGTTTCAACCCAGTGATGGATCTGTGATGTGCCTTTAGCTCTACGTAGCCTTTGGGGTCAATTTCGGGGTTTAAATGCGTCAAAATTTGTGTTCTAGATACCTGTCTAATTTTGACAATTTTTTATCCGATTCTCAAACGTCCGATTTTCAGGAGTCCGATTATCGGAATCGGACGTCCAATTTTGGTTGGTCCGATCGGCCCAGTGGTCCGATTTTGGTCACCTCCGATTTTTGGAATCAGACGTCCAATTTTGACAGGTGTCCGATTCTGAGTGGTCCGATTCCTTGTGTCCGATTTTCAGGGTCCGAGTGTCCCATTTTCAAAATCGGACGATCAGACAGGCAAAGATGGTCCGATTTTGGGACTGGTCTGACTCTGGGACTGGTCTGATTCTAGGACTCTACTATTATTGCTAGTGCTACTACCCTTTGCTATCATTGCCATTGCATGTCATTGCCATTGTTTCCATTGTTCTTACATATTACCATTGTTGTGTGTATGTGTGTGTGTGTGTGAGCATTCCTTTGCACATAAGGAATGCTAGGCAAACACACACACACACACACACACACACAAGGAGGGAGATTGCATGCTGTCACCTTTGATCCCATTGTTGTTGGTGTTGCTACTATTGTTGGCTACTACTATTATTGCTAGTGCTACTACCCTTTGTTATCATTGCCATTGCATGTCATTGCCATTGTTTCCATTTTTCTTACATATTACCATTGTTGTGTGTGTGTGTGTGTGTGTGTGTGTGTGTGTGTGTGTGTGTGTGTGTGTGTGTGTGTGCGCACGCGCGCGTGCGCCCACTATTCCCTTTAAAGCCTTTAGTGCTCATGCTACCCAGCATGACTTGGGGGGGCAAGCTGGGAACCCTTCTTCTATAGTTCTTCATTATAACATTTCACAAAGAAGAGGAGCTTCTTTTGTGAGACATGATAGGGTGGCTTGTATGCTGCATTTTTTTGTTGCTCAATGTCATACAGGAGTTAGTCAAGATGGTAATGGAGGTCCACTATGTCCTTCAAGGTCTTAAGTACTCATGTATCCACCATAGCAAACTTTAATTCATTTGTAAGTCAATGTGATGTCTCTATTTTTTAAAAGATGATTTTGTAGAATCATTATCATTACCTATCAACAATAAAATATTTTATGGAATTATAAAATTAAATGAAAGCATTATTTTCAAATTTTCACAAACTCCAATCAATATGCGATTACTGTATCGAAGAACTAGTAGAGAGCATATGTTGCATATTCATAAACAAGTGCTCAATTCTACAAGGTTTAGAAGACAAATTGCTAGACTTAGGACCCAAATGGTTAGGTTACAAATAGAAAATTCTTGCTCGAAGCAAATAGAGAACTCTTCTGCTATAGTTGTTCACAATAACATTTCACAAAAAAGAGGATCTTCTTTTATGAGATATGATAAGATGGTTTGTATGATGCCTTTTTTTCCCACTCAATATCATATAGGAGTTAGTTATTTAGAACAATGTGTCAAAATGCTATTTCTCAAGTATAAATTTTTTATGGAAATAACAAAGTAGATGTCCTTATGCATGAAGCTCCAATGTCAACGATAAATGGCAATGGTGAAAATGGGCAGAGTCAAGAGAATCTTTTAGTTAATGGCTCACATATTAATAATGCTCCTACAATTAACCCTCAAAATGGTGGATTTTGCTCTATTTTATATGCTCTACTTACAATGGGTACTCATCCCACAACTATAATAATATTATTTCAAGATCTAGATGCACATTCCATTGGAGGTCTTTTTGAGGTTTGGGAGTAGTGCTTAGCAAAACTATGGAGATGTGAAATGCAAATGTATCAATTAGTTTTGTATGGCCAATATTGTTGTTGAAATGGAAAAGTTTAGAACCATTGCAACATCCATCACAAAACCATTGCTATAATAGACGTGTATACAATAGTGCTTTTGCATTTGTATTGCTTGGTGCCAATGTTGATGAGCTTTTAAGCATTGCTAAAAATGCTTATACCTTTAGAGTACACAACTCCATTTATCATTGTATAGGTTCTCTCTTACCAAATATGTGGTAGCAAGAAAAGCCAAAGTTTGTGCAGCTTTATGTTAATGACATTGAGTATGAGCTATCTAATTGGCTAGGAATTATGCCTAATCTATTGCCTAGCTTATTGGGAGAGCTGTAGTCAATGATGCATCAGCACAATGTATATACCCAAGCTTTTAGATGTGTAGGTATGCAATTGCAACATAATCCTCTAATAAGAATTGAGAATGACCATATTTAATGTTCCACAAAGTAACAATCAACATTCAATTCTAGTAGGAACTATGGTTGTAACTATCATGCTAGGCCAAGATGATGAGGATACTCTTAATTGTTGAGATATTCATGTTTATCCTCAAGATATCTATTGTGTTGCTATTTCAAACTTGCACATAGCACATATGTTGATGTTATATGTCATTCTTTTCCCCAAAGTTGATGATGGATGGCATATCAAAGTCCCTTATAGTTATGTGGATGTTTCAGTGCATGCATATGAATTACGGAATAAGATTGTATTACTCACATACAATTTTATTTATTTTGACTTCAAGTGCATGAAGACACTAAAGTGTGTATGTTGCATGTGGTAGACTATTACAACAATTTATTGTTGATTGTCATTGTAGTATAGAGTAGTGTAGATTGGCTTGGTGTCATAAAAAATCAAATAGTATTGCATATGGAAGTGTATAGAGGGTTGGAAGATATGGTAGGAGTGATGGATAACCAACAAGTACAATTTATTGGCACCTCTATGGGTAAAAGGTTGGTTATATCATCTTCTTTTACTAGTGGACCAATGCATATATATGAGATATATCAAGATGTGATGGCCATAGTGCGAAGTAAAGGGAAACCTGATCTTTTCATAATAATGATGTGCAACCCAATGTGGTCAAAGCTAATTGATGCTTTGTTTCCTAAACAAAGTGCACATGATCGACCTGATTTGACAATTGGGGTATTCCATAAAAAGCATTCTAATATGATGCATACACTATTGAAAGAGAAACTCTTTGGGAATATTAGAGGTTATGTTAGTGTGATGAGTTTGAAAAGTGAGGGTTGCCACGTTCTCATACCTTGTTAATTTTGGAGCACCCTTTTAAAGCCTCTGAAGTGTCTCACTATGATAGATTGGTTTGCGTTGAGCTACTTGACAAAGTAAAATTTCCAACATTATTTGAAATAATTTCAAAATGCAGTATTCATGCCTTGTGGTGCATTAAATTCCAATAGTCCTTGCAGGTGTAATGGTCAATGCACTAGAAATTTTTCTTGAAGATTTGTGCATACAATGAATGTTGATGATATTGGCTATTTCATTTATAGAAGGCAAGATAATGGGAATAGTGTGATTATAAAGGATAATATCATTAATAACCAATGGTTGTGCCATATAATCCTTATTTGAGTAAAAAGGATAATGCACATATAATTGTAGAGGTCTACTCAACAGTGGTTGCTACTGATAAATATTTGTATAAACATATATACAAGGGACATGACCCTGCAATGATTTAATTCTGTGCTAGGGTTGGCTCAATTCCAAATTAGTTAGCTGCTCATGAAGTGGATGAGAAATGCAAAGATATTTAGATGCAAGATATATCTCTTTGCTTTTGAGGCATGTCAGTGAATATTTGATTTTCCATTGCATAATGAGAAACCAAATATACAACTTTTGTAAGTGCACTTGCTTGGTGAGAATCATGTGTTTTAGGATACTTATAATATATCAAATATTGTGTGAAATAAAAATTTCCAAAAAACTATTATTACTAAATGGTTTGTATATAATAGAGAGTATCTAGAGGTTGAAACTATATTTTTATCAAGATTTCCTAATGCATTGGATATGGAATGCTCAATGGAAGGTTTGGACCAAGAGAAAATGTGGCAAGACATGTAGTCTGATATACTTTGTGGCATCTATCTATGGTGAGCGTTGTCCTGCCACTATGCGGACACAGTGTGAAAAAACTTGGAGTGCATCATCATCTGGCTTTCTTATTAATCTAGAGAGTCAATGTCATCTTAGTTATTAGTGCTAGTGTCCATAGTATGGTTAGTACAAGTTTAGCCTATTTTTGATCTATTGGATATTATTTCTTGTAAATATCCTAAAAATCTATAGAAAACTTCTAGAATAGAGTGACATTTAAAAAAGCAAGTGGCTTTTCAACCATTTTAGGAGATCTCATGCAAAAAAAGGGCTTCTTGAAATTACGTGGCACACAATCGCAGTTTTCAAGCAGCAAATAGCACTCCGAAACAGGGAGAAGAAGACGAAGTGATCTTTGAGAATTCTGATTAGGTGTCCTATGGTTTTACTTCCCTTTCGAAGCCAACGGAACCATCATATTTGTGGTCTAAGAGCAACAAAGAAGAAGCTAATGTTTGGTGCATGTTTTTAGTCTACCACGGAGCTCCAAGAGATCTAATGCTTGGAGATTGCTTCCGAGTAGTCCCAAACAAGGATTTTGTTTATCTTCTCAGGTTCTATCAATATATAGTGCTTTGATTCATTGAGCTTTATCTTTATCTTGTGTACCTCTTGTCTATTCTTTTTCTTCTCTTCTATCTCTTATTCTCGATTTCCTTCTCTCTCTGATCCTCGATGGATACAACCTTTCAACTAAAACCCCTCCAACAATGTTACTACTTATGGGTGCTTTTGACAATATCTCGAGGTTGTACTTCCTTTGAGGATTTGCAAACTATTGACAATGTGGTGTATTACACTTTTAAGGAGGTCTGCATTGCAAAAGGCATGCTAGAATGTGACGATGAGTGAACTCTATGCTTGGAAGAAGATGCATCCATACAAATTGGTGTTCAACTTCATGCTTTATTTGTTGCAATTTTGGTCTTTTTTGTGAGCTACTCAACTTGGTTGACTTTGGGATAGATTTTTGGAACCAATGATGGAAGACATTTTATACAAATCACAACAATAATATGGGCATGTTTGCAACTCTATTCTACATTAAGAGGCATCAAATAGGCATTATTGTATCTCGAGGATTTATTATATAAGGATGGATGAAGGTTGTTTTCATAAACCAAAAGCTCAATTGCATTTCAATCCCCTTTCATGAAACCAGATATGATATCATAGAGCAACAAAGTGTTTATGTTTCTATAGAGACCATGTTGAATGATGGACAAAGAGTTGCATATTGTGCAATAATTGATGATGTGGAATCAAACTCTAGAGATATATTCTTTCTAGATAGAGTGGGTGGATGTAGAAAGATTTTCTTTATAAATGCTTGCTTGTTAAATTACAAAGTAATCATCGTATAGTGTTAGCAACATCATCATCTAGCATTGCTGCCTTCCTCCTACTTGGTGGGCATACTACTGATTTGAGGCTCAAAATTCCATTGGAATTAAATAGTCAATCTACCTATAATATCTGTATTCAAAGTGACCTAGTGTAGTTATTGAGACGATCTAGCCTTATTTTATGGGATGAGGCTCATGTGATGCATTGGTACTATCACAAATTGTGTGGTGGGGAGACTTGCTTGAGTTGCTACGCCAAACACACACCATACACATAAGAGGAAGCTCACTCAAGAACACAAGAGGAGAGATGGAGGCCAAAAAGTTTTCTTTCTAGTTTCTTCTACTTCTTTCTCACACAATACAATATACACAAAGTATAGATAAGATACAACATAAAGAAAAGTGGCCTACCAAGTCAAACAATGCATATCTGACCATACTAATTAACTGCTAGCTATAGGTAGATGCAACAAACTAAATATAATAAATGATAAGTTAGTGGCCATGTGAGGATCGTAATGACCATTGACGTGCTAAGTGTAGATGTGAGAACCCATCTAACTAGGGAGTCAATCATCCATGTCCACACGTGTTGAGCTTGCCATCTCAACAGGTATGCCTTTGAGGTAGTTGATAGAACTTTGAGGAATATTATAAGGTATAATAAACTCTTTGGTGAAAATGTTATTTCATTTGGAGGAGATTTTAGATACATCTTGCCAATTGTGATTAAGGGCTTCCATGAGAATATTATTAGTGCAATTCTATACTACTCTTGTTGGTAGCAGCATGCTAACGTATTAACACTCTTTGATAATATGTATATATCTATAAATAGTGATACAAAGGATAATGATTTTAGTGACTAGATTCAAGGTATAGATGATGGGGTGGGCATTACAGATGATTGTGACCAGTTAGAGATACCACCTAGCATTGTATTAAAAGGATCTTTTATCAAAGTCTTGGTTAATAGTGTATATTACCATGAATGCACTATCATTAACGTTGAAACATATTTTAGAGAGCGTGCTATACTTGCATCACAAAATACTGAGGTTGCCACTTTGAACCATCATGCATTATAATTGATGCTAGGGGATGTTACACAATATTATATTGTAGATTCAATAACAAAGACAAATAATAACTTGTTTTTGTACTCTATAAAGTACTTAAACACTTTGGATCTTGAAGATGGATTCCCTCCTCATCTTTTATTGTTGGAGATAAATGCACTAATAATTATTATTAGAAACTTGAATCTAAGAAAGAGTTTATGTAATGGCACAAGACTAATATGTAAGGCTTTTAAAAGAAATGTGATATAGATAGTGAAATAATATCAGAGACAAAAATAGGGAAAAGGGTTTTTATTCCCAGAATTACTTTCGTTCCCACCAATTTGCATATTCCATTTACTATGAAATGAAGACAATTTCTTCTTCGACTGGCATTTGCTATGACAATTAAGAAGGCGCAAGAGCAAACTTTGTCTATTGTTGGCCTTTACTGAAAAGCACCAGTGTTTGATCATGGTCAATTGTATGTTGCATTTTCAAGGGTAAAATTATCATTTGGTGTGAGAGTTTTATCGGAAGGAAATGAAGAGGCTACAAATATCATATTAATATCATGTATAAGGATGTACTACAAAAAGTGCAATGATATAAATCTTCTTTTCGGGAAGATGAATTTGTGCTATGTTTGTACTACTTGGCTCATGCATTTTTTCCCTTTTTTATGCGTTTGGAAAATGGCATTTTCATTGTAGAGAGAAACAAGACTTCTTAGTACTTACTTGACCTTTGTTGATGCCTATTCCGGCTTGGGGATACTATCTAGCTTCCGAGTATCAAAAGCAATTTCAACATACTTTACATGCAATAACAACGTATGATATCATAAGAAGGACATTAGCTAGAGTTATTGAGTGTGTGAAGTTTGGTGATAATATAGACATTATGTTTCCATTGTTCATTGAGATAGTACATTTAGGCTAGACTCAATGCTTTTGTGTTGACTTTGTTGTACATGACCAGAATCAAAAGTTTAGATGCTCTCATGTGGATAGGATACCTATAGATTGGGAGAAGTATGAATTCAAGGATCTAAGTTGCTATGTAACCTTGCATCAGGGTTACATATCACCTATAACATGGTCAAGGATTATTAAGCTGTGTATTTTCACATTATTATTATTAATGAAAATATGATATAGTATTTTTGGTTGACTTTACATTGTTTTATTGTAGTCTAATGATGTTTATCACTTATTATGTAATTTTCTTTCATTACAGGTGTAAGAAACCTAGAGAAGACTAGCATCTCATCCACCATGCTAACACAAGAGTAGATCGCCACATTGCTTCTCCCCTCCATGTTATACGTGGAGATGAACTTTATCCAAATAGTTCCATGAGAAAGGGAAGCTTTACTTTGAATACATTTATTAGAGAAAATCTCCTTAATCTTTTTGACATTGAATCTCTTTTGAATCACTTGGATATAGTTTTAATTGTGTTTTATTATTGATGCCAAGACTTTTGCTACATGTTTTAACATTATTTATTTGCTATATCCTTTATATTTGCATGTATTATATGGTTAGATTTACATGCAAGTAATATAAGTGATATAGTTTCGACAATGTTTCATTATTGTTGCCAAGAATTTTTCTACATGTGTTAAGATTTGCATGCAAGTAGGGGAGAGAGAGAGAGAGAGAGAGAGAGAGAGAGAGAGAGAGAGAGAGAGAGAGAGAGAGAGAGAGAGAGAGAGAGAGAGAGAGAGAGAGAGAGAGAGAGAGAGAGAGAGAGAGAGAGAGAGAGAGAGAGAGAGAGAGAGAGAGAGAGAGAGAGAGAGAGAGAGAGAGAGAGAGAGAGAGAGAGAGAGAGAGAGAGAGAGAGAGAGAGAGAGAGTGTGTGTGTGTGTGTGTGTGCGCACGCGCGTTACATTGCTTCTTTCATAATGCCACTTCATGGTAGCTTTGCATGATACACCTTTGAAGCTCCTGTAAAGTAGCCTAGATTTCTTGCACATGAAAAATATGTGTATTAATATCAATAAAAAATATTTTTAGTAATCATTTCCATGGTGCGAAATTTGGATGTACACCAATCTTCTCAGTATCTTTTCATTTCATCATTATTATAATTATTTAATTCTCGATTCTTTTTAAATGTGTAAAAGGTTTTTGATACGCAAGATAAAATCTATACTATATTATAGCTATATCATAGTTATATTGTGTGCAAAGCATGCCTAGCATAAAAGGCATAGTTTAATAATATGTGCATGGATACAAGTTAACAAGTTTGATGCATAAAAGGCATCTCTAGCCTTTTACATTACAAACTTTGTAATTTATTTCCTTTTATATTTTAGTCATAGCATCGATGCATGTTTTAAGGGGGGAGAGAGGTACAACAGAGAGAGAAATATAGCCTTTGGTGTTTGCATCTCTCTATTAACACATTGTTGTGCTCTCTTTTTAAGTCTCTCTCTCTCTCTCTTTCTACACACACACACACACACACACACAGAGTGTATGCCACACACAAACATATACAACACACATGCTCTCTCTCTTTGAGCTTACATAAAACAAATGATAAGGTAGACTTAGTTGGTAGGTGATGGTGCTAATATTGGTATGTATATATATGTGTGTGTGTATACAAGGAAGTGAAGTTATCGTGTGAAATTGAGAAAAGTGAAATACAATGTGTAGGGGAAGAAGTGAGGGGAGATAATGAGAAAAGTAAAAAAGCAAAATATAATATATGAGGAAGAAGTGAAGAAAGAGAAGTTGTTGTGCAACATGGAAGGGAAGACAACTTCGCGACAATAATATAACATTCCACGCTCGTGAAGGACGCAACGAAAGCTAGTGTTTAGCAAGTAAGGAGGGAGAAGAAACACATGACAAAATGTCCACTTTAGTTATCACACTCCTAGAAACTCTATAAGGTTAAGGTAGACGGGTCCGCACGGGACGAGATCCTTAAAAAAATTAGCTGATTTTGGTACCTTTTTGTGTAACTTGAATTTCATAAATGGAGTTATAAAGGTAAATATAAATGCACATATAAATGTGGCTGAATTCGATTTACCCCTTCGTGGATGTTGCGCCAACTGAGGCGCTCTTTGCAGTGAAACCACCATGGCTGGAAAGAAGTCTCTGAAAGGGTTCACAGAAGAGGACCAAGAGGTGAGCTTGTCAATCCACGACGGAAGGCCACTAACACGCTCACTGTTGCTGATATGTCGGTCTCATGATGTCGACAGGTCCTTGTAAGAATCGTGAAAGCAGCCCAAGGGCGCAACATAAGGGGCTCCAAGGGCGACTGGAAGGAGTTTCTCAAAGCCACAGACAAGAAGCTGGGAGCCTCCAGGAGCGACCCTGCTAGGCGTCCTTGGCAAACCCTTGCTAGCTTTGTCCGTACATTGACAACTCACGATGGCATCGAGGTCTGCCTGTATCACCCTCTACTCGCATTTGTGTGCATTCTTTTGCAGTTTGTTAGCATTCTGTCAAGTCCACCAGTTCTCTGTTAGGCAAGGCATATGCTTGCTGTCAATGACACCTAGCCATAGGCAAGGTCTTGACTGGCCATAGATCAACATTTAAACAAACTTGTAGAAATACCAAATGTGAATTATTCCTGGTTCACTGATTATCAGAGAAATTTTGAAATACTACAAAGGAACTAAAGTCACGCGCGAGTTCCATTTCTCTTTCTTCACTTTTAATAGTCCTTTTCCACGAATTGAGTTTAAAAAAACCCCAAAGAAAATTGGCAAGGTGCTTGTACCTGCACCTGGGCAAAGGGTGAAACCTGTATGAAACTTTGGACTTAGTTTTGGTTCCCCAAAAGGGATTGAGGGGGAGTTCTGAAAAAGAGGCTTTGAGAGTACCAGTCCTTGTTGGATATTATAAAACCATTATGAAAGTGCCTTAAAGTCAACCCAGTTCTTGAGATCTTGGTGATATATTTAGGTTTGTAATTTAGCTTGCATGTAAACCTTGCAAATAGGGGATATTGCTTACAATTTGAAAATTTATGTCTACTTTTTCTTGTAGAACCATTACTTTCGAGCCATGTAATGCTATTGATGTGCCTTAGCATGGTATCTCAAAGGATGACTCAAGTCATATAGGTGGAATGGACTAGTGCTTAAAGTATGGCGTCATTATTTGTACGGTGTCCTATTTATTATTTGGGCGGACCACCATTCAATAATGTACATTTGTGATCAATCTAATCTCTGTGGCCACATGGTGAGATGGATAAGACTTTATGCAGGAATTTGACTTTGAGATTTGTTATAGAAAGGGCGTAACCAATACAATTGCCAATTTCCTATCCTTCTTTGAAATCTCAACAGATTTCTATCTCTCTCAAGGGGCGTTGCCAAAAGGATCTTCACTTGGTAAGATTTGACAACTAGCTCAAGAGGGGATTTAGTAGTCCAAGAAGCTTTGGTGGTTTGGACACTCAAAAGTTGGCTAATAAGAGGAAGATGGTGGAAAACTATTCCATTCATGATGGATTATTTTTTAAACAAGGCAAAGTCTGTGTATCTAATGATCAAGATATTTGCAAGAAAAGTTTATATGAGTGTCACTATGCGTGGAGCATTGGTGGGCACCTTGGCATACACTAGATGTTGGCCTTGGTTACTCGCTACTTTTATTGGCTGCATATTAAGACAATGGCTGAGTCTTATGAGCGTGAGTGCTTGTAGTGCTAGCTTAACAAAGCTAAATGGCACAGATATGCGGGGACGCTACATCCTTTACAAATTCTCGATAGAAAGTGGAGTAGCATTTCTATGGATTTTGTAGTAGGATTACTCCATATGAATTGAGATAATGATGCAATCTAGGTTGTGGTCGATTGATTGACGAAAATGGATTGATTCGTTTCTACAAAGAAGACCGTGAAAAGTCACAAGTTGCTTGGTCTCTTTGTCGAACATCTTTATGGACTTTATGGTTTGCTCAATGAAATAGTTAGTGAGAGGAATCTTTAGTTCATTGGCCATTTTTAGTAAATAGTTTTCCAAAAACTGGAATCTCAGTTTTTCATATTGTTCTTAGAGCACCATAAAACTTATGGATAGATCAAAATGACAAATCAAACCATGGACGATATATTGTGTGCGTATGTCTTTTGTAGGCAATCTGATTGAATACATTATCTTTGTTAGATTGAGTTTACTTATAATAGTGCGGAGTATTTAGCTACTAGTTATAGATACTTAGCTACTGGTTATAGCTAGTTTATGGTTTTGTGTGGTTATGAGCTGAAACCATCGATTGCCTCAGCTCAAGGGGGTGAAAATATAGTCCATGGTCGACTTTCTGCACGATATGCAAGGGATGTTGATAATACCTAGGAAAAGTAATAAAACGATCCAAGACCATACCACATTTTATGCTAACCAACACCATACTTCTCAAGAACTCCAGGAGGGCGTGTGGTTTTATTTCGAAAGTCTCAAAGCACTCCAATTCGATGACTACTGGAAGTGTTTTAAATTATCTTCGAGGTATTTTGGTCCTTTCCAAATTACCAAGAAGAAATGTAGCATATCCTATGAGATGGATTTACCTTCGGAAATTTGAGTTTACCTTGCGTTCCATGTTAGTTGTTTGAAAGGATAATTGTGACGAGGTGAACTGGTTGCTCTGATTGAGGAAGTCCTTTGGCTTGAGGATACTGCTTGATACATTTCACTCAAACTTGGATTTGTTCTTGATCTTAGGACTAAACAATCCCATTGGACCATTTATTCGAGTGTTTGATGAAGTGGAAAAACCGCTCAGATGCGGAGGCTACTTTTGAGTTAGTAAGTTTGTTGAGGAGTTGTTTTTTCCACTTTGTCCTTAGGGTATTGCTAAGGACAACAATTATTTATAAGGGGGGAAATGTTACATCCTTGGACATCTTGATGGGCTCTAGTAGCATTGGTCACAGTGGTTATGAAGTGACTTAGTGTGAATGTGCTAAATATACTTTGGGGTTAGGACAATTGAGTTCTTTTTATAGGACTCAAGGCCCTATTGTGCATATTATTGTGTGATCATAACTCTTGGACTCGTCTTGTTGGCCGATGCATCCATACACCAGGACAGTGTGGGCTGGTGGTATGGGACACCAACTCTTGGGATTTGGTCATGATCCAGAGTACTACTAGCTCCTAGGCCATAGAAACATGAAACGGGGAACGGGGACGGGGACGCCAAACCTAGGGAATGGGGACGTGGGAATGGGAACGACATTTAAAAAATCAAAATTTATGAAAAAAAATTAATATTTCACTTATAATCCATGTGGACTCTGGAGTGTTAAAACTTAAAACCAAGGTATATAATCCACAAGGACAAATCATTTTAAGTTTTAACTTTAAGATATCATGCATTATTCTAAAACTACTCATTAGAAATTGAATTGCAACTTACAAGGCTCAAGATGTAAGCTATTCAATTATAAATAATAAAATCCATAATACATATGCCAAAAATCATAAATGATAAAACAATGAACAATGAACTAAACTTTAAAGTCTAAGCTAAAAGAACATGCCTATGGTACCATTGCCAAAAAACTTAAAAGATTACAAATATGAAATTGAAGTCTAATCTTTGAAAGAACATGCTCATTGCCCCAAAAAAGACTACAAATATAAAGTCTAATCTCTAGACTGAAGCAAAATGCGGCATGCCAAAATAGCCCAAAGGGCAACTGCAAGATTGCAAGACTCAAGTACAAATATAATATCGGCATGGCACAACTGTCAACAGCCCAAGTGTCACAGTGTCATCAATGATCATAATATCATATATAATGTAAATGTGTCATGACTCATGTATCATGAGACTCGTGATAAGTAAGCTAAATCAAAGATCATGATCATGATCTGAGGCTGCTCTAGCCACTCCTGAAGTGCCAGCCTCATCATCATGTGTACCATGAATTGCTGCATCTCCCTCAACATCAGCATGTGTCTCCTCTTCTTGCTGCCTCTCCCACTCTGTGAATGGATCAGGCTTTGTTGTCATACTGTTACATAACATCCTCAAATTAGCACTAACGAATACTAGATCGTTTGCCCTCTCCACACCAAGACGGTTTCTCTTCTTTGAAGCAATGTGAGCGTAGGTACTCCACAATTGCTCCAAATAAGAGGAGCTAACTGACTGACTCAAAATACGGATGGCTAGTTGCTGCAACTCAGGACCATCCGAACCATAGTCCTCCCACCACAAAGCTGCCCCAATCTTACAGCGATCCTCCTGTGCATCCCCACAACCAAAAGAACCCCGAAAGGTCCTATAACATGAAAGCTGATCTCTGATCTTTCGTCTAGTGCCATGATCAGGCACTAGACGAGACAATATAAGTCTCCATGCATCCATAACCTCAGTGTCATTCTCCTGACCCTTGCCCTGGAACTCAGGATCCACAACAAATGCAGCTGCATGCATGGGTGAGCTATAGGAGTTCCATCTCGTCACAACTAAATGGTGTATTTCCTCATACGCCTCATCATTTGGTGCTAACTCCTGTAACTTTTCATTCAGCCTGTCCATAGCCTCATATACCTTGCCAATGCAAGGTTGCATAGCATCCATAACCCTCAATAAATGTACAATGGGTGATACCATAGCATCTATCCGCTTTACATCATCCCAAAAAGTGGAGTTATTTGCTTTCTCCAAGCATAAGATACCTGTAGGAGTATTTGCCAATGTTGATGAGGTAAACTCATCACTAAGAAATAACTGCCTCAAGGCACCACTGCATTCTCTTAACTTGCCTAGCATCAAGAAGTTAAAGGCAAATCTGGTATCAGAGTATTTTAAAAGTGTCTTCTTCGACCGCAAAGAGAAGTGATGGCGAAGAAACTGGTGATTCAAAACAAAGCTAACCATTTGAGCTCCTTGCTCTATGACAGGTGCAATCCATGACAGGTTACCAATATCCTTTAGTAGGTTGTTCAAGCAATGAGCCATACAATATGAAACTGTGATATGCGGATAATATCCCTGAATAATAGCACCTGCTGCCCTATTTGCAGGCTCTCCATCTGCAACAAATCACACAACATGCTGTGGGCCAATAAGCTCAACACTTGTAACCCACTCTGCTGCAAGTACATCTGCTGACTTTCCTGTCCCTGATGCATCATGTGAAGATATGAAATACATTTCTCCACGAGAATAAGTAACCATACCATGAATGGATCGCTTGCGTGTATCACTTCAACCATCAGCAATCAAGGAAACTCCATTTTTAGCCCACATGCTCTTTCTAGTCACTGCTGCTTGCTCAACAAGGTGCTTTTCCTTGTCGAGCAAAGTGGTGCGTAAGGTCTCTGATGATGGTGGTACATACGAAGGGCCATACTCACCAATCTTCTTGCACATCAATTTAAAATACTCTGACCTGGTTGCACGAAATTGAATGTGGTCATGATAAAAAAAGCGTGCCACTGATGTATCCACCTCTTCCTTCTTCTTGGGATCCCAACTAGCATCAAGTGTGCTTTGTCTACGTGCAACATGTGGCGTTGTTGATGCCATGGCCGATGCAATGCCTGCAGTAGGTGTGGAGGTAGCACTTCCTGATACTGACCCTGCTCTAGATACATCTGATGGGGATGGTGTCACAAAAGTTACAGGGTCAACTGCAACACGTCGTGGTCTAGATGTAAGATAAGCTTGTTGACCTGCTACACGGTCACGAAGCTCCCTTTGCTTCTCCAAGGTCACATTTGGACAAAACTGCACCTTTGAATTTGGCTCATGTAGGAGATGAGCTCGGACCTGATTATGCATAAATATTAAAATGGAACAAGTAGCAATTGGTAGTCCATATTCTAATATTTAAGGAACTTTGAAAAATTAAAATCAATAAAAATTTGAAATACAAATGCTCGGCTCAATGGATTACCTTGTTTGCTCCACTAGTTCGCTTGTATGGGCAAAGCTTGCAAGTCCATGGTCGAGATCCTCCACCACTCAAAGGGCGGTCAACATTTACTTCTTCCCACCATGACCAATCATCAGACCTTCTTCCTCGACCACCAACCCGACGAGCGGGGCGGGAAGATGAAGCCATTTATGATTTCAGGCTGAAAATTGAAGGTTCAAGAGTCGAGAGAAGGAAAAATTGAAGGCTCGAGAGAAGGGAGAAGGCTCAAGAGTCAAGACTCACTCAAGAGTCGAGAGAGAAGGGAAAGGGAGAGAAGGGAGAAGAAGAAGAAAAGAGGATAACTTGGAACTTGGAAAAGAACTTAGAAGGAAGACTCAAGAGAAGAGGAGAAGAAGGAAGAGAAGGAAGAAGGTTCAAGGAAGAAGGAAGAAGAGAAGGGAGAAGTGAAGAGAAGATAGAAGGAAGAAGAGAAGGAAGAGAAGAAAGAGAAAGAAGAGAAAGAAGAAGAAGGAAGAGAAGGAAGAGGTTGGAGGTGGGAGGAGAAAGAAGAGAAAGAAGAAGAAGGAAGAGAGGGAAGAGAAGGAAGAGAAGAAAGAAGAAGAAGGAAGAGAATGAAGGTGGCTGGGCCGCTGGCCGTTGGGGGCAGGATGCAGGCGGGTCCCGGGAGCAGGATGCAGGCGGGAGTAGAACGCGAAGAGCAGGATGCAGGCGGGAGTCTGGGCGCCGGGCGGGAGTAGAACGCGAAGTGCAGGCGGATGCAGAATGCGGGCGCCTGGGCGCAGGTAAGTTTTGCCTGCCACGTGGCGTTCCCTGTCCCGTTTCAGACAAGAACACGTTCCCTACTGCGTTCCCTGTCTAAAATGGGACAGGGAACGTTCCATCATTTGGAAACGCGGTCCATGACGGATACATTTCGGGGACGGCGATTCCACGTGCCGGGGGGCCGTTCCGGCCGTTTCCTGTCACTATGTCCTAGGCTCAGGACTGAGTTTGTTTGGCTCTATGGCTGGAAGGTGAGTCTAATGTCAAGTCCCTTTTATTTGTGGATATGGCTTGTGTTGTGTTTGGTGTGTCAATTGATCCTAGGGGAATGATTCACTAGCTCTAAAATCCGAGAGCTGCATTAAATGATAAGGGGATTGCTTGGCAATTAGTGACTACTCACAAGCAAAAGTTTGAATGTAACTTATTAACGGTTCAAACTTTCAATTTCATTTATCTTGGATTATTTGCCATGCCTTTGTGCACATAGCTCGCACTTGTCCAGTGCATGCTCTATGTCATATCCTCCATTGCTAGCGAAGTGGTAACCATACTCAAAGCTAGGGCTACCAAAAATGAAGTATTTTTAATTGAATTATTAATATTTATTTTATGTGCTTCATTTTGGTGATGACAACCATTCAAGAGCCAATAAGATCCCCAAGCAGAACTACTCATCCAACTCTTACAAGAATCCACATAGTATTTATCTCTTATTCATATAGACCTACCTCAAATAGAGGATAACCATCTCCCACATTCAGCAAGGAAATTTGTAGCCTCTTGTTAAACTTCTTATCTTCAACTTTGAGCTCCCTTGGTGCCTATGCTGTATTCTTCGATTTCCACCAATTAATCTCCTCGTTACACAAGCTCTAATGTTGCTACTAAATGGCTCAAGCAAATTGGTATGGAAGCCTACACATTGCTCTGTATGGACAATAGGGCCAGGTGCAACAAGCACCTTTTAAAACCTATAGAAGCCTATAGTGCACCGGTAGCAAGGAACCATCTTGAATATGAGCAATTGTGCTTGGTTTGCATATTGCTATATCTTCTATAAAGTGAGAGGAAGTATCTGGCATGTTGCCCTTGCCCATGTCAATTCGTACAATCCTTTGACTCTAGCAAGGATGGCAAGTAGAATCTCCAAAAATTCATGATGTCTATGCCCCATCACCCTCTTTCAAACTATGATCTTGTGCCTTGCTTTTGTGCCTTTGTGAATAACTTTACTCATTGCCAAGATATTTCCTTCATCACCATGTGAACTATCTTCATCTCCTCATCTTGCTTCTACAAACACTTCCAACACCTATGAAACTCGTATTAGCAGATATGCCAGTTTATGGCTGAGTCTGTGCATGTGATTGAGTGGGCTAGGGCACCGGTATATTTCCTAGATTATTTAGGCATTTTATGATGTCTATTTTGGGTATTTTATGTTGGCCAACCAACATTAAATATTGGTTGACATAATGCCATTTATGGCATTGCGTTTACTTATTTATTCAGGTTCCTCCTCCACAGTGATTATGCATCATCTGTCATTCATCATTTGACAGGTTTGGGTGGAGGGAGAGGAGTAGGTGCTAGTGCCTTCACAATCAGTGACTCACATTGGTTTTGTACTCTCTCATATCTTGGTATATGGATTCCATTTCTTGAGCATCTCTTTGCTTCCAAGTTCTTTGTGCAGTGTTCTTTTCTTTTATACTGTTTCTCTTTCCTTTGTCTTTTGTGTTCAACAGTCTATTACAACAGTTTTCCATGCTTCCATTACTGCATCCACTTCTAACATGGCATTAGGTTGCAGGATCATTGTTCGCGCTGCTGTCATACATTGTTTCGGGTCTGAGTTTTGACTTTTTGTATGCTGATTGGACCTGTTTTTGACTGCTGTGCCTGATTTGCAGCCTGGGCGAGCATCTTTTGCTAAATTTCGGCTTGTTTTTTTGCTATTTCTCAATGTTTTGCAGTTCGCCATCTGTGATTACAGTTTTTTGCGGCTGTTTCAGGGCTAGGGACTTGTTTTTGCCCCTTCTACATTAGCATTTTGTTGTCTGTTGGTTGAGGCAACCTGTTTTCTTGCAAGCCGACTGCATTTATAGCTGTTTTTGTCTGTGTTTTACTGAACAGCCTTTGTCTTTTACTTTTTTACTTATGTGTAAGGCTGGGCGACAGGTTACAGGTTGTTTATAGGTTGTGTTTGGTTCATATTTTCCTTTTGTGCTTCATTGCTCAGCTTTATAGAGGGTTCATGTGCATTTGGTTGTCATGTTCTCATCACTACACTCTGGTTACTGTTCATGTTTTCTCTCTATGCTTTTTGTATTGCTTTGAACTCATGCAATCCTTGTGAGTTTGTAGTTTTGGCATACTTTTCTCCTTGAAGATCCCTTGTCTTTTTTTTGTCTTCTCGGTATCTTCCTCCTTATGGCTCCTCTGGCATCTCCTAATGGTGAGCATAGAAATATTATTTACTCATCTACTAGTGTTATGTTAGAGATTTGTTGTGTTTGACTTCAGGTTTTTGTGAGGATGCCATCTCTTGGTTGTTCAGATGTTCTAGTTTCAGAGAGGGGTGCCATATGACGGAAGAAGAAGTCTCAATGCTATTGTTGTGGTAAGAAGGGGCACTTCTGGAATGACTGTAGGACAATAGTAGCTTTACAGTAGGAGCAAGAGCGGATGGTGACAAAGGGTACCAACTCTCTCGATGAGTCTTCCTCATCTCTTGGGCCAAGCTTAGGCTCTAGCTATGTGATCTCAATGATGGTTGTAGAGACCTCCCTTCTAGGTTGCCAGTACAGGTGATTCGGTCATCCCTCACAACTCATCGTTGCTAGAGAGGGAGTGAGAGGGTGGTGAGATGGGGTTGAAGAGCCTCATTTATACAGGTATAAATGTGCACAGGTTCCCAAGAGGGGTTTTCCTAATGCATTGAGCAAAGTCTGGCAAGTTCAAATCTTGGAGGTGGGATGAACATCTAGGTTCATGATGAGCTAGTTTTTTGACAAAGAGCGGGTTTGACTCCTTGTCCGAGTTCACATGAGGAGACGCTTTTGCGGTATGGCATGGAATCCATGGTTACATATGTCCAGAGGCATTTTTGATAGGATGATCTTGTATGCTATTGCCAGACATTGTTGACAGATCTTGAGAGCTCCTTGTTAGCTAGTCATTTTTAGGACAGTGTGGACGGCAGTGCCATGTTAGCACCTGCAGTTCGATAATTTACTGCAGTCGGACAGTTTTTTATTGCAGTTGACTGTATTTAATGCAGCCGACTTGCTGCAGTTATTTCCTATTTTTCGGCTATTTATAGCCGGTTTTGTGGCACACTCCAGCATTCATTATTTCAGATTCTGATCTTGAAATCTGTTGGCTGAGACAGACTGTGCTTGGGCTGACGGAGATAGAGGTTATCAAGTCGGATACATACGCATATATTTCCTCTGTCCCCTTGTGTATTTCTGCACTCTTATACAGGATACTACACCGCAGATTTTCTGTGTTTACACTGTCTCCTTTTCTTTCTCTCTCTTCTCTCTGTGTTCACTCTCTCTCAGTCTTTGTCCTATGTTTCCGCATCGCTGCACTCTGACATGGTATCAGAGCGGTGAAGATGGACTAACTGAGGGCTGAACCTATCTGAAGAGGAGATTTCAGCGTGACACAAGGCTATGTTTCTAGGATTCGAGGGCGAGTGGGAGGGCTGCGCATTGGATCAAGGCTGAAGCGAGCGTGGGCGTACGGGAAAGGAGTCTAATCGGTGCGCTTGTACAGGCATTGCAGGTTAACATGTCTACAGAGATTGATTTGGAGTTCCAGGCGATCGTGGACAGGAAGGTGCCTGTCCTACCAGCTCTTCCATCGGATCAAAAGCTTGATGGTGACAATTACCGCATTTGGCGGGTGATGATATTGGCCATTTTGGAGTCTTATGATTTGGTGGAACTGGTGATGGAGGAGATTAACAGGCCCTCGGTGAGGGATGAGTCCAAACTCTCTTCCAATGCTCGTGCGGAGTTGACCAAGGCCCAGTCTCATTGGGACAAACTAAATACCGGGATTCGATATTTTCTATTTGTGTCTTTCACTACAGTCGTGATAGCTCACATCGAGTACTTAACGGTGGCTCGTGAGATACGGTTGGAGCTCGACCAGATATACAACCGGATGACCCTGATGAAGAGGGTTTCTTTGGAGGTGTAGATGCGGACTTTGTCCGTGAATAAGTCTTCTTCGCTCGGGAACACATCAACAAGCTTCGACAGCTTCAAATGTAGGTTCAAAATGCGGGGAAGCCTATTTCCTCTGAAGACATGGCGAGCACTTTACTATCCCAGTTGCCGCCACGATTCGGTCCTTTTTATTCCTCTCTTATTGCATCAGGGCGGGAGTCGACTCTTCAGTGGGAAGAGTTGATTCCTATGGTCTTGGACCAGGAGGAACAATTGAAGGGACATCATGCTTCCAAATCGGAGGCATTGGCTGGTCAAGCCTCTTAGAAGAAGGGGAAGGACCAAAAGAAGAAGGAGGAGGACAACAAATCCAAGAAGGACAAGGAGAAGGAATCGACTCGCCATATTTGTGGAAAGACCTGTCATTGGAAGAAGGATTGTTCCGATAAAGACAAAAAGGATACCAAGAAGAAGGACTCGAAGGATTCTGGAGTGGTGGCTGCACCCTCATTAGCTGCTTTTCTACTCTTAGCAGTCATTGAGGACTCTACATTGAAGACTTCTGATGTTGCGATGACAGCTCCCCAGGCTCGAGATTGGATTGTGGACAGTGGTGTCTCACAGCACATGCCTCCTTCCGTTGGTGTTGCCCATTTGTGACCTTCGCGTGGGCAGATTCTCATGGGAGACAACTCTTCTGTGTATATTGCTGCGCGGGGTGAGATGCAGCTTATTCCAGATGGACGTGGTGGTATCCACACTTCTGAGGTGTTGCATGTGCTAGGATTGGGGTATCATTTACTTTCGGTCCATAAGATTTGTGCTCTTAGTCTCTTGATGGAGTTTTACAGTGATACTGTTCGAGTCCTTGATCTTGGATCGAGGAAGGTTCTCTCTGTAGGGTATGAGAAGAATGGCGTCTACAAATTGAAGTCTTCTTCAGCTCTTACTTCTCTTCTTCTTACTTCACAGACACAGTCCGAGCTATGGCATGCTCAGTTTGGCCACCTAAACTACGAGTATCTTCAGAAGGCATCGCGAGGGTCGTTTGGCCGAGGATTGCCAGACATAGTGGTGAGTCATCAGCCATGTGTCTCCTACATTCGTGGGAAACTGCATCGGGATGCGATTCCCAACAAAGCTTCTAGGCGGTCTACTTCACCCATGGAGCTTGTATCTACGGATCTTTGTGGCTCGATGAGGACCGAGTCCCTGAAGGGGAGGGGAGCTTATATTTCATGTTGATTGTAGATAACTACAGCAGGATGACTTGGGCCTATTTCTTGACTTTGAAGTTGAAGGCTTTCTCTCACTTCAAGGATTGGCTTCTCTTTGAGGAGAACCGTTCTGGCCGGCGACTGAAGATCTTGCGTTCAGACAAGGGAGGTGAATTTATGTCTAATGAGTTTTCTCGTTTTTGTGCAGATAGGGGCATTCACCAGCAATTTGCTAACACCAACACTCCCCAAGAGAATGGCATTTTGGAGTGGAAGAACTGAAGTGTGATCGAGATGGCATGCACCATGATGGAGGACCCCGACAGACACCTGAGTTTCTCTGGGCCGAGGTAGTGGCTACCGCAATTCACATTCTCAATATATCTCCCACTTTGGCTGTTGACAAGATGACACCTTTTGAGGCTTACTTCGGGACTAAGCCTGATGTCTCTTATTTCGAGATCTTTGGGTGTGACACTTATGTGTACATTCTGAAGACACAGCGTGATAAGTTCGAGGCGGCTTCCCGACGACAGGTTTTTGTTGGCTATAGCTACCAGTCCCAAGGTTATCGTTTGTTTGATCTGGTTAAGCGGGATGTCTATACGAGCCGAGATGTGCGGTTTGTGGAAGTGCCGGCCATAGAGGGGGGTGAGGAGCATCCCGTCCATGAAGATCCAGGGGAGAGTTGGACTCCCGAGATAGTTTCTTTAGAGCCCAGCCTCTCGATGGAGATTCTTCTTCGGATTCAGAGTCTTTTCTTCCATCGACCACCCCTGAGGAGCTTTCTTCGGTGGTTGTCCCTGAGTCTTCAGCAGATGGAGAGCGATGGGAGAGGTTCTACCTCCTCCTCGTTGGGCTCGTGACACCCTCCGAGATTTAGGGATCGAGGGGGTCCCTGAGGAGTGGGAACCGCAAGATGGACCACAGAGGCCACGGAGGCATCATGCACATTCTTCGGAGCTTGTCTGCTCCAACTATTGTTTACTGACCCGTGTTATGCATGATCGAGAGCCCACTTTAGTGAAGGAGGCTTTGCAGTTTGATCATTGGTGGAAGGCCATGGAAGGCGAGTTGGAGGCTATTGAGAGGAATGGCACTTGGTCTCTTGCGCCTCGTCCCTCTCACAAGAAGGTGATTGGTGTCAAGTGGGTCTTCAAGACCAACTACCTTAGTGATGGTTCTTTGGACAAGCACAAGGATCGCCTTGTTACTAAAGGTTTTGCTTAGTACCCGGCATTGATTTCCATGATACTTTTGGCCCCACTGTTCGTATGGCGACTATTCGAGCTGTTCTTGCCTTGGCTGGCCATAGGAGATGGCCTGTTTATCAGTTGGATGAGAAGTCAACTTTGCTTAATGGTGACTTACAGGAGGAGATCTATGTTGAGCAGCCTCCTGGTTTTGGATCCTTGGATGGGAAAGTTTACAGGTTGAAAAAGGCCTTGTATGGCCTCAAGCAAGCTCCGTGTGCATGGAAGATTGACTCGTTTCTTCAGTCGAAGTTGGGATATCGGCGCTCTATGACTGATCTGCAGCTTTATGTGCACACTTCCGAGGTTGTTCGTGTGTTGTTTGTGTTATATGTTGATGATTTGATTTTGACAGGAGATCATGTACAGAAGGTCTGAGAGACCAAGACAGCTTTACATTAGGTATTCGAGATGACGGATTCGGGGCTTTTTCATTTCTTCTTGGGTCATGAGATTTATTAGTCTCAGAGGGGGATTTTCATCTCTTAGTAGAGGTATATTGAGGAACTCTTGGTAACTTTTGAGATGAAGACTTGTCGGCCCATTACTACTCCTATGGATCCGAATTGGAAGGCCACTTCACACTTAAATTCTCCCGTGATGGATGCTTCCCGCTACTGTCAATTAATTGGATCCTTGATTTGGCTTCTCAACACTTGTGTTGATATTTGTTTTGCTCTGGGTCTTTTGGCAAGGTTCATGACGGAACCCAAACAGGTGCATTGGCAGGCTGCCCTAAGGATTCTTCGGTATTTGAGGGGGACCTCTGATTTAGGGATTTCTTATCCCACAGGTATAGATGCTTCAGATCAGGTTCTTGCAGGTTGGAGTGACTCGGATTGGGCTGGCGATGTGGACCACCAACGGTCTACTAGAGGCTACTGTATTATCTTGGGTACAGGTGTTATCTGTTGGAGTAGCAAGAAACAGCCCACGGTCGCCCTTTCTTCTACTGAGGCAGAGTATCGGGCTGCGTCTTCCACCACATGTGAGGTTGTGTAGCTTCGGAGATTGTTGGAGGAGCTTGGCTGCCCCTAGACTCGTCTTACTCTTCTGTGGTGCGACAATGAGAGTTGTATTGCCTTTGTACGGAATCCTGTATTCCATGCCCGGACGAAGCACATTGAGATCTAGTATCACTTCATTCGGGAGAAGCTTCTGGATGGGACCATAGATGTGGAGTATTGCAAGACGGAGGATAATCTTGCAGATTTGTTTACGAAGGCGCTTCCCCAGGCTTTTCTTTGGCAGCATTCCGGATCCCTCAGTCTTTTGACCCGTCCAGGATTTGAGAGGGGGTGTTAGCCAGTCATTGCCTGGACAGTTTAGACGGTAGTGCCGCGTTAGCAGGTGCTACGTCAGCACCTACAGTTGGACAGTGTACTACAATCAGACAAATTTTTACTGCAATCAGCTGTATTTAATGCAGCTGACCTGTTGCAGTTACTTCCTATTTTTCGGCTATTTATAGCCGGCTTTGTGGCACACTTCAGCATTCATTATTTCAGATTCTGATCTTGAGATCTGTTGGCTGAGACAAACTGTACTCAGGCTGACAGAGATCGAGGTCATCAAGTCAGATACATACACAGATATTTCCTTTGTCCCCTTGTGTATTTCTGCACTCTTATATAGCATACTACATTGCAGATTTTCTGTGTTTACACTGTCTCCTTTTCTCTCTCTCTCTTCTCTCTGTGTTCACTCTCTCTTAGTCTTTGTTCTACGCTTCCGCATTGCTACACTCTGACACTCCTATGATTCTTCTCTATTTTTAGGAGTTGGTACAATCGACATCAACATTAGGTTCTCTTTGAGGCACCTTGGTGGTGGCTTGCACATCCACTGCTTCGGTATCCATGGTTCTGGTCCTTGTTGTATGTACTATGATGGGACCTTCTCATTGTATATTATAGTGTATCAAATCACGCATAATCTAAGAGAGAGTGTTAGCAGATATGCTAGTTCATGGTTGAGTTTTGTGCTTGTGATTCAGTGGGCTAGTGTTATGAGGACATGTATTTTTGAAACCTCACTTAACATTGGATTAATTTTTAATCACATGATTAAGTAAATGTTGCACATGTGAGGTGTGCAACTGGGGTTAGAGTAAATTTACGAGCCTGGGACCCGAGAAAATCACGAGATGTCAAAGGCAAAAGTTGCTATAAGTTATGTTACACAGGTACTTGGTGGTATCTCTTGAGTGTGCAACAGCTGGAGGAGCGAGCTGGTGAGTGAGAGCGACGGAGAGTGAGTGAGAGTCCAATACAATTTTGGGTGTATGTGGATTAATTTTTAATCACATGATTAAGTAAATGTTGCACATGTGAGGTGTAACTGGGATTAGAGTAAATTTACGAGCCTAGAACCGGAGAAAATCACGGGATGTCAAAGGCAAAAGTTGCTTGAAGTTATGTTGCACAGGTACTTGGTGGTATCTCTTGAGAGTGTGCAGCTGTTGGAGGAGTGAGTAGGTGAGTGAGAGCGACGGAGAGTGAGTGAGAGTCCAATACAATTTTGGGTGTACCAACAAAGTGTTGGTACACAAAGAATAAAATGTATTTATATTTAGGGCATGTAAGGGTGCATTCACATGTACAACTAAATAATATATGACGGAGGTGAATCAAAGGGGCTTTACACCCCAACAACCTCCCACTTAAAGGTCCAAAGTGAACCTCTAACCAACTCCCACTAGTCGTATGCAATGCTCATGCTGAGCCTTGCTTAGACTTTTAATGAGAACATTTGTAGAGTTGTCCTGTGTTTTGATCTTGATCAATGTGATTAGACCATCTTCCAGAATCTGTCTGATAAAGTGATATCGCACATCTATATGCTTTGTGCGTGAATGATACATGGCATTCTTAGCTAGATACACAACACTCTGGCTATCACATCCCAACACTGGAGTATTCATAGACATGTCGATATCCTCTGCGAGTTTGCTCAACCATATAGCTTTCTTAGAAGCTTAAGTAGCTAATATGTATTCAGCTTCAGTAGTACTCAGTGGTATGATGTTCTGCAACTTGGAGCACCAAGAAACGGCCCCATCAGCAACTGTAAAGACATATCCGCTAATGGACTTGCGAGTGTCCAAGTCACCAGCCATATTTGCATCAGAATAACCCTGCAAACTAAGTGCACCTTGCCCATAGCAAATACACTTTTTTTTTGTACCCTTTAGGTATCGAAGAATACACTTGACAGCCTCCCAATGTGTTTTGCTAGGATTTGACATAAACCTGCTGACAACTCCCACTGCATGAGCAATGTCTGGACGAGTAGCTGCCATAGCATTCATAAGAGAGCCACAAGCTGATGCATAAGGGACTCCCTTCATAGGATTGGCTTTCATGTCATCTTGTGGGCTGTTGGCTTCACTAAGATTAAGATATGGAGGTAAGGGTACCCCAAAAGGCTTAGCTTCAGCCATGTTAAATCTGTCTAGTACCTTTTCAATGTACTTTTCTTGAGATAATAACAATAATTTCTGCATTTTATCCCTGCAAATCCTCATGCCCAATATATGCTCTGCATTCCCCAAGTCTTTCATGGAGAAAGCTGATTTCAGCTGATCTTTGAGAGTATCCAAGCTAGTCTTTCGTTTCCCAGCTAGCAACATATCATCCACATACAAAACAAGTATGATGGGGTTGCCATATGTATCCTTTTTCATGTACAAACAATGATCTGCATGGCTGCGTGTAAACCCATGAGAGAGCATAAAAGTGTCAAACCTTTTGTACCACTGCTGTGGTGCTTGCTTCAGCCCATACAAGCTGCGTTTTAGTTTACACATCAATTGCTCTTTTCTAGGAACTACAAAGCCCTCGGGTTGTTTCATGTAGATTTCCTCATCAATGTCACCATGCAAAAAAGTTGTTTTCACATCCATTTGGTACAGCTCTAAGTCCACTATAGCAATGAGAGCAAAAAGCACACGTAGAGTGGTCATCTTCACAACAGGTGAGAAGACCTCTTGGAAGTCAAAATCCCTTCCTTTTGTGCATATGAAACCAGTCTTCCTTCTTGGAATGGGTGGTGATAACTTGATTTAAGAGTTAATTACAACAATAAATAAATGCACATAAAATGAAATACACACTTTACCATAACATTCTTGGACAATAGACTCCTTGTTGGCCCCAAAACTGGGGCCCCTTGTGGTATTTCTTTAGCTTTCATTCAATTGGAAGGAGTACAACTCGAGATTCTTCAATCTCCTCCTGCTAACCAATTGCTCTTGCTGCCATAAATGACCAGCAAGCCTTTTGGGTCATTTGCCCTTTGATTCACCTAGGACTTTTTCTCCAATTTGATCCTTGGCTGGCCAAATGCTGCCCAAATCAATTCGGGATGGGCTGGCTCCTGAAATTCCTTGATAATCTTCAATTATCAGCTTCTGATTTCAGTCCCTTGAGCCTTCAATCTCTGGCACGGATCCCAAGGTGGCTGCTAAACCCTAATTTCTGTTGTTGTAAATTAGGGTTTATTGTAGAAATTATAGATCAGCCCACCAAAAATGGCTGAGATCTCCTCCGAATGGCTGAGAATTGCTAAGAATGGCTGAGCATAGGCTGAAGGAGATGAGAGCATGCTGTAGAGAGAGAAAATTCTAAGATTTGTCGCGAAGAACTGATCAAAATCAGCTGCTGCCCTGTTGTACCAGCCCCACACGGATGCAGCAACAACAATAGGAGCATCAAAGATTGTGATCTTCAAGAGAAAGTGCATCAGCAGCAATTGCCAGCTTCCCAAGGTCAAGAATATGCAATCTCCATCACCAAAATGGTCTCCAATGGCTGGGAAATGGCCCCAAAAGTTGGCAGCAACAGTCCAACATCTCTTTCCAACAGCTCCAAAATGAAAAAACGAGATTTCCCTCTCCCTTCAGCCCTATTTAGCCTTTTCCCCACTTGCATGGGAAAGTTTTGCCAAGTGGCAGCTTTCTTAATCCATTTTCAGCAATTTCCAGTCATTTAATTAATTTTCAGAATTAATTAATTCTGAAAATTAATTCAGCCCTCAATCCATGCCCAGAAAATTGACCTTGCCCATCCAAAAATTAATTGGCTAGGCCATTTGCAACCCAAAGTGGTCCCATGCATTAATTGACCCTTGGACAAGCATTAATCCATTAATTAATGCCTAGTCCCTAATGTCACCACTGACACTTAATGGCCAATTAATGATCCTAGGGCCAAACTGACACCAAAATTCACCTAGAATCTAACAAGTGTAACTTGTTACAACTTTTGCCTTTGACACCCATCTTTTTCACAGGGTCCTTCGGTCTTCAACTGTGAGAAAGTAGCTTGCACCTCACATGTGCATCTTTTAATTGCACATTTGATTAATCCTTTAATCAAATGTCAATTAAACATAAGCAAAGCATTAAATTATCACGTCCTCGTGACAGCATATCCTTTGGCAACCAGTCTTGCCTTGTACTTGGGTTTTCCATCAATTGTCTTTACTTTGTAAACCCATTTGTTTGGAAGAGGCTTTCTTCCTTTGAGCAACGACACAAGATCCCAAGTATCATTAGCATTCAAAGATTTAATCTCTTCCTGCATAGCTAGCTTTCACTTACTGCTGAATTTCCATGACTTGGCCTCTTTATATGTAAGAGGCTCATCCTCATCTGTAAGCATCATATAGTGGAAAGAGGGGTCATATCTATGTGGCTGCCTTCTTAAGTGTGTAGACGTGTATACCTAATGATCTACATTCTCAGGAATTGGGTCTACATTTGGAGGTATGTTATTTTCAGTATTTATTGGCTGCTGTAAGCCATTTTCAGCATGCTGTTCATGTTGTACAGCACCTTCATTTTCATTTCCAGCACTTGCATTTTCATAATCAGCAAGTCTATCTTGCTGGCCATGACCTCCTTGTGCTTCTATTTGCTGTTCGTCATTATCTGGCTAAAAAATAACCGGTTGATCATCAGTTTCAGCTAGTGGTACAACATCATGAGGCTCATCATTTGAAGTAATAGGTGGCCGCAAATTCTGAAATTTGACATTTTTCATGTCTTCATCAGAGGCTAAAGGACTTTTCAGCAACTTTGCCTCATTAAACACAACATTACGATTGCGAACAATTTTCTTGGACTGAGGTAACCACGTTCTATAACCAAATTCACCCTCATCACCATAGCCCATAAAAATGCCTTTGGTGGATTTTGGGTCAAGTTTATTCCTTAGCTCATCTCTAACATGCACAAAAGCATCACAACTAAATATCCGTAAATGGTCATATGAGGCCGATTTGTTAGACCAAACCTCCTTAGGGATGCCATTATTTAAGGACTTGTTTGGAGAGCGGTTATAAATGTGAACCGTGGTTTTAAGTGTCTCTCCCCAAAATTCATGAGGGAGATCAATAGTGGATAGCATGCACCGCACTCTTTCACATAGTCCTATTGTATCTTTCAGCCACCCCATTTGAAGAAGGAGCTGTAAGCTTCCTCTTAGTGCCATGCAAGTCACAAAAAGACTTAAACTCAATAGATGTGAACTCACCCCCATTATCAATTCTCAAGCATTTCAGCTTTCTACCTGTCTGAGTGGTCATAAATGCATGAAAAGTTTTAAAAACAGCAAACACTTCACTTTTCTTTTTCAACAGATAAAACCAAATCTTCCTGGAACAATCATCAATAAAAGAGAGAAAATATGCAGCACCACCCAATGATTTCACGGGCATACTACATACATCAGAATGCACTAAGTCCAAGACATTGGACTTATGGAAGACACCAGAGTAAAAGGAAAATTTAATTTGCTTTCCAAACTGACAGTCATTACAAAAATCAAGTTTAGAGCCTTTTTCATCAACCCTCTTCAAAGAGGTAAGGACATTAAGTCCTTTTTGGCTCATATGGCCTAATCTGTTATGCCACAATTTCAAATGACAGCCAATTTCAGCAATTGCAAGAAACTTGCCATTCAAAGCTTTACAGTGCAAACAATACAAAGTGCCCTTCTTGGTTCCTTTTGCAATCAGCATGGAACCCTTTTTCAATTTCCATAAACCACCACCAAACAATGTAGTGTAACCATGCAAGTCAAGCTGTCCAACAGATAGTAAACTCTTCTTGATGCCACGTACGTATTTGACATCTTTCAACACAAGCTTTTGGCCATTATCTAAAGACAAGTGTACAGTGCCAATCCCATCAATACTGCAAGCATGGTTATTTCCAAGGTATACTTTTCCATAACTACGTGCATTGAACATAGCGAAATACTCCAAGCAAGGAGTTACATGGAAAGAGGCACTAGAGTCTACAATCCAAGTTTGAGTGACACCTTCATCAACTGATAAAGGTGCATCAATCACATCAACCTTGGTAATCTACATATCGAGGCCACATTGGCCTTTTCCTTGCCTTTGGTTGCCTTAGATACATCTTTCGTATCCTCTTTCTTCTTTTTGTCTCCCACATTCATCTTTCTCTCTTGTTTCTTCTTGTAGTACTTGCAATCAGGCTTCTTGTGGTCTTTCCGACCACACTGATAAGTAATATCACTCTTTTGCTTTCCTTTGCTCTTGCTTTTGCTTCTCTGTCAAGCATTTGCATTTTTCTTTTCAACCCTGCCTCTAACATTGTAAGTTGAGTTGTTGCCTTCTCCACTAGACTTTTTGTTGACTCTGGCCCAATCATACGGTCTTTCCAAAGGTTAAAGCCCTGACCATCAAACTGTTTGATTTCCATCAAACTCTTAATGTTAGAACTGGAAGAAGTTGCAGCCATTTTTATCACGAACACAAGAGTAAATGCACTGAACTGCAAGAGCACAAGCTGAAACGGAAAATACACTGCTGTTCTTGCCCAACCAGAAATGAATCTCTGCTGTTTTTACATAAACCAGCCACCACAAGGGGAAATACTGCAGAAATTTACCAAATTCTGCACAAAATCCCAAAATTCCAGGTCCAACAGTGCATAAATGTCAGTAGCCAATTTGACCCAGTTGAGCAAAACTTCAGCAAAACATGAAAAACCCCAAATTTTCCGGTCCAATGTCAAGAAATTTTACTTGAATGAGCGAAATTTCGACAAATTTGGCAAAATCCCCAATTTAATTGAGGTAGACATGCACAATGTCTGGAATTTTTGACACGAATGTCACTGCCAAGCATAAACAACTTCAAATATGGAAAAATCCCCAAATTTTCGGGCGAGATTTACACAGATCTGGAACCTATGCTTCCACATGCGAACCTTCGTTGTCAGAGGAAGGGGATAAGGAAGATTAAAAGAAAATTTTGATTAAAAATTGGGGGTGGGGGGTCGTTGACCCGCTAACGCGATGCCTGTTTGATCACCCGTGCCTGCTGGATCTGCCGCGTTGCCATCGTGTGGTGCAACCAGTTGGCGTCACGGCGCCTCCCTGCCCCGTCACGTTGGTTGCCTCGAGTCTTGCGCGTGTGCTGTGCTTGCTAGCATTGACCTGCTCAGCTCGACCTGTCACATCAGTCATGTGATGCCTGTTGCCTGGTTTCGCTATGTCCTGTCTGCACGTGCCACCTAGCCTCCACGCTGATAACCCCTGTTGCCACGCACAACACCTGTTGGTCGCTTGCTGTGCTGGTCTTTAGTATGACTTGTGTTGAATAGGCCTTTTGGCTCAAGTTGCCTGTATGACCTATCGGCTGCGTCTTGGTCTCGGGAAGCGTGCAAAACCTTGGGCTTTGATACTAGTGTTGGGTGTAAAGTCCCTTCGTCTCTGTGTATAAAGATATGCGGGTGTGAACACACCCTTATTGTATCCTAACATATAAATACATTCTTTTATTCTTTGTGTACCATCACAATCTAGTACACCTATCTCTGCATTCACTCTCTCTCACTCTCAACATTGTTGCTCTCGCTTTTGTCTCGCACTCTCATTGCGCACTCTCCCCTTCAAACTAGTATTATAGCTTTGATGAAGGTGTGCGCACTTCCCGAAGTCAAGGTGAGTTAGTTTCAGCTCGCATGTGCAAAGAAAACAGCACGTCGTTTTTCATCAGACGGCTGTGTGCGCATCGAGGTGACACATTTCAGCAAGTTGTCACTGTAAGAGTGCAACGATGCGGAAGCGTAGGACAAAGACCGAGAGAGAGTGAACACAGAGAGAAGAGAGAGAGAGAGAGAGAGAAGGAGACAGTGTAAACGCAGAAAATCTGCAGTGTACTATGCTGTATAAGAGTGCAGAAATACACAAGGGGGCAGAGGAAATATTTGCGTGTCTCTGACTTGATGACCTTGATCTCCTTCAGCCCGAGCACAGTCTGTCTCAGCCAACAGATCTTCAAGATCAGAATCTGAAATCATTGAAGAATGAATGATCAAGCGTGCCACAAGAACTGGCTATAAATAGCCAAGAAATAATAAAAAACAGCATCAGGTCGGTTGCATTAAATGCAGCCGACAGCAGAAATCTGGCCGACTGTGCAGTCCGACTGCATTGCTGATGTGTTACACATGATGTCGCACTGATGATGTGGCACCTCCTCTGCCGTAGTGTGCTGATGTGGCACTGACTATCCAGGAAATGACTGGCTAACACCCCCTCTCAGATTCTGGACGGGTGAAAAGACTGAGGGATTTGGAATGCTGCCGAAGAAGAGCCTGGGGAAGCATCTTCGTAAACAAATCTGCAAGATTATCCTCCGTCTTGCAAAACTCCACATCAATGGTCCCATCTAGAAGTTTCTCCCGAATGAAGTGATACTAGATCTCAATGTGGTTCGTTTGGGCATGGAATACAGGATTCTGTACCAAGGCAATGCAACCCTCATTGTCGCACCGCAGAAGAGTAGGACGAGTTTGGGGGAAGTCAAGCTCCTCCAACAATCTCCGAAGCCACACTACCTCACATGTGGTGGAAGACACAGCCCGATACTCCGCCTCGGTAGACTGTACCCAAGATAAAATAGTAGCCTGTAGTAGACCGTTGGTGGTCCACATCGCCAGCCCAATCCGAGTCACTCCAACCTGCAAGAACCAGATCTGAAGCATCTGTACCTACGAGAAAAGAAATCCCTAAGTTAGAGGGCCCCCTCAAATACCGAAGAATCCTCAAGGCAGCCTGGCAATGCACTTGTTTGGGTTCCGTCATGAACCCTGCCAAAAGACCCTCAGCAAAACAAAGATTAACACAAGTGTTGAGAAGCCAAATCAAGGATCCAATCAATTGATGGTAGCATGAAGCATCCATCACGAGAGAGTTTGAGTGTGAAGTGGCCTTCCAATTCAGATCTATAGGAGTAGTAATGGCCTGACAAGTCTCCATATCAAAAGTCACCAAGAGTTCCTGAATGTACCTCTGCTGAGAGATGAAAATCCCCCTTTGAGACTGATAAATCTCGTGACCGAAGAAGAAATGAAGAAGCCCCAAATTCGTCATCTCGAATGCTGATATAAAGCTGTCTTGGTCTCTCGGACCTTCTGTGCATGATCCCCTGTCAAAATCAAATCATCAACATATAACATGAATAGCACACGACCAACCTGCGAAGTGTGCACATAAAGTTGCGGATCAGCCTTGGAGCGTTGATATCCCAACTTCGACTGAAGAAATGAGTCAATCTTCTCGTTCCATGCACGCGGAGCCTAATTGAGGCCATACAAGGCCTTCTTCAACCTGTAAACATTCCCATCCGAGGATCCAAAGCCAGGAGATTGCTCAACATAGATCTCCTCCTGCAAGTCACCATTCAGAAAGGCCGACTTCACATCCAACTGATAAATAGGCCATCTCCTATGGCCAGCTAAGGCAAGAACAACTCGAATAGTCGCCATACGAGCAGTGGGGGCAAAAGTATCATGGAAATCAATGCCTGGGCGCCGAGCAAAACCTTTAGCAACAAGGCGAGCCTTGTGCTTGTCCAAAGAACCATCGGTAAGGTATTTGATCTTGAAGACCCACTTGACACCAATCACCTTCTTGTGAGAGGGACGAGGCACAAGAGACCAAGTGCCATTCCTCTCAATAGCCTCCAACTCGCCTTCCATGGCCTTCCACCAATGATCGGATTGCAAAGCCTCTTTTACTGAAGTGGCTCTCGATCCTGCATAGCACGGGTCAGTAAACAATAGTTAGAGCAGACAAAGCTCCGAAGAACGTGCCTGATGCCTCCATGACTTCCGCGGTCCATCTTGCGGTTCCCACTCCTCAGGGACCCCCTCGATCCCTGAATCTCGGAGGGTGTCATGGGCCCAATGAGGAGGAGGTCGAACCTCTCCCCATCGTTCTCCATCTATTGAAGACTCAGGGATAATTACCGACAAGAGCTCCTCGGGGGTGGCCAGTGGAAGAAAAGACTTTGAATCCGAAGAAGAATCTCCATCGAGAGGCTCGGGCTCCAAAGAAACTTTCTTGGGAGCCCAACTTTCCCTTGGATCTCCAAGGACGGGGTGCTCCTCACCCCCCTCTATGGCCGGTACTTCCACGAACCGCACATCTCGGTTCGTGTAGACATCCCGCTTAACGGGATCAAACAAACAATAACCTTGGGATTGGGAGCTATAGCCAACAAAACCTGTCGTCGAGAAGCCGCCTCGAACTTATCACGGTGCGTCTTCGGAATGTGTACATAAGCGTCACACCCAAAGATCCTGAAATAAGAGACATCAAGCTTAGTCCCAAAGTAAGCCTCAAAAGGTGTCATTCTGTCAACGGCCAAAGTGGGAGATCGATTAAGGATGTGAACTGCGGTAGCCACTGCCTCGGCCCATAGAAACTGAGATGTCTGTCGGTGCTTCATCATGGTGCGTGCCATCTCGATCACACTTCGGTTGTTCCGCTCCAAAATGCCATTCTCTTGGGGAGTGTTGGTGTTAGCAAACTCCTGGTGAATGCCCCTATCTGTACAAAAAGGAGCAAACTCATTAGACATAAATTCACCTCCCTTGTCTGAATGCAAGGTCTTCAGTCGCCGGCCAGAACGGTTCTCCTCAAAGAGAAGCCAATCCTTGAAATGAGAGAAAGCCTCTGACTTCAAAGTCAAGAAATAGGCCCAAGTCATCCTGCTGTAGTCATCTACGATCAACATGAAGTACAGGCTTCCCTTGAGGGACTCGGTCCTCATCGGGCCATAAAGATCGGTAGATACAAGCTCCATTGGTGAAGTAGACAGCCTAGAAGCTTTGTTGGGAATCACATCCTGATGCAGTTTCCCATGAATGCAGGAGACACATGGCTGATGGCTCACCACTATGTCTAGCAAGCCTCGGACAAAGGACCCTCGCGATGCCTTCCGAAGGTACTCGTAATTCAGGTGGCCAAACCGAGCATGCCATAGCTCGGACTGTGTCTGAGATGTAAGAAGAAGAGAAGTAAGAGCTGAAGAAGATTTCAATTTGTAGACGCCATTCTCCTCATACCCTACAGAGAGAACCTTTCTTGATCCACGATCAAGGACTCGAACAATATTACTGTCAAACTCCACCAAGAGACCAAGAGCACAAATCTTATGAACCGAAAGTAAATGATACCCCAATCCTTGCACATGCAACACCTCAGAGGTATAGGTACCACCACGTCCATTGGAAATAAGTTGCATCTCACCCCCTGCAGCAATAGACATAGAAGAGCTATTTTCAATGAGAATCTGTCCACGCGAAGGTCGCAAATGGGTAACACCAACATAAGTAGTCATGTGCCGTGAGGCACCACTGTCCACAATCCACTCTCGAGCCTGGGGAGCTGTTATTGCAGCATCAGAAGTTGTCGGTGTAGAGTCCTCAATGACTGCTAAGTGTAGAAAAGCAGCTGATGAGGATGCAGCCACCACTCCAGAGTCCTTCGTGTTCTTCTTCTTGGTATCCTTCTTGTCTTTGTCGGGGCAATCCTTCTTCCAGTGATCGGTCTTGCCACAAATATGGCAAGTCGATTCCTTCTCCTTGTCCTTCTTGGATTTGTTGTCCTCCTTCTTCTTCTTTTGGTCCTTCCCCTTCTTCTGAGAGGTTTCACCAACCAATGCCTCCGATTTGGAAGCATTCTGTCCTTTCAATTGTTCCTCCTGGTCCAAGACCATAGGAACCAACTCTTCCCACCGAAGAGTCGACTCCCGCCCTGAAGCTATAAGAGCGGAATAAAAAGTACCGAGTCGTAGCGGCAACTGGGATAGTAAAGTGATCACCATGTCCTCGGAGGAAATAGGCTTCCCTGCATTTTGAACCTGCATTTGAAGCTACCGAAGCTTGTTGATGTGCTCCCAAAGCGAAGAAGACTTATTCACAGACAAAGTCCGCATCTGCACCTCCAAAGAAACCCTCTTCATCAGGGTCATCCGGTTGTACATCTGGTCGAGCTCCAGCCATATCTCACAGGCCACCGTCAAGTGCTCGATGTGAGCTATCACGGTTGTAGTGCAAGACAAAAACAGAAAAGATCGAATCCTGGCATTTGGTTTGTTCCAATGAGACTGGGCCTTGGTCAACTCCGCATGAGCATTGGAAGAGAGTTTGGACTCATCCCTCCTTGAGGGCCTGTTAATCTCCTCCATCACGAGTTCCGCCAAATCATAAGACTCTAAAATGGCTAACATCATCACCTGCCAGATGCGGTAATTGTCACCATCAAGCTTTTGATCCGTTGGAAGAGCCGGTAGGACAGGTACCCTCCTGTCCATGATTGCATGGAATTCCAAATCAGTCTTTGTGGACATGTTAACCTGCAATATCTGCACAAACGAAAAAGCAGCCCCCTCTGATTGTGAAAACGCAGTCTTCTAGGACTGATTCCTCTGCTGCTCAAACCTTCTTCACCCGTCGGAGGAGATGAAAAGGTAAAATCTGCAATGGAAGGCCTTAAACGCAGCCTTCCTCCCCTTCGAACAGCAATAACCTGCAGCAAATTCACCGATTAGACTCCTTTCTTGCACGCCCACGCTCGCTTCAGCCTTGATCCGATGCGCAGCCCTCCCGCTCGCCCTCGAAACCTGGAAATGCAGCCTTGTGTCGCGATGAAATCTCCTCTTCAGATAGGTTCAGCCCTCAGTCAGTCTATCTTCACCGCTTTGATACCATGTCAGAGTGCAGCGATGCGGAAGCGTAGGACAAAGACTGAGAGAGAGTGAACACAGAGAGAAGAGAGAGAGAGAGAGAAAAGGAGACAATGTAAACGCAGAAAATCTGCGGTGTAGTATGCTGTATAAGAGTGCAGAAATACACAAGGGGGCAAAGGAAATATCTGCGTATGTCTTCGACTTGATGATCTCGATCTCTGTCAGCCCGAGCATAGTTTGTCTCAGCCAACATATCTTCAAGATCAGAATCTGAGATCTCTGAAGAATGAATGATCAAGTGTGCCACAAGAATCGGCTATAAATAGCCAAGAAATAATAAAAAACAATATCAGGTCGTCTGCATTAAATGCAGCCAACAGCAGAAATCTGGCTGACTGTGCAGTCCGACTGCACTGCTGACGTGGCACCTCCTTTGCCGTACTGTGCTGACGTGGCATTGATTGTGTAGGAAATGACTGGCTAATAGTCAACTCCACAGGTCAGGTCGTCAGTTTTCTGGCCTGCGTTCACAATTTGCAGCAGGCGACAGCCAAGCGGTAGTAGGGACATGTCTGTGCAGGTAGGCAACAGCCTGCACAAGTCAGCGTGACTGCAGACGGCAGCTCCCAGGCAGGCGACAGCCAGACGGCAGCTCTCAGATAGGCGACAAGCAGGCAGCAGCAGGCGACAATTTGGCAGGTCACGCAGCAGTCAACGGGCAGGCGAGCAGCTGATATGTCACGTTTTTGACAGATTTTTAGTCATTTTTTTAATTTCTTGCAAGCAGGCCCCTTGCTCACTGATGAGGGTTCGCGCGTGTAAGCACAGTTTTCAGAGTTGTGTCCAGAAATTTGGGGCTTTTCCTAGATTTGATGCTGTTCATGCATAACGTTGACATTTGACCCGGAAATTGCAAAAATTGTGCACATTGTCTCTGAAATTTTTGGGGTTTTTCACGAATCATTGAAATTTTGCTCAGCTGAGCCAGATTTATTGACATTGGTGCATATTTGGACTTGAGAAATTTGGGGCTTTTGCGGAAGTTTGTGAAATTTTACCAATTGTATCCGTTTTATGCTTTCGGAAACATGTATTAATGCAATCAGGGCAGATCAGTCAATGAAATTTTGGGGCTTTTGCCGAAATTTGTGGATTTCGGCAAAATCGATGTGAAAAATGCACTTTGGGAACATTGCTGAAGCAATCTTGGTGCTATAATGCTATAAGCAGTGAGATTTATCTTGCACTTGTGAGATTTTGGAGAAATTGCAGAGAATTTTGGTGTTTTTTGTGTATCAGAAGTTGACTTGGTCACATATGTATGCAGTATACATGTTGGGCAACTCCCATTGAGTTGATGTATTGCTGAATTAATGTTGCAGCAGTCTTAGTGATCATTTGCAGATATGGGATTGTTGTAGATGTATTTTTGGTGATATTGCTGAAGTGTACATGTACTTGGACTGAATTTTGCTCTTATTTTCTGAAAATCTGGGCTGAAATTAGCTGAATATTGAGCTCATTGTTTGTTGTCATAACTTGCAGCATTGATTTTTGGTGCATTGCTGAAAAATGGCTGCAAATGTTTCTGGCAGGAGTGACACTAAATCCCTCTTTGAAATCAAAAGTTTGATGGCACTGGTTTTGATTTGTGGAAGGACAGGATGCAGGGCATTTTGTTTCTCAAGGACTGTGAAGATGCTCTTTTGGAAACTAAGCCTGTAGCTATGACAGATGTGGATTGGGCTAGACTTAACAAGAAGGCTATTGCATATATTAAGATGGCCGTATCTGATGATGTACTTACAGATATTAAGCGTCTTGATACGGGTTATGCTATATGGAAAAAGTTAGAGGACACTTATGAAAATACAACTCCAGTGAATCAAGTGCATCTTAAACGCAAGCTTGTGAACATGGAGTTGGATGAGTCTAAGCCAACAACTGAGCATTTGAGTGCTTTCACAGGGATTTTGAGTTAGTTACAGGACTTTGGTTTGCCGGCCTTCGATGATAAATTGAAGGCTATTTTCTTGTTGATGACTTTGCTTGATAGCGGGGAGTCTTTGGTTGTTTTACTTAGCAACAACCCTACTTTAACCTTTGATGGTGTTAGGGGCTCTATTCTCAATGAGGAGATCAGAAGAAAGTTCAGTGGAGAAAGCAGTGGTTCAGCCTATCACCTTAGAGGCAGGTCAGAAAAGAGGGGTAATGCAGCAAATAAAGGCAAAAGTAGGAGTAAAAGCAAGAGCAAATAGTAGGATGTTACTTGCTACCAGTGTGGGCGTAAAGGGCATAAAAAGCCCAATTGCCGATACTTTAAGAAAGAGCAAGAAAGGAAGAAACAATAGGGTAAGAAAAAGCAGGATGACAAGAAAGATGATGATAGCTCTTCCTCAAAAGAAGTTGCAAAAGCAAATGTTGCATTAAGTGTAGTCATTGAAGAGCTTCCTGACATTGAAGAGATACTTGTTGTAGCCTCATGTAATGATGCAGATATTATGGCAGCAATAAGTGATATGTACATCATCAAAAGGGATGTAATTGATGTCTTATTTTCAGCTCATGATGGGCTGTCACAATCATGGATAGTGGACATCGGTGCTTCTTTTCATGTTATTTCCTCTTTGGAGTCATTTTTTGAATACACTGCAGGTTGCCTAGGCAAGGTTTACTTGGGCAACAGCTATGCATGTGAAATAGAGGGTGTAGGTATCATTCACTTGGCTCTTGAAAATGGCCAAGAGCTGATTTTGCATGATGTCAGATACATACTTGGCATAAAGAAAAGTCTATTGTCAGTTGGGTAGCTTGATGCAAGAGGGTATTTTACTACCTTTAGTGGTGGATCTCGGAAGGTTCACAAAGGCTCTATGCTGATTGTTAAAGGCAGCAAAAGGGAGACTTTGTATTATTTGCATTGTAAAGCATAACTTGTTCTTGACTGTGCCTGAAGTCCATTCATGGATGGAACTTTGGCACAAAAGACTTAGCCATATGAGCCAGAAAGGCCTTTAGGTTCTCTCCTCTTTAGGGAGATTTGATGTAAAAGGCTCTGGTCTCGAATTTTGTAATGATTGCATATATGGAAAACATGTGAAGTCTCCTTATTACTCTGGTGTCGTTAAGAAGTCCAATGCTCTTGATTTAGTACACTCTGATGTGTGCACTATTCTTGTTAATTCATATGGGGGTGCACATTACTTTGTTACATTTATTGATGATTTCAGTAGAAAGTTATGGGTGTATGTGTTAAAGAGAAAAAAGGAAGTGTTGGATGCTTTTAAAAAGTTTCATGCTTTTGTTATCACACAGAAAGGGCTTAAGTTGAAAGCTATAAGAATGGATAATGGGGGTGAGTATGTATCTAATGAGTTTAAAAAGTTTTATGAGATGCATGGTATTAAGAGGGAGTTGACAGCCCCCTATAATCTTGCATCAAATGGCATGGCTGAAAGATATAATCGCACACTTTGTGAGAGAGTTAGATGCATGCTGTCAGCAGCTAATCTCCCGCAGGAATTCTGGGGAGAGGCTCTTAAAACTGCAGTTCATGTATGCAATCGCTCTCCCAATTGTGCATTGGAAAATGGCATTCTTGAAGAGGTTTGGTTTGGCAAACCTGCTTCATATGACCATTTGCGTGTCTTTGGTTGTGATGCCTTTGTGTATGTACCTATAGATTAGAGGACCAAACTAGACATGAAATCGATCAAGGGCATCTTTATGGGATATGGAGATGAGGGAGAGATGGGTTATAAAGTTTGGCTCCTCAAGGGAAGGAAGATAGTACGCAGCCGAGACGTAGTATTTAATGAGGTAAAAGTGCTGAAAAATGCTACTCATGGTGACCTTGACAAAAAGAAGGTCAAATTTCAGCATGAACAGGCAGCCATTCAGCAGACATTAGTTGAAGATTTTGTTCCTTTTGATGCTGAAAATGAGCAGCAACCTATTGTGCTATAGCCAGAAGATAATGGACAGCAAATAGATGCACAGGATGAAATAGGACAGCAAGAAGAACATGCTGAAAACAGGTTACAGCAGCAAGGAAATTCTGAAAACTAGCCACCAGGTAATGCTGTGCACATACCTGAGGATGTAGGTCCATTGCCTAACAATATAGATCATTGGGTAAGAAGGTCTATACGTGTTAGAAGACAGCCATAGAGGTTTCAGCCATTTTTGGATTGTATTTTGTTGATTGATGAGGGTGAGCCTTTGACATTTAGAGAGGCATAGTCGTGTGAAAACAAGAGAAAGTGGGAGCTTGCTATGCACGAAGAGATGAAGTCTTTGTATGCAAATAACACATGGGAGCTTGTACCTTTGCCCAAGGATAGAAAAGCTATCCCTAATAAATGGGTTTACAAGGTGAAATGGATTGATGGGAAGCCCAAGTACAAGGCACGGTTGGTTGTTAAGGGCTATACACAGAAGGAAGGCATAGACTTCCAGGAGGTCTTTTCACCAGTGGTGAAGATGACTACGCTCCGTGTTTTGTTTGCTCTCACTGCATCCTTGGATTTAGAGTTGGATTAGATGGATGTGAAGATTGCTTTTCTTCATGGTGACTTGGATGAAGAGCTGTACATGAAATAGCCCGAAGGTTTTAAAATCCTAGGCAAAGAGCATTTGGTTTGTAAGTTGAAACGCAGCTTATATGGGCTGAAACAAGCCCCTAGACAGTGGTACAGAAAGCTTGATACCTTTATTCTCAACCATAGATTTAAACACAGTCATGTAGATCACTGCTTATATACTAAAAAGGCTGACGATGGATGCCTTATTGTGCTGGTCTTATATGTGGATGACATGCTGATTGCCGGAAAGCATAAGAGTACTTTGAATGCTCTTAAAAGGTAGTTGAGTTCAGCCTTCTCAATGAAAGGTTTAGGGGCAGCTGAACACATTTTGGACATGCGCATTAAAAGAGATAGAGGGCAGTACTTGTTGTTTCTCTCACAAGATAAGTACATTAGCAAAGTACTTGACATGTTTAATATGGTTGATGCTAAGCCTCTTGGTATGCCTTTACCGCCACATACAAAGCTTAGCAAAGTTGATTGGCCAAAGGATGATGCAGTTGCTAGTGCTATGAAGGGCATACCTTATGTATCAGCTTGTGGATCTTTGATGTATGCCATGGTTGCAACTCACCCTGACATTGCTCATGTAGTGGGAGTTGTTAGTAGATTCATGTCTAATCCTGGCAAGCCACATTGGAAAGCAGTGAAATGTGTCTTCAGATACTTAAAAAGGTACACAAGAAAAGTGTATATGTTATGGAAAGGGTACACTAGAGTTGTATGGATTTTGTGATTTGGATATGGCAGGAGATCTTGACACTAGGAAATCTACTAGTGGGTATGTCTTTACATTGGCTGGTGGGGTTATCTCTTGGTGTTCGAGGTTGCAAAAAATTGTGGCATCGAGTACTACACATGTTGAATATATTTCAACCACAGAAGCTTCTAAGGAAGCTATTTGGCTTGGCCGTTTGGTCAAGGATCTTGGTCTTTCTTCACGTACTCCAGTGCTTGGTTGTGATAGTCAGAGTGCAGTATGTCTTGCTAAGAATACCATGTTTCATGCACACACCAAATACATAGATGTTCGGTACAACTTTATTCGACAGGTCTTGGATGATGGTCTAGTCATGTTGACTAAGGTCAAAACTCAAGATAACCTTGCAGATGTTCTCACTAAGAGTCTTGCAAAGGCTCAACATGAGCATTGCATCCGTTTAGTGGGATTTGGTTAGCTTAAAGGTACTAGTTCGGGTCTTTAAGTGGGAGGTTGTTGGGTGTAAAGTCCCTTCGTCTTTGTGTATAAAGATATACGGGTGTGAATACACCCTTATTATATCCTAATATATAAATACATTTTTTAATTCTTTGTGTATCATCACAATCTTATACACCTATCTTTGCATTCACTCTCTCTCACTCTCAACATTGTTGCTCTCTCTTCTGTCTCGCACTCTCATTGTGCACTCTTCCCTTCAATCAATTGTTGAGTGTGCAGCAGCTGGAGGAGTGAGCAGGTGAGTGAGAGCGACAGAGAGTGAGTGAGAGTCCGATACAATTTTGGGTGTACAAATAATGTGTTGGTACACAAAGAATAAAATGTATTTATATTTAGGGTATGTAAGGGTGCATTCACATGTACAACTAAATTATACATGACGGAGGTGAATAAAAGGGCCTTTACACCCCAACAATATCTGGTGTCAATTGTTGGCCTAGGTAATTCATTTGGCCATAAGTGTCAGTTGGTGACATTAGAGATGTGGCGTTTAATGATACCTAATGTCGATGTAATAGTCAAAGATGGCATAGAGAGACTTGGGAGTGGAAGATGCCTAGCTAGTTTAACTATTGGCTAGTTAGATTATTTTTTTGGACACTGAAATAATTATTAGATTAAATTTTAGTAAAATTAAAGATTGAAAATTGAAATTTAATGATGGATAATGTTGGAAAAACCATTTGCGAAGGCTGGTAGTTGGCAAACTTGCCCATACGGGTTGGTAAAAGGTTGAAGAAGAGGAAAAAACGAGATCATTCTTATTGTAGCAAACGTGGGAGAACTGTAAGTAGCCATGGCCAGCCTATTTTTAGCCATTACAACTAGCCACGAGTGAGTTTTGAGGAGGTGATTGCAGATTCGAACCCTCCACAGCTGGGCGATTGCATCCAAGTACAAGGTGACAGCTGATTTGGATGTCTTAGCTGTAGATGACAACATTTAATGTTGTTGTGGCAGGGCAACAACTGCATTTGACTGCTTTTCAGTCATTCTTCGCGACAAAACTCTGAATTTTCTCTCTACAGCTTTCTCTCTCATCTCCCAACCATTTCACAGCCTTGCTCAGAAGATCTCAGCATTTGGACCCTTGGAGGCTGAGAAATTGCAAATTTCTTTTTGTAAACCCTAATTTACAACAGAAATTAGGGTTTAGCAGCAGCCTCGGGAAGCATGCCAGAAATTAGAAGCTCCAAGACTTGGATTTTTCAGGGCCGAAGCTGAATTTCGGCTAAATTCAGGTGGAGGACTAGCGAGCCATTGAATTTGGGGCATTTCCATCGTCTATGAAATGGGTGAAGGCCAATTAAGTGCCCAAATCAAGGGGCAAAACAAATTGAAGACTTGCTGGTCACTTTGGACAGCAAGGGGAGTTTGGATTGCGAAGGGGATCGGGAGAATCCCATTGTAAATCAACTTCTTCTTCAGTAAAGCTAAAGAAATACCGAAAGGGGCGCCAATTTTGGGGCCAATCGGGTGTGCATTGTCCAAGATTAGTAGGTAAATTTGTATTTTCAGATTTGCATTTATTGTTTGCTACTGTAATTAAGTTGTAATTAGGGATTTATCACCCATCCATGGAAGGAAAAGGCCGGTTTCGGCTAGGGCACCAGTATATTTCCTGGATTAGTTAGGTATTTTATCTAGCATTTCGTGATGTCTATCTTGGGCATTTTATGTTGCCTGACTAGCATTAAATGCTGGCTGATGTGTTGCCATTTATGGCATTATTTTTGCCTATTTATTCAGGCTCCTCCTTCACTGTCATTATACATCATCTGTCATTCATCATCTGATAGGTTTTGGTGGAGGGAGAGGAGTAGGTGCCAGTGCCTTCATAGCCAGTGACTCACATCATCTGTCATTCATCACCTGACAGGTTTTGGTGGAGGGAGAGGAGTAGGTGCCAGTGCCTTCACAGCGAGTGACTCACATTGGTTTTGTATTGTCTCATATCTTGGTATATGGATTCCATTTCCTGAGCATCTCTTTGCTTTTGACTTCTTTGTGCAGTGTTCTTTTCATTTGCAGTGTTTCTCTTTCCTTTGTCTTTTGTGTTCACTAGTCTATTACAGCAGTTTTCCATGTTTCCATCATTGCATCCACTTTTGACAACTTGGCCATCAGTTGTTCTTCGATGTCAATGCGGAATCGATCCTCTAGCAATGGTAAGGATCCATCTTTGCGGTGCAATTCTTCCTACTTATTGCATCAAAGCTCTCAAAGACATGGATGAAAATCGATCTAATACTTGCAAGAACCTCATCTTACCCACCACCCCTCTTCTATGCCATCACTCCCTTTGCTCGTACCTTCTCAATCGCTGATTCCTTTCCCAATCTCTCCATCATTTTGGTTGATGCCGCCTTGACTATTGAATAAGAGTTTACTTAGCTTGTTTGATTAATGTAGGATATTGATGATCAATTCTAATTACAGATCGGTTCAAGTTTTATATAATAATTAGGGCCATGTATGATTCAGCTCTAGGTTTTAATCATACTGACTCATACTTCCATATTCATTTGTGGTTGCTGTATGTAAACTGTTGGAAACCGTTTTACTTTCTTCTTTGTCTTGTTATGGACTCATCTACTCTTGTGTCTTCAATTATGCTATATTCTTTTGCTTCGTGCATGTGTGAGCCAGTTCCAAGCGTGCTTTGGAGAATGTTGTCAAATTATTAATGTATCCTAGGGAAATTAAGTCCTTTCATGTTTGAAACATGCATTACTGAGCTTCTTTAAGAAGATCTTGTAATTGGTCAAGCCCCTTTTGTCCAATCTGGCAGCATTTTATGAGATTGCAGCTAGCAGAATGCAGACTCAGGTCTGACTGACACAAGAAACCCAAGGTGCTAACAAAGGTGTGATGCTAAAATAGTGGACGGATACCTCATGGACAGGCATATCAGATCTGTGCTTAAGCATTGGACATAATCAAAGTATGAGATGCCAAATAAAAAATAGATATGAGCACTCAAGAGACTATTTGTAGAAACCTACACTAAGGCACTTACAATGGCTTATATAGTAATGCCTAGGGGAGGTTATAAGGCTAGCTGTGGGCAGCAGATGTCGCCTGTATTTACTGCTTCTGTGGCTTGTTTTATTGTCACCAGAGGGCTAACAGATCCCTTGATTGCTTTGTGTTTGTTTCAAGGTGAATTTGGCGGTTAAGATCATGCAACAAGTTTTGGATTTAAAGCAACTGCTGCTCTGCATGTGCAAGGGAATATTTCTAGAAAGAGGTGTCTATCAAGGTTTGTAGTTATCTAGATTGCGAGGCTTTAACTGCACCATGTTTCTTGGCTGTCAATCACAGGCCATGTGGTTAATGGAATAAATGACATTATCAAGAAAAGTGTGGAATCTTATTGGCCAGGTAGTTTGTGTAGGAGGATAATGTATCACAACTGACAAAATAATGAACAATGGTCCAACTCTGGGGATGGTTTTGGGAATGCTGATTAGTCAAGTCAATCTTGGTTCAGACCAAAAGGTGCAACTTAAATTTCTTGCAGGGAAAAAAATATCAAAAGCTAGGTGAATGCTACATTTTTAGTATCCATTACTTTAACACATTTGTATCATTAAAGCATTTCAGTGGCTTTCAGTCTTTCTCATCTTGTTGTTCGTTTGGGCTGTATTGTTTGTGTATTTGTCAGTGGAGGTTTTCGTTTCGTTGTCCTGATCTATCAGGGAATTTTATCTTGCAGATAGTCAGCCAGATTAGAAGTCAGGAGAAAAGAATTCAACGGTTTGAAGGATTGGAAGAGGAGGGTTTGTGGGCTGATTCTCCTGAACAAGTAGGGAATCCATAAGTTTCAAATTGGTTGCAATACCACTTCGTTTAAATGTAAAGTTTCCTTTTTTGTACTTGGTTTTTTGCCAGAGCAGAAGTTGGTTAAGTTGACATTGCAACATCGACGTTACAAAGAGTTGTACGCGCTACCATTCTATGACGAGGTTTTAGTTTGAGTGACTGAAACACTTGCATATTTTTATGTTTTTGTCAAGTTCTTTACAAAGGTGTAAGTGATTACCTGATTGATAAGTATCATTCATTAGTTCTGTTATGTGACACTGGTTTCCCACAGTTTTGTTTGTCAGTGATCTATACTCTTGCATTGTCCTGTTTCTTATCTTGCGTATTTGTCTACTCAGATTTAGTAAGGCTTTCTTCAAAACAGTTTCAGGCTTTCTTGGATTGGCATGGGCATAACTAGACCATTTGATCATTTATAGGCAGGGTAGGGACTGAAACCTCACATTGCACACTTCTGTAGTATGAACATAGCCCCAAAAAGCTGCTCACATCGTGCAAGGTTCTCAAGTGAGGCCAATCTCATTACTAAGAAGAAAGTTGTTTCGTGCACACCCTCTTTTTCCATGCGTGGCAACTCACTTGCATGTTCATTTGGCTACTCGTCAATTAGATGGGTAACTGATCTTCTAGTGGGCTTAGACTTTTGAACTTTTTGTTCCCATCTATAATAAAAGTTTGGTTGGAACTTGTGTTAAAGACATTGTTGAGAGATATGACCTTTTCCCCCTATTTCCACACTAAATGTGGCTTTGAAAGGTTTCCTTGACTTTTGCTTTGCTTGCAAAATGACTTTCACTATTCTTGTAATCACTTGCTCTATTCTTCAGCAATGCATCAACTATAATTTGCATTTTTTAATCAACGGAGAAATGCTGATGACACTTGACTTTGTGCAATAGTGGTGAACTTGTTGGGGCAACCGTTAACAATACTTTTGAATTAGGTCTGATAGTGTCACAAATGAATGATGAGTAGCAAAGCCTCCCAAACTTCTTATCGTACTCTTCAAGATTCTCACATTGTAAACAATCTCTTGCCTATTTATAGGGTGCCTCTGTCACTCATTTGACAGGATTGATTCATTCAGTCCGTTACCTCTTCTCTCCAGCCTCTCCACTGTCCTCACACCCCTTCAGGAGGACATTGCGGTTCGTGGTTCGTGGCTGCCTTCATCATCTTCCTTGTGTTACGGCACCCTTGTTCCCTTGTATCACATTCACTCCATGATTCAGATCTTCATCATTCCATTCATTAGAGTTTCTTCTCTCTTCTCTTTTCTTCTCTTCTCAGTGCTTTTTGAGTTCACTCCGTGTTTCTCCCCGCAAATCTTATTGTCTCGCTAGTACGTCGTCTTTTGATATGGTATTAGAGCCGGATCTGCTCTGTAGGCTGTGTTTGCAACTGGCATCTACTCCTTGGCAGCAAGCGGCTCTCCGTAAACCCTACTATCTTGTTGGTATGTCGTCTTTTGACATGGTATCAGAGCCGGATTTACTCAAACTGTGGCAAAGATCCTCCACTCCAGTGAAGGCAAAGACCGGTGGCGGGTTTGGTATCCACTTCTCTTCTTCTTCCACTGCATCAATACCCTAACTGGCGGCTGCTCCCTCTTGCGTTTGTTGTTTTCCAACCTACGTTCCGGGCTGCTGCTGCCTCCTCAACCTCCCCTTTGCTATGTTTACTGCTGGTAGCTCTTCTGTTGCACCCGGCGGCATTCCAACACCTATCCCCTGTTGTGTTTGGCTTTTCTTGCCATTGTTAGTACCTCCACTTGCCTTCTCAGCTTGCGTTTCAGCTAGGCGACAGCTAGCAGCAACCTTCCACCCTTTGCCCCTCACTGCTGTAGGCTGTGTTTGCAACTAACGGCTCCTCCTTGACAGCTGGCGGCTCCTCCTTGACAGTTGGCAGCACTTTATGCCCTTGGTGGCTGATCTCTTCCACCTCTTCCTTCTTCAGCAAGGCACATTGGTACCCATGACTTCTTCCCCAACAGATGACCAGTCTATTGGGTGTTTCTATTGCGGCAAGAGCGGTCATTCCATCGATGACTTTTGATATCGACCTTTGCTCCCCACCCCTTCGAAGTATATGCGTCTTCCACCAGACACTCCTTGTGCCACCTCTCCTTCTGGGCCACAGAGATCGTTCTGCATCGGCTATCAGAGTATTATGCTCAAGGCAATAAGCCGCCATCCATGCGCACTAAGTCCGTTTGAGCACACGGAGGCTCTAAGACCCTACGAGCGATAAGCCCTCTTGGAGACCTTCCCACTGCGCAGAGGTTTCTCCCACTCACTTTCGGATACAGTGGCTTCCATAGCCCACATCTCCTCCATAGTCCACTCTCCTGAGAGTCCGCAACTATTCCCCACCCTTGGCTCATCCTGAGCCTCCTTTTTCCCCACCCTCTTCCACTTAGGTTTGAGAGGCCACTTCTGGGTTCTTTTCTGCTTCTTCTTCTGAGCCCCAGATACCTTCTTCAGCACGATGTCGCACGGAATTTGTGTGGGGTTTCATGAAAGTTGCTCGCCACGCGCATGGATGCTTTGAGATGGGAGAATTCAATGAAATAAGACTTATCCCAAAGAATTTTGAATGAGAAGACAAATTCTTGATTTAAAATATAGGCAAGTTACAGATTCATAAGATTTTTGAATTTGATCACAAGAGCTTCGGAAAAGACAAGGGTGAATTCTCAATCTGAAAGGGAAGAGAAGAAGGTGGGATTTCAGAATTTCGAGGAAAGGTTTTATATGAAGCGAGGAGCACCAAGCTCAAACTCAAGCCACTCTTCATGAACAACTCACGACGGAAACTTTAATGTAGGCGAGGGGCTTAAAGCTCGACCTCAAGCCTTTGCTTTTGAATTTGATGGCAAACTTTGAAGAAGGCGAGGGATACAAGCTCCACCTCACGCCCACACTCCTGAATTCGAAGTAAGATCTTTAAAGAGGTGAGGGATTCAAGTTCAAATCTCTAGCCTCTCTCCCTTGATGTTTGATGGCAATATCGAGGAGGGCGAGGGATACAATCTCATCCTCTAGCCACTCCCATATAAGGTCTTGTCGGAGAGTTCAAGGAGTATATGGAGAACCCCTCATATCCATCCTCTTAAATAGTTTTCATTATGCCCTCCCACATTGATATGCCTTTAGCTTTTCTAAAAAAGCTTAAGGCGTTTAACTTTAAAAGGATAAGGTTATGCTTTTTAAGCTTTTGCTTAAAAACAAAAACCTTAAGCGCAGAATGAGTTCGCCATCCTGCGAATCATTAATGGCAGCTATCCATTCGTCATCACTGATTCAAAATTTGCCATCTTCCTCATCACCCTCAGCATCCATCTTCACATTTGACGAACCGTTCGACAGAATACAAGGTATAGTCCACATGTAAGATGATGTGATTCCTCCCAGCTCACCATGTCATTGCGTGTTGATGTAGTTCTCGTGGCCGTCAGAGGCTTTTCAGAAAATCTCATCAACTCCTCCCTGCATCTCGCAATAATCTTTTCCAAAAGTATTACCCACTCGACAATGTTTCAGTGAATACTGCTCTTAATGGTAAAGGTGATGATGTATAGTTATTCAAATTGCTCTAGCAGCCATGGTGCTTGCATGACGATTAAGATGGAGCCAGAATTATGCTTCATCTGATCATGCAGCACCTGCTTCTTTGCTCTCTCCCTCTAAAGTGAGGTGCAGAAGGTACAGGTGAACGGATATCCAAGGAGGCCTTGGAGGAACATGGTCTCGGAGTGGAAGGTCAAAATATGTTGCCTCTCCAGTGTCACCAAATATAGCGACATGGAAGGATCATAAGCAATGGGTGCAAGCAGAGCTTTGATGTTGGTAGCTGCTGCTGTTATCGAGAAGGACGTCGTCGGTGCGTAGTTCGGTGCCCTTGGCTAGAGTTTCACTGTGGTGATGAAGTTTGGTGGCTCATCAGTAGCGTCAACTGAGCGGATGCGTGAAGCTGTTGACCTAATCCTCAGCTTTGTCCCCCGAGAGAGCCCGATCATAGTTCTCTTAGCAGTGGGAAAAGTTACCAACAATTTGCTAAAGGTTGGAGAAGCTGCAATGGCTTGTGGTCCTGGGATGTTTGCTTCCATTCCTGAATTTAATACTGTGAAAGATCTCCACCTCAGTTAACTAAAGAACTTGGAGTGGATCAAGCAATGATTACAGAACTTTTGGAGGAGTTGGATCGTTTGCTCTCATGTATTTCTGTCATGAAGGAGTTTACAAACTGTAGAAAGGATCTTCTTGTATGATTTAGAGTATTGGAAAGATTCTTTCATGGAGGTTGTGCCTCTCTGCTGCCTACCAATTTGCCTTCCAAATCAAGACAACCATCATTATATTCGTCCTCCCCTCATGACAAGCTGTCACAGTAAATATCTTCTTAAGTTGGTGACCTTCGGAACTTGAGAACTGTCTCATATTTTACAATCATGGATGAGGCTTTTTTAGCATATGTTGGCAATATCCATGAGCAATGTTGTCAACATTTGGACATTCAAATTATCAAGACACGTGGTAAGAAACCTTTGTAGCAGAGCACATAACAAGTACCTTCTGTGATATCATTTGTTCCACTTGACATGAGAATAGTCTATGCCCGTATTGGGGTTTTCTCATTTAGCTTGTCTTTGATATTTTTTTCTATTTTTGTTTTCTTCATAGTACTTGTCAATGTTCTTTTGATAATAATCTTGCTCTATGCAATGTGATCTAGCAGAAATATGCTACGAAATAGAACTTCATGCCCAGTCATTCATGAATCGAGAAATTATGCAATGTTGGATCCATGCGATGCAATCAATCAAACAATGCTTGTCACAAAATTTATGAATGCTTTGGAGAGAATGTGCCTAGCCTAACTACATGTGCTCATGCATCATGCAAACTAACAAGACACACACAATAGAAAATAAATTGCTAATGCCACGAGGATGTGAAAATTTGATGCTTTGCTTATGTTTCATTGACATTTGATTAAAGGATTAATCAAATGTGCAATTAAAAGATGCACATGTGTTGCACATGTGAGGTGCAAGCTACTTTTCACAGTTGAAGGCCGAAGGACCTTGTGAAAAAGATGGGTGTCAAAGGCAAAAGTTGTAACAAGTTACACTTGTTAGATTCTAGGTGAATTTGGGTGTCAGTTTGCCCCTAGGATCATTAATTGGCCATTAAGTGTCAGTGGTGACACTAGGGACTAAGCATTAATTAATGGATTAATGCTTGTCCAAGGGTCAATTAATGCATGGGACCACTTTGGGTTGCAAATGGCCTAGCCAATTAATTTTTGGATGGGCAAGGTTAATTTTCTGGGCATTGATTAAGGGCTGAATTAATTTACAGAATTAATTAATTCTGAAAATTAATTAAATGACTGGAAATTGCTGAAAATGGATTAAGAAAGCTGCCACTTAACAAAAATTTCCCATGCAAGTGGGGGAAAGGCTAAATAGGGCTGAAGGGAGAGGGAAATCTTGTTTTTTTCATTGTGGAGCTGTTGGAAAGAGTGTTGGACTGTTGCTGCCAGCTTTTGGGCCAATTCCTAGCCATTGGAGACCTTTTAGGTGATGGGGATTGCATATTCTTGACGTTGGGAAGCTGATAATTGCTGCTGATGCACTTTCTCCTGAAGATCACAATCTCTGATGCTCCTATTGTTGTTGGTGCATCCGTTTGGGGCTGGTATAGCAGGGAAGCAGCTGATTTTGATAAGTTCTCGACAAATCTCAGAATTTTCTCTCTCTACAGCATTCTCTCATCTCTTTCAACCTATGCTCAGCCATTCTCAGCAATTCTTAGCCATTTGGAGGAGATTTCAGCCATTTTTGGTAGGCTGATCCGTAGTTTCTGCAGTAAACCCTAATTTACAGCAGCAGATATTAGGGTTTAGCAGCCACCTTGGGATCCGTGCTAGAGATTGAAGGCTCAAGGGACTGAAATCAGCAGCTGATAATTGAAGATTATCAAGGGATTTCAGGAGCCAGCCCATTCCAAATTGATTTGGGGCAGCATTTGGCCAGCCAAGGGTCAAATTGGAGAAGAAGTCTTGGGTGAATCAAGGGGCAAATGACCCAAAAGGCTTGCTGGTCATTTATGACAGCAAGAGCAATTGGATAGCAGGAGGAGATTGAAGAATTTCAAGTTGTACTCCTTCCAATTGTATGAAAGCTAAAGAAATACCGCAAGGGGCGCCAATTTTGGGGCCAACAGGGTCTACTGTACAAGAATGTTATGGTAAAGTGTGTATTTCATTTTATGTGCATTTATTTATTGCTGTAATTAACTCTTAAATTAGGTTATCACTACCCATTCCAAGAAGGAAGGCTGGTTCGCAGTGGTGGACGTGCGGCATCATGACATCCGCCCCCTCCAAACCTGCACATCCTTCGGCATGTGCCAACTTGTTTACCACTTGCAGATTTGTGCCCACTAGGATCATATGGGAAATCACCGGGGTAATATGACATGTAGTTAAGTTGGCATAGGTTATCACAATATCCTCTTGGATCATATGGATAAATCAAAGTAGGTATAATCATCACAGTATGGAATAACTTGATCTTTTCTCCTGCAAAAATATTTTCCATAGCATCCAAATCTTCTTTGGTTGGTTGATCTTTAAACAATCCCATGACTCCAAACTCTCTTTCCTCCTTCAATGAAACAAGTTTGATTTGTGTCTTGGCCACATTGGCATTTATATCCATATCCATCTCCATAAATGGTGTAAACATTGGGAAATTATCAACGCTGTCCAAAGGTAATTTAACCTTCTTGTCAACTGTCTTATATTTTGTGTGTATTCTGGCTTCTTTGCTACAATCTACAAATTTCAGCTCTTGATGTAAATTCCCTGGTAAACACAAATTGTGCTGTGTATAAACAACACCCATCTCTTTTGATTGACAAAAACAGCCATATCTTTTTTAGACTGCATATAAATAGCCCAACAGTGAAACTCACAGCTTACTTCAGTTGTAAATCCTGTTTGCTGTTGTAAATTGACACTCTGTAAATCTTTTTGCTAAAATATTTCATCAGAGAACACTTTTTGCTAAGAATTCTCAGCACCTAAATTTTCTTGTTGCATGAAATCAGCAATTTGGCAATTTATTGCCAGAGAATTGACTTGTAAGGCATATAAAAACTCTTGATTTTTAGTTTTCAACAATGCTGAAAGATCCTTCATAGTATCTGAGCATAATAGCCCGTTATAAAGACCTTTAGTAACCTCCTCATCAGAATCAATCTCTTCAATCTCCTTTAAGTCCGTAGTTATCTCAATGTCGGAAAACAACTTAAATCAAGGTTACTTTTTCGGCTTCGGATCCTTTTTCTTTGGGGCTTTCTGATCTTCTTGTACTTTCGGCTTTTGAACTTCAGCTATACTCTGCTCTGGTCCTGAAGAAGAAGGCTGAGAGATTGGATCACTCCTCCTAGTCACCCTCTGCAAACCTTCAGACTGATCATCATCTCTTCTCCGCTTCTCCTCAATAAATACTTCGACTTCTTGAGATTTCACCATTTTGGAAGAATTTGCAGGGGTACATGAAGTTGGGGCTGAAATTGGAGCTGGCTATTGCTCCCTTCGAGTCATCTTGTTTTGTAGGTCTTTTAAGTTCTTTAAAATCTCCTCTATCATATTTTCGACAGTTGGTTTGGTAGATGGTCTGACAACCACAGTAGGAATAGGGATGGGTATAGGCATAGAGACAGGATGAGAAATAGGAGAAGTAGTGGATGGAGAAACAGGAGAAGTAGGAGAGGTTGAGGTAGGAGAAGACATGGTTGGAGGTGATTGCATGCCGTTTTGCAAGCGAGTCTTCCATCTCCGCCTCTTTGTAAGTGTAGAAACCACATCGACAACATCCTGCCAATCCGTCTTCAATCCCATAGGCTACGTACGGTCTTCAAGAAGCTCTCCCAACTCATCTTGAAGTGCAGGATCAGCCGCATGCAAAAGTAACTCCACTTTCTCCGAGTTCAAAGCTCTTTGCTCTAATGCATCCAACTGGTTGTATCGCTCTTCAAACTCCCGCAACAACTCAGAAGCAACAAGTCCTTTGTTGGGCTGATAGACCCACTCTCTAAATGTCTTCTGTGTAGCAATACCATAATTCTCCAGAAAATATTTGCCTTTAAGCACTTTCTTGAAAACATTCCAGTTGGAGTCTTGCACAAACAAATTTGTCACTCTAACGTGCAAAGTAGGCATGACAAGCCGTAAGAAATAGTTGCTCTAGTTGGTCGGAACTCCAAAGAAGCGCATCTGGCTTTCAAAGGCTTTAAGATAGGCTGAAACATTCTGGCCATCAAATAATTTGCGCTTACTAACCACAGCCTTAATCACCTTGGTCACTCCATGCGTATGCTCTTGTTCTTAATGCAATAGTTGTTGTTGATCCAACTGCTGTTGATGTAATTGTTGCTGCTGTTGCATAGATAACTACATTTGTTTATTCTGCATCATAATAGTTGAATAAAGAGTTTGTAATAAGGTCTTTGTCTCATTAGTCGAAAAGGAAGTAGTTGATGAAGAAGAAGGATTATTCGAAGAGTCTCCCATCTCGATGATCAGAAGCGACGCTGTCACGTTGGGTTCACTAGATGTCGCACAGAATTTGCGCGGGGTTTTTTGAAAGTTGCTCGCCGCAGGGATGTTTTGAGATGGGAGAATTCAATGAAATAAAACTTATCCAAAAGAATTTTGAATGAGAAGACAAATTCTTGATTTAAAATAAAGGCAAGTTACAGGTTCATAAGATTTTCGAATTTGATCACAAGAGTTTCAGAAAAGACAAGGGTGAATTCTCAATCTGAAAGGGAAGAGAAGAAGGTGGGATTTCAGAATTTCGAGGAAAGGTTTTAAATGAAGCGAAGAGCACCAAGCTCAAACTCAAGCCACTTTTCATGAACAACTCACTATGGAAACTTCGATGTAGGTGAGGGGCTTAAAGCTCGACCTCAAGCCTTTGCTTTTGAATTTGATGGCAAACTTTGAAGAAGGCGAGGGATACAAGCTCCACGTCATGCCCACACTCCTGAATTCGAAGTAAGATCTTTAAGGAGGCGAGGGATTCAAGTTCAAATCTCTAGCCTCTCTCCCTTGATGTTTGATGGCGATATCGAGGAGGGCGAGGGATACAATCTCAATCTCTAGCCACTCCCATATAAGCTCTTCTCGGAGAGTTCAAGGAGTATATCGAGAACCCCTCATACCCATCCTCTTAAATAGTTTTCATTATGCCCTTCCACGTTGATATGCTTTTAGCTTTTCTAAAAAAGCTTAAGGTTTTTAACTTTAAAAGGATAAGGTTATGCTTTTTAAGCTTTTGCTTTTAAAAAAAACCTTAAACGCAGAATTAGTTCCCCATCCTGTGAACCATTAATGGCAGCTATCCATTTGTCATCACTGATTCAAAATTTGCCATCTGCCGCATCACCTTCAGTGCCCATCTTCACATTGTCATCTTACATGTGATGTAGTTTTCCTGGCCGTCAGAGGCTTTTCAGAAAATCTCATCAACTCCTCCCTGCATCTCGCAATAATCTTTTCCAAAAGTATTACCCACTCGACAATGTTCCAGTCAATACTGCTCTTAATGGTAAAGGTGATGATGCACAGTTATTCAAATTGCTCTAGCAGCCATGGTGCTTGCATGACGATTAAGATGGAGCCAGAATTATGCTTCGTCTGATCATGCAGCACCCACTTCTTTGCTCTCTCCCTCTAAAGTGAGGTGCAGAAGGTACAGGCGAACGGATATCCAAGGAGGCCTTGGAGGAACATGGTCCCGGAGTGGAAGGTCAAGGTATGCTGCCTCTCCAGCGTCACCGAATACAGCGACATGGAAGGGTCATAAGCAATGGGTGCAAGCAGAGCTTTGATGTTGGCAGCTGCTGCTGTTGTCGAGGAGGAGGATGCCGTCGGTGTGCAGTTCGGTGCCCCTGGCTAGAGTTTCACTGTGGTGATGAAGTTTGATGGCTCATCAGTAGTGTCAGCTGAGCGGATGCATGAAGTTGTTGACCTGATCCTCAGATTTGTCCCCCGGGAGACCCCGATCATAGTTCTTTCAGCAGTGGGGAAAACTACCAACAATTTGCTGAAGGCTGGAAAAGCTGCAATGGCTTGTTGTTCTAGGATGTCTGCTTCCATTCCTGAATTTAATACTGTGAAAGATCTCCACCTTAGTACAACTAAAGAACTTGGAGTGGATCAAGCAATGATTTCAGAACTTCTGGAGGAGTTGGATCGTCTGCTCCCATGTATTTCTGTCATGAAGGAGCTTACAAACTGTACAAAGGATCTTCTTGTATCATTTAGAGTATTGGAAAGATTCTTTCATGGAGGTTGTGCCTCTCTGCTGCCTACCAAATTCCCTTCCAAATCAAGACAGTCATCATTATATTCGTCCTCCCCTCATGACAAGCTGTCACCTGAAATATGTTCTTAAGTTGGTGACCTTCGGAACTTGAGAACTGCCTCATATTTTACAACCACGGATGAGGCTTTCTTAGCATATGTTGGCAATATCCATGAGCAATGTTGTCAACATTTGGACATTTAAATTTCCAAGACACGTGGTAAGAAACCTTTGTAGCAGAGCATATAACAAGTGCCTTCTGTGATATTATTTGTTCCACTTGACATGAGAATAGTCTATGCCCGTATTGGGGTCTTCTCCTTTAGCTTGCCTTTGATATTTCCTTCTATTTTTGTTTTCTTCATGGTACCTGTCAATGTTCTTTTGATAATAATCTTGCTCTATGCAATGTGATCTAGCAAAAATATGCTACGAAATAGAACTTTCATGCCCAAGCATTCATGAATCGAGAAATTATGCAATGTTGGATCCATGCGATGCAATCAATCAAACAATGCTTGTCACAAAATTTATGAATGCTTTGGAGAGAATGTGCCTAGCCTAACTACATGTGCTCGTGCATCATGCAAACAAAAAAGACACACACAACGGAAAACAAATTCCTAATGGCGCTGCCTAATGTGTTCAAATTCTTGGCGAAAAACTCCGCCCTCAGGTTCGTAGTGGTCGACGCACAGTGTCACGACAACGACCGACAGCACTTCCTTCGTCATCAGATGCTTTGCAGTCTGTGAGCCATGAGGTATTGGATTGCCTCTCTCTCTCTCAGATTGGGATTGAGAGGGGGATTTTCTTACTTCGCCCTCAAAGGGAGCTTCCTGTTCTTCGGCTTCAAAGGGGGCTCCTGATTCTACCCCTTTCCATTCAGAGAGGGACTCTATGTGCCATAAATTTCTTCACACACCACCACCTTTCACTTTCGAGGAGTGGCTCTCCTTTGAGCAGTCATTTCCTCTATATATACCTAGGATCTAGAGGATCTACCTAGATTGGGGCCCTTGGGTCTTTAGTAGTGACTTGGTGGCTAGGCCTTTATATTCTTTCCAACATGGAGTCACGGAGCTAGTGGCTTCTCTCCTGAGGTTGAGTTTCGGGTTCTATAGCTCATCCAGTCTCTTGACTATCTTCAAAGGTCTCCTTTCAAGTGGTATTCTTAGATTACAGGGTGAATCTTCTTCGTCCCTTGGTCCGCATGGAGCCAACTCCCGAGATTGAGTACAGGCATATCCTGATGGTTCTCGGCACCACACAAAGTCCGACATTCCTCCTATGCATTGTATGTTTTCATCATCTTTTTACTAGGGCACTTATGCAAGTGAACAATTTTTCCATGTGGGACATTGTCCAAGTGGCACCTGCTGCATGAGCATTCTTTAGCATGTAGTATTGCATCTCCACCTCTCTCTCTTCTCTTGTTCCCCTTTTTTGGGCTTGAGAAGGGGTGTTGAGAAACCCTTCATCCGTAGTTTTGCATTCTCCGTTTTGCGTTTAGGGTTGTGTTTTACGTTTAGGGTTTCACAGTGGACAGCCCCAAAAAGGGGCTGGGCACCCACAGTGAGTCGCCACCCTAGACAGCTGGCACCCTTCCTCCGGGCGCCACCCTAGACAATCTCTTGCCTATTTATAGGCTGCCTCTGTCACTCATTTGACACGGCTGATTCATTCAGTCCGTCACCTCTTCTCTCTAGCCTCTCCACTGACCTCACACCCCTTCAGGAGGACATTGCGGTTCGTGGTTTATGGCTGTCTTCATCATCTTCCTTGTGCTACGCCACCCTTGTTCCCTTGTATCACATTCACTCCATGATTCAGATCTTCATCATTGCATTCATTAGAGTTTCTTCTCTCTTCTCTTCTCTTCTCAGTGTTTACCAAGTTCACTCCATGTTTTTCCCCGCAAACCCTACTATCTCACTGGTACGTCGTCTTTTTACACATTTTTCATCAGGATTGAAGCGTGAAACATGTTTCACTGTTGAAACGTTTGAATGTGCGACATTTTGCTATCTATTTCATTCAAAGAGAAAAGAGCAATTCCTTTTGATAATTTGATGAGCATATGTATTTTAAACGTGTTATTTTGCCACTTCATGCAGTATTTCACTTAGGATGTACCTAGGCATGAAACGTTTCAGGCCAAAACACAACATCTCGGGAGTGAAACATTTCATAGTCGACTCTTCATCTTGTTGACTGTCAACAATCAGTGCCCATTGCAACTCATGTGAGAGGCTTTTTTGTTTGTTTGTTTGTTGGTTTATTGTTATTATTATTATTATTATTATTATTATTGGCATTGTGTGTCTCTCTTTTTTAAAAATAGTGTTTTGCGTGAAACCAATTCTGCTTGTATATTAATGAGCTAGTGAACATTAGTTTCACAGAAAATATGTTGTTTTGGGTGGGGGGGGGTTTTAATATTTGTGCATGAGAAAGCCAAACCACACAAGTGTACTGGACTGCACAATGCATACATGTGCATGCATACACATGAGGATGGGTGGTTGACATTGGATAGTTACGGCAGACCAGCTGCACATGTATATCATGACACACCTAATAACTCACTCATACATGTTGATGGGTTCTATTCTGTTTGTGACTACATTACTGTCACTGCACAATACATTGTATTTATGATTTCCTGCATCACACATCATGGCTACAACCTGAGCTGTTTTAAAGATTAAGATGCTTTCTTTGTTTTTGCTTGCTAAGCTGTTTTGCTTTTGTGCTTGTTAAAATTTTTGGAGTGTCTTGTTTCTGAGTGTAGGGATGGGTGATGACAGACTCAAGAAAAGGAGATGATTGTGATCTTGAGGATATACTTTCAATTGACTGTGAAATGGTGTTATGTGAAGATGGACAGAAAGAATTGGTCCGTGTATGTGCTGTAAATAGCCAGTGTGAGGTAACTTTATTCTTTTTAAAATTTTGAATCAAGTGATCTTTCTCTTTCTATATCTTGAAATCTCTTTTACTTTGCCAGGTGATTTTAGACTCGCTTGTTAAACCGACAAAAAAAGTTGTTGATTACTTGACATCTATAACTGGAATATGTGAGGATGATATGGAAAGTGTTACTTGCCAATTTACTGATGCACAGGTGCATTGATTAACCCCAAATTAGTTGGGTTTTAAATGACTGCTTTGGATTTAAAATGTTAACTATTCCTTATAATATCGGGCTTTTCTCTAAACTGATGGGATCTTACTATTCCAGTCAGTGTTCCATTTAAGAAAATCCTGATGTTTGATCAAACTACTTGAGCTAGGCTGACCACGCTTCATTTTGTTTCTATTGAGATTTTCAGTGCCATTTGCTGCTCTCTTTCTTATGTTAAATAGATACATGCACATTTTAGTATAGGGCAGCTCACTGTTAGCATCTAGCTGTTTGCATGAGCTCAACTTTTCCATTGTGCTGCATGGTGATCTTGAGACTCTTCAAATGCAATGCATTAAGCTGTCTTCATGGACGACGGCACCAGCCAGCTAGGTGGCAGCAGAAATCAGAGGTTGACAATGAAGATGATGGCGAAGAAGGTGATGGAAAGCTGGCTCAAGATGTGGGAATGAGGGGTGAAAGCGGGAGTGCACATTGATCCCTATTTAAATAACATTTTGAGTCAACTGCCCTAGTGAAAATTCTTGTGGGCTGTTTGAAGAGCCAAGAAAAATGCTATAAAAATATGATACTCCAAACAGAATTTTAATGTGGCTGCACACTCCTCTTAAGCCCAAAAAGGGTGATCATAGAGAGTGAAAAGAAGGCTTTAACTCGGATACAAAAGGTGCCACCCTACAAAGACCAAGGGATTGAGCCATGGACGTCGCTCTAGATTTCCCAAGGATGTACTAGAATAATAAAGGCGATGGATTATGGATATCTTCTTTTGATTCACCCAAGACGTCACCTGTTGAAATGAAGATATGGGACTAGGGGTGTCATGATGGATTGTTGTGCAACGAGTCTTCCTTCTTAGAGAGGGTGGTAATAACTTGATTAATCAATAATTACAACAAGCATAAAATTCACATAAAATAAAAATGAAAATGTTATACGTTTATATTGGACAATGGATAGCATGTTGGCCTCAAAATTGGTGCCCCTTGCTGTATTTCTTTATATTGGATTGCAATTTGGATGGAATACAATGAGATTCTGTGAATCTTATTCGCTCCAATTGCCAGCAAGCTCTCCAATTGCCTCTTGCTGTCTTACATCTCCAGTAGGCCTTGAAACCAATTTGCCCCTTGGTTGATTGGGGAGATAGGCCTTCAATTGTGCTCCTTGGGTAACAAATTCAGCCCCAAATGTTTGTTGATTGAATGGCCACTCGAATGTCTTGAAATTGCTTCGATTTCAATGACTGAAATTCAAGTCCATAGGTCTTCAATTTTTGAGCATGCTTCCGGAGGTAGTTGTTAAGCCCTAATTTTTGCTTTGTAAATTAGAGTTTACAATAGAGATTAGTTAAAATCTCTACCTCCAATGGGCTGATTTTGTTGGAAATTGCTAAGGAAGGATGATAATAGGCTGGAGGATGAGAGAGAATACTGAAGAGAGAAAATTTAGAATTCCATTTGGAAAAAATGGAAGAAATCAACTCCTACTTTGTCTAGATAGCCCAAGAAAGTTCTTGCCACTGATTGAACACCCTAATATAATGTTGCTTGGTTGAAACAATCCTCAAATTGGTGTTACCTATTGCTGTAGTCTCTACTAGACATGTCTTTATTTACGACTCCAAAAAAAATCTGATCAGCAAACAATTAAATTGGCTAGGCCGATTTATCACCCAAGTGATTTTGAGCACTCATTAGCTTAGAATCGGCAATAGTTAATTAATTAATGTGGATTTCCTAGTGTCGCCATTGACACTAATGGCTATTAAACGTTTTACGCCAAGTTTTGACACTGGGTACAACCTAGTAGACAACTTATTATAACTTTTGCCAATGTCACCCATTGATCACCAAGGTCTTACTATCACTTGATTGACTTGTATTTCACATGTGTATCTTACATGTGCATGACTTAATAATGCCAAAGGTAATCATTAAAAATACACATCCTTATGACAATTGCCAATGAGTGTGCAATGGTTGCAAGGGCAATGAACAATCTTGTGGGAATTATATATTATTGTTATCATTATTGTGATCATTATTATTATCACTGGGATGTTTTCGTGATTGACCTAGCTCGATAGTTCGTATGAAAGTTAGACCCAAAGCACAAAACCACAATCAAGGGTCCCTATGTAGAGGTCTGAAGAAATAGATGAGTGTGATAGCTGATTGGAGTATGGTAGCTGCTCGGGATTTTGGGTGAGCAATTAGTGTTCAAATGCTGTGCTTGATGAGGTAAAAGGGAATCATGCTACACAATGTATGAGTTTTATTTGGAGGATGCTTATAGTCATAGGTTTTAATTCGATTCAAATGACAACATATACACACCATGCAAATGCAAAGGGGTAGTCCGATAGGTATGGCTATGTGGCAAGATGTCCCTTGGATAGTGTCCTCATAGGGGAATTGTTCACTTGTCCAAGTTCCCTCTTACAATGGTGCGGTTATATGATGCAATGTAAAGGGTAGATATAATAGGAAAGGGATGTTGATGTTAAAGATGAAGACAAGATGAAACTTGAATGTACCATGTTGAGAAAGCAATCTCCTCTCAAAATCGTAGATGTTGATGCTAAAGGAGGAGTTGATGTCAGCTGTATTGTGGAGGATCTCATGGAGAAGTTGATAGATTAGAAGCACCTCAACGGGAGGAGCTGGGTCAAAGAAGCAATGACCGTGGTAGCATTGAGAGATGCTTGAAGTTTGGGCTTGAGAGGGGAAGTCTCCATGCCAATTGAAAAAGGAGGGTTGAACTAAGGGAGAAATGAGCCCCTAAGGGTTGGCCAACAAACCATGTCTCCAAACTAGTGAGAATCAATGGATATTGATAGTATTAGTCCTTTACTGAATTACAAAACCAACATGTAAGTACTAGAAGAGACCAAAGTATGCATACTAGTGCTTCAGAGTGAGATTCTTTGGTGCTTAGCTAAGAAAGAAAATAAAGCAAAGCTAAGAGAGTAGAGTGTAGTAGAAGAGAAAGGAGAGATGAAGTCCTAGTGTACATGCATAAGCTCAAGTAGCTTATAGGCTTGAATTCGTTTCGCCTACAAAGAATAAGAGAAACTACCATACTAGCTTGATGGATGTACTAGCCTAATGTATGCTAAAGGACCTAGATAAATCTAGTTTAGGGGTAGGGCCACCATTGTGTACATCCTTTGGTAGGTCTTTGCCAAGGGAAATCATGAGAAGGGGGTGAAGCTAGATGCATCATGAGTCCTCATTAGGGCGATTGGATGGCAATGTGGAGTAAAGCCCAATGCAGGTGACTTGCATGGCCAATTAGGGAACCTTCAAGGTCATAAATCTTGAAAGGCATTGAGAGGGATTGTCTATAAGCCACATTACCAACGGTTTGCCACTAGGTTGTGTGGGGACCAGGAGTAGGAAGAATTGGAGTAAAGGATGAAGCAGGACTTCCTCTCAGCGGTGTCGGAGGGGTTTTAGTCGAAAGGTCGTATCCATTAGGGATCACAGATAGAAAGAAGTAGAGATAGGAGATGAAAGAGAAGAAAAAGAATAGACAAGTGGTAAACACGATAAAGACAAAGCACAATGAATTGAATCAATATGTATTGATAAGACCTGAAATTCCTTGTCTGGCACTACTTAGAAGCAATCTCCAAGCATTAGATCTCGTGGGTCTTTCTCGTAGACAAAAAACGTACATAAAAACATCTTCCTCTTTGTTGCTCGGAACCCAAATTTGATGGCTCTTTTGGCTTCGAAAGGGTGGTAAAACTCTAGGACACCTGATAAAACTTTAGGATGCCTGGGCAAGGATCTCCCAGATCACTTATTATTATTCTTCTTCCAGTTCAAAGTGCTGTTTTTTGGCTGTCAATTGCGATCATGACGCGCATGATTTTGCCCATCTTTCTTTTTCATGAAAAATCCCATAACTGGCTGAAAAAGCAACTTGCTTTTTGCATGCCACCCTAATCTAGAAGTTTTCCTAGCTTTTTCGGATATTTACAATAAATAATATCCAACATATCTAAAATAGGCTAAAATTGTCCAAAAATCTAGTATTTTTGGATCATCATGCCACTCACACTAGCGCTAATGACCTAGATGTCATTGACTCTCTTGATCAATAAGAAAGTCGGATGATGATGCACTTCAGAGTTTTTCACACCGTGTCCGCGTAGTGACACGACATCCACCCTCTCTGAATCTGCACATCCTCCGGTATGTGCCAAGATCCTAGTTGTCATTAGATTCTGAGTCCTCCTGTGTAACCATATCCTTTGCTTCTTTATCTTTCATATCTTTTTGGCTATCCCTTGTATCATGGCCACTATTTTCTTTCAATTTTGGCAACTCATAGGCATTAGATTCCCGCCTCTTGAATAATTTGATGCTTTTCCTTGCTATCGGAAGTTTTATGGTTGTCCCATCCAGCTCATTTAGTGCATAAGTAGCATTATCAAACACCTGTCTTACCACATAGGGTCCAAACCATCTTTTGGAAACTTTACGCATGGCACTATGCTGGTTGTCTAAACTGCTATCATAAACCAATACCCAATCTCCATCTTGTATAGTTCTTGGCCTGAATCTATGTCTTTTGTCAAACCGTTTGTTGTTTTGTATCCTTGCTGCCCTTAACTTTGCAAATGGTGTCTCTATGTCTTCTGACTTTCTTTCCAACTGTCTAATGCGTAAGGCCAACAACTCCTCTCAATTCAACTCCTCCTTCCAAGGTAGCACACTCCATGTGATTTCCATCTGTTCTATCAGCATGATAGGTTTTTGACCATACATCAATTCTGCAGGCATATATCCTGTAACAACACTATGAGTTGTTCTGTTAGCCCACAAGCTTTCATGAAATTCTTGCATAACATTTACTTGTGAAGCTCTATCACCCAAAACTCGCAATGGCATACCTTGTTTCTTTTTAGCATGTTTCCATAAGTATCCATCTTTTAAGAAAAACCCATAGGCTTTCCTCTTGATCTTCTTAAACTTCTTATCTGACCATTCATCTCTCTTTGTTAATGTACTGAGGTATTGACCAATTCTCAACCACTCTCCTGCGTATTTGTCTTTCAGAAACACTTCTACACAAGATGCAAAACATCTAAAGTATCTTTCCTTTGTTGTCCAAGCTTTTGTTTATGCTGTAGCAACACTTTACATTGCTAAATTCACTCTTACAAAATCATTTTTAGCCGCAAGAAAGTCATCTTTTTCCTCCTCATCCATTATCCCATCTTTATTCTCATAGCGTGCTCGAGATAACATGTCTGCCATTGGGCTATCTCTTTCTGCAATATGCCAAAATTCAGAGTTCAAAGATTTGATGTATGCAATCCAGCAGAGCATAGCAATGTTCAGGGTAGCACAACTAGTAATAATACCCAATATTGGCAAACAATTGGTCTCAATGACTACACGAGCACCCATGAAATACTCTTTATCACATTTAAGGGCTATCACAATTTTCCATAAATTTCTTTTTACTTGTGGGTATCTTCTTTGTCGTTCAGTCAATACTCTAGTACCAAAGCATATTGCATATCTTTGCCCTTCCTCATCATCTTGTCCAATTGCTCATCCAATTCTGATTGGGCTTGTATCAACAGTAATAATGATAGGCTTTCCATGTGAATAGTCAGCCTTTCTCAATGCAGGAGCAGATTTTAAGAGTTGTTTCAATTTTTTCATTGCTTTCTAATGCTTCCTTCCCCAATGAAATCTCTGACCTTTCCTCGGAAGCTAAAATAGAGCATCAACTACATGTGCAAAGTGAGGAATCCATATCAAATAGAACACATATACACCCAAGAATCTACGCACCTCTGATACATTGGTGCATACATCTTGCATTCTATCAATCCCATCTATATGTTGGTGATGGACTTCGCCCATAGGGCCCACACATATGCCCAATAATCAAAACCTCTTTAACTCCAAAGACAGACTTTTGTCCAGAAAGAGTTAAATGCACCTCTTCTAGATGCGTCAAAATCCTCTCAGAATCCACAATATAGTCTGCAATAAACTGTTTATACGCATGAGCATCCATCTCTTCATTCTTTTCATCCACTGCACACCCTTTGATTGGAACATCATCCAATAAGGGCATTATCAATCATGGTATAAAATCCATGAGTACCCTATTCATAGCATTTGTCATGTGTGCCACTGAGTTTGTTGTACCCTGTGGGAGAGCACACATCCGTACTAAACCCAAGGGAGTCTTCATGGTTGTGATATCCTTGCTTTCAACTGCAAGGTGAAACTGATCATACCTCGAGTAAAGATCACCCAAAGAATAGATCGCCCTGCTTGCAAAAGCCTTTGCGAATTCATCAAGCACAAGACCTGCACCCACATTTCTTATGGTCACTTTATTGACCGGTTGCATGTCTTGAATAAATCTCAAAGCCCCATTCTTTTTGGGCAAAGAAACCCTTCTACACTAACTTTCAATTCGTGTAATGTTTCAGATGTAAACTGATGTCTTATATCTTTAGGATCTCGTAAGCTTGGCTGCCTTGACACTTTTTCATAGAAACCCTCACTTTTTGGTGGAAGTGGCAAAGCAATTGGTTTCACCTTTTTGTCAACTCTCTTATACTTTGTCTCCACAAGTGCTTCAGCCCATTGTAATCCTTCTTGTTGAGCAAACAATGCTATAAGATCATACATGTCCAAAGAACATATTGACAACACTCTGTTTTCAGCCTCATTTTTTGCATGTATAGTTGTTGAAATTTCAGCCATAGTATCATTAATATTCAGCCCATAAAAGATGCTTGAAATGCATTCATTTTCAGCTAATAGTCTCAATTCTCTTAGTTTCTTAGTAGCCCGTTTCATAGATATGTGTTTAGCCTTGCACATAACTTCCATAGACTTAAACCAACATGAACTGTTTGCTGTAAACTGAGAAAAACCAATAATAAATACATGCTTCATTCCATCAAGAGGCGAGTACATCCTCTGATCAGCACTACTGTAGCTCCGCATTACAATAGTGCTTAATGAAAATCCAGGTCTTTGAATTCCCTTGCATTTGGAGCCAAAGGAGACTCTTGAAGCGTATCTCGATTTCTAGGATGATTAACACAAATAGTAAGAAATTGGACTACTTTTCTCCTATCCTTGCTTTTGACTCTTGCATAAGTAGAACCATCATCAAACACCTTTGTTTCCATACGCACTCCTGTAATATAGGGCTGTCTCAAAATCACTGCATATGAGGAATTATCTTGTACAAAGAAGTGTTGCTCTTCTTGTACATCACCAATCGCCAAGAATTATTTGCAGGCCTCATATACCAACCATGATCAGTGTCCAGAGGAAATGCACAATTTTCATACAATCTACGCTCAATGATATTTATCTCAGACCCATGGTCAAGTAAAGCAGCACAAGGAGTTTCATATTCCCCTGTTTTCACTACCGTTTCAGTGGTAGCTCTGGCCCAATCATTTCTTGTGTAATGACTTCGAGGAATAAATCCCAGAGTCTCTTTCTCATATTGCTGCATCTGCCTTACTCCACCATGTATATTGCTACAAGACAATGCATTTTCAGCCACTTTCTTCTCTTTTCCACATGTTGTCCGCTGATTAGTAGCATCCTATATAGATAATCCAGTACTTATTTCATGCTCATATTCAGCCCAAATATCCAACAAACTAGTTTCCTCTTCAAATTGTAGTAATGCACTAGTGGTAGCACTAAGAAACTGACGCTTTCTCTTAACTATGTCAATGATCTCATCATGAAATTCTCGCTTGGCGATGCCAAGTACCTCTCCCAAGGTGAATTCCACCCTACTGTTTAAGATTCGTTCTTCAAGAACCTTCTTAAGATCTGTGGCTGTCTCAATGTCAGACTGCAACTTATATCTTAGCTGCTTGTTCTTCTTTTTATCCTCTTGTTTATTATCTTGTTTTTGCTCTTGACTAACCTCTTCCATAATATGCTCGGGAGATGGTTGATTTGTAGCTTTAGGTTGATCCACACTTCTTGTCACTCTTTTAAATGTCCCTGCATTATCTTCATCTCTCTTTTGTTTCTTTTCCACAAGTATATCCGTGCTTTGTATCTTTGTTAAATATGCATACATTGAATATGCATACATTGAATATGCATCTACCGGTGATTCCCAACCAATTATGCCACGAATATGTTGCCTTACATAAGACATTTCACTATCAATAACTTTTTTCTTTTCAGTTGCATGCAAAGCATGTGTCCATATTGTAGCCTTTGGACGAACCATCACTTGGTCATGTATTCTATCCAACTGTGGACCAAAAGTAGAAGCATGTACCACCGCATAAGCATTTCGGACAGCCAAGTCTTCCAATAACTTCTACATACCTCCCTTTCCAAAATTCAAAGCAAGAGGCAATCCTGTTTCTTCCATCTTTCCAAAAGATAAGCTATCGTGCCAAGGCCTCTTGATAGGCAGCACAATCCTTGCTCTCATGCTGCAAACTATTACACCACATACATCTTTTTCTTGGCTTAGGGGCTGCTGTCCGTCCCCTTTCCTCTTATCCTTTTTCATCCAATTTTTCAACCTTCAATTGAAGATCCCGCATGCCTTTGACCAATTCATCTAATACATCTTCCCTAATAGCGGGAACAGCAGGTACAACCATAGATTTAGCCACAGAAGTGGGTGGCTTACTAGATACATCAACTGTTTTGCCTGTAACAATGGGTGAGCTAGAGACATGCAATTTTTGTCTTCTTCTATGCTTTTTCACAAGTGCAGTAACAGCTTCCTTGACATGTCTCCACTTTGTTTTAAGACCTGTATCTATAGTCTGATTCTCTAGCAAATCATCAAGCTTCTCTTGAAGCTCAGGATTTGCTGCTTGTAGAAATAATTTAATTTTCTGACTTGCAAGAGCTTGCTGTTCTGCAAGATCCAACTGCTCAAATCGACTTTCAAATTCTCTTAACAATTCTGTAGCCACAAGACCCTTATTGGGTTGTAAAACCCACTCCTAAAAAATCTTGCGCGTAATCAAATTGGTATCTTCAATGTAAAATTTTTCCTTGAGTGTTTTCTTGAAAGCTACCTAGTCAGCATCCTGTATGTATAATTCAGTAATTCATGCTTTTAGTTTATGTACAATGATCTGAACAAAATACTGACTCCATGCAAGTGGAGCCACTCCAAACAATTCTATCTTTTGAGCATAGGCATGTACATATACATATATATTCCTGCCATTGAATAACTTCATCTCACGCTTAACTGCTTGCAGAGCATTCATTAGAACACTTTCTGTTTGAGCAAAAGCTTGCATCACCTGTTGTTGTTGTACTTGTATAAGCATATTCATATTCCATACCAACTGTTGTAAAACATCACTGGAAATTATACTCGAAGGTTCTCCCATCTTGTCTTTTCTTATGACGGCCTTTCACATCAAGTTCACCTATGTCGGAGGGGTTTTAGTCGAAAGGTCTATGCACCGGGGATTAGAGATAGAAGGAAGTAGAGATAGGAGATGGAAGAGAAGAAAAAGAATAGACAAGTGGTAAACACGATAAAGACAAAGCATAATGAATCGAATCAATATATATTGACAGAACCTGAAATTCCTTGTCTGGCACTACTCAGAAGCAATCTCCAAGCATTAGATCTCTTGGAGCTCCCTCGTAGACCAAAAACGTACATCAAAACAATAGCTTCCTCTCTGCTGCTCGGAACCCAAATTTGATGGCTCCGTTGGCTTCCAAAGGGGAGTAAAACCCTTGGACACGTGTTCGGGGATCTCCTAGATCACTTTTTCTTCTTCTTTTAGTTCAAAGTGCTGTTTTCTGGCTGTCAATTGCGATCGCGACGTGCACGATTTCACCCATTTTTTTTTTCATGAAAAATCCCATAACTGGCTGAAAAAGCAACTTGCTTTTTCCATGCCACCCTAATCTAGAAGTTTTCCTAGCTTTTTCGGATATTTATAATAAATAATATTCAACATATCTAAAATAGGCTAAAATTGTCCAAAAATCTAGAATTTTTGGACCATCCATGCCACTCACACTAGCACTAATGACTCAAATGTCATTGACTCTCTTGATCAATAAGAAAGTCGGATGATGATGCACTCTAGAGTTTTTCACACCGTGTCCGCGTAGTGGCACGACAGCGCCGGAGGGTTGTAGTATTCATGGGTATGCTCAAGTTTTGATGGGCATAATGAGAAGGTCTAGGAGAATTACCTTGGACCTTGGAATAAGACTCCTTGTCCACATGACCAAGTGCTAGCAGTGAGTGCAAGATCGGCTCTTTTCAAGGCATAATCTTCCAAACTAATCTAGTGTTCTTGGTTCAATCTACATAAGGGAGTCACTTTTTAAGACTTGAGTGGTCCTATGAAGCATTAAAAAAGATTCTAATGATTGCACCCATTTTAAGAGCCCTGGACTAGACAATTAACATTCCATGTATACATTGATGCTTCCAAAATTTTGATTGGAGCCGTATTCTGCTAGTCCGATGAATATAACATGGATTTTTTGGTGAGTTTTGCTAGTCGGCAACTCATCGAGACTGAAATGAATTATTCAACCACGGAACATAAAGGCTTAGCAATGGTTTATGCTATAAAGAAATTTCACCATTATTTTTTGGCATGCCTTTCACTTTCTTTGTGAACCATCAAGCATTGCTTTATGTTGTGAATAAGGCTTGTGCTATCAGACACGTCACTTTTTGGCTTCTCTCTCTTGTTATTGGAATTTGATTTTTCTGCTGTTGTGCAAGGGAAAACAACACTTCATTGTGGATTACTTATTAAGAGTGACCAATAGTGAAAAGGCCATAGGAGTTGATGGCCAACTCTTGGATGCTCGCCTGTTCCACATTCATTAGGAAGCTTAGCTTTTCAAGGCCGACTTGACGCCTCAATGGGCAAACGACATAGTCCATGTCCTTGAGAAGGGTCTGTCAGAACGACCAATCAAGAAAGCATAACTCACATGCCTCTTAATTAAAACTTGACGGTTTCAATTAATCGTTAGTCAATTGTATCGTCTCTCTTTTAGAAATGGAAACCAAAGTCCCCCTCCGAAGATAGTAGCAAGGAAGTGAGCTAGCTTGTTCAATAGTAATGTGATTTGTTTGCCATTCGAGTTGGCTAACTTTGCAAGTGTGTGTCTATGTTTAGCCAACTTAATTTTCACATAATTTCCTTCCTTTATGAAGAGCTCTCGGAGGATATGGTTGAGATTGATGCAGTGGGTTTGATTTCTTGCAGGTTGCTGCATAGGGGTCAATGGTCAATAAGATGAATCCAAGGATTAGATACGAGGGAAAAGTGTTGGAATTGAGAGTGAAACTTACCAGCAAACCAATGGCTAGGTTCCAAAGGTGTTGGGACTTAAGCACTTGTTGTGTAAGGTTCAACGTTGTTCGACCAAGTCGTGAAGTTGGACCCATTAAAATGAGTCTTACTACTGAAGGTATTCTTGACTATAGTAGCCGGAGTATTAGTGCTGAAGGAAGAATAGGGAGGGTAAAGATTATGCCCCAAAGTGTACACCATGCATTAGTGAAGGATGCATAGTTGTAATTGAGTCTAGTTCTCATGGTCCTTGGCAGCTTAGTGGATTGCATAGTGTGAGGAAGGACATGGGATGCTGAAATATAATACCTATGCTAGATATCTTGGGAACTTATCCAATGGAATATGTAAAGCTAGCTCCATCAATGAGTTTTGAATTGTAGCACTATATACTCCGAGGTGGCCTCCACAAATTCATAATGTGGGAACCTAGATACATATAACTGTGCCATGTGTATATGACCACTTGCCATTGTGAAGGTTAAATAGCATCAACTGCTTCTTCGCTAGTTGGTTTGTGTGAGATCTCATAACTCTTGATATCTTGTGTCAAGCATGGTGAACCAATCCAATAATCCATAGTACTTGGTCTCTTCTTTTTGTTCCAACATGTGAAACCATTTGTACCCGGCCATTGTGATAGTCCATTAAGGATATCTAGACTATGTGCACTCCCCAATGCCAATAGGTTTGTTGTGTATTCCATCAATTGTTTGTCTTGGGGAAATCTTAGTAACCCCATTTCATCCATTGTAAGCTCTTAGAATATCTCATTAGTTGTCTCATAGAATGTAGGCCTGACTATTTTTTGTGCGGGCATTGAAGTCTCTTGTTAGTAAGACATTCTTGATGCTTGTGCATCTCATGATCTTCTCGTAATGTGATGCATACGGGAGGATCTGTTTCTAGTGGTGAATTTAGAGTATGCTAGGGTAAAGTAACGTATGCAATGTAAATGTCCCTAGGTCTATCTATGTGTACTTTGATCCACATGTATCTCACCTCTACATATCTATGCACTACATTGACCACATCGTTGAGCTTTTCTCTAAACAAAACAACTACATAGCTTGACATTATGATAAATAGTGTACTTTTCCTCTTTCCTTGCCTCAAGGATGTGCGACATGTGCTTTGTCCTATGTGCCACTTGTGTGGGAGTAACATCCTCATCCAAGAATATCTTTTCCCCTTTGAGTGCTTTCTTCTATGTTAGGAAGACTTTCTTCTTAGCTATATTTGTGAATTTCACGACTAGTATTTTTCCTTAGTTGTCTTGGTCTTGTGTTTTTGCCCTTTTGCATGTCCTTGATGTGGGTAGCATGGTAAAGTGGCCTGTTTTCTTTCATCCAAGTAGGAATTTCAGCCATTTTGGTTTGGATGGACTCTTTGCACATAGGTGGGTAGACTTGGGTGGTCAGTTATGGGCTTGGCGGTAGTTTTTCCAAGTCTGACCTGCATCAGAACAAGTCGGCTAGTTGGCTGGCCTTAGGCCTATATAGCCTATCCCTCTCTTGGTTGCCATCATTGCATTCAACTTTCTTAAGCCTCTAGCTTTTGTGCAAGTCATCAACATCTTTCGGAGGTACTGTCATTGTAGTGAAAGTGATGGTGAGACAATGAGACAGTGAGATGGAGAATGAATCACACACTTGTATTGCTCGCTTACATTGCAATAGCTGAGTGTGTGTATATATATATATATATATATATATATATATATATATATATATAAAGAAAGTTGTGGATATGGTACAATCTTGGAGCTTGAGATGGAGGCAATGATCGATGCATTGATTCCCATGGATGTCGAGACTTCTGATCCACCACTCTCTAAGTACATGTTCAAATGAGTATATATCATCATTTAAACATTTCTCCTCTCGAGAAAATGTTAATAATATCTTCTGACATTATTTCTCCCTTCTCAAAAGAAAATAGGATTTTCTTTCGTAGTACAAAGACTTTCTGCCAATCATCTTGGCTACAAGAGTAGTAAGATTAGAATGATGAGTATAGCATGAGACCTTATCCTTGTTGTTACAAAAGATATATCAATCTTTGCTTACAATAATTTAAGGGATGTAATTTGATGATGAATATCTTTGGGCTTTTATTGATGGATACCTTGATGATAGTAGTGGAGTGAAACAATGGTGAGAGTATGTTTGTAGGTGGAAATATGATCCTGATGATGTATTGCAATTGACTTGATAGAGGTGGAGTGAAACAACAGTGAGAGCATGTTGGTATGTGGAAATATGATCCCGATCTCACTAGATACCATAGTAAGATAGAGATTGATAAGGATCTTGTGATGTGATCTTTGGGAAGGTTGTTGATGAATACACAAAGTGTAAAATAACAAGTGATTGATGAGGAATTTCAAGCATATTGTCTTTGAGAGGACTTGAAGAGTTGGACATAACATCTTCAGTAATAGCAGACTTGAAGAGTTGGATATAACATCTTCAATAATAGTAGACTTATTATCAGTGTGCTTTGTTATCCATACAAAGTAGTTTATACCAATGTGCTAATGCATTTCTTTGTACTTTATCCATTCCTTTCCTCTCCTTTGGAAGGGCAAGATAGTTTATTGATTTGAGAAAGATATAATTTGTAGATGATGATTTGGGTAAGGTAGAAGGTAGACCATTTTATGATGATATTGAGAAAAAATTGGAAGAGAGAGTACTTGTGGTTGTTGATGAGGTTGTTGCCATGTAAAATAGAATGATAATTGAAATTTGGGTATACAATTAGAGCAAGATGATTGTAGGAGGAAGATAACAATGTGAATTGTTGAGTAGGGTAGGATAAAAGGAAATGATGATCTGATGGATTGGGAAATAAATAAATATAGTGTGGATGGACTGTTATGGTAGGATAACATCATGCGTAGGGATTTAGGATTGCAAATTGAGAAGTAGTGATGTGACAATGAGGAACTCAAGAAGATAGGATTTTGATGTGAACGTTGAAACATTGCGAGAATCTCGAATGGGTAGGAGGAAGCCAAGAATGTGTGTAATTGCATTTGGTCAAGAGATTGTGACACACAGCTGAAGTGGAGTGTGTGTGTGACCATAAGAAAATGAGGATATTGAGTATATAGAGAAAGTGTAAGATAAGGATCAAGATATGATTTTGAGATTGAAATGCATTTTAGATAGTGAGTAGATATAGATTGATAAATGTAAGGAAATAGGATAGTACTCAGAGATGTAAGAGAAGTAGAAGCGATGTACTTGATGAGGAAGTGACTTTGGAGATTGGTAGAAATAATCCAATAAGAGTTGATAAGGAATGGTAGGAGTATCCATATTGTTAATTGAGAGAGTGACGATGTTTTGCCATCTGTCTTGAAGAATTCAATAGAGAGGCCACAGACATTGCCTTCTTGGACCTTGAGATGTAGAGTATGAAGGGCGTCCCCTTCTTCAATTGTTGTTCCAATTGAGATAAGAGTCTTCTATTTCAGGATGCAAGAGAAAAAGCCTCAAATTTGATGGGCTCCAATGTGTTAAAATTTCAAGGATTGTACTTTTCCATTGCAATTCTTGCACATACATGAAAAGTCTCAATTTTTGAGAACCCGAGAGTGTACAAAAATCCACAAATTTTACTTACCGAGTAAAGTCTTCACACATATATAAAAATCCCCAAATTCCGGGAGCAAATGTGTGCTAAATGTTTGGTATTTGTGGAACTGTGCTTGTGCACGTGTAACAGCTTGTAGACACCAAGGAAAGAAGGGAAAAAAAGGAAAAAAAATTTCCATTTAAAAAAAACGACTTGCCGACATGTCGGATAGCATGATGCCGGCGAATTGCTCAAAACTGTCGAGCAACACGTGACCTATGCCTGATTGGTGCCTCCCGCCTGTCGCCTCTTGTTGACGTGGAACTGTTACCTTGGAACTTACCCGTGATATGTTGCTTGACTGCCTTGCGCCACTTGACCTAGTTGTTGCATGGGCTACGCTTGCTTGCGCCAGATTGCAACTTGTTCTTGACTGTTGAATAGTCCCATGGCCTATTGTGTCATAGCTGGCCAAGCTTTGGAGGCTTGGTGGGGATGCCTTCAACTCTGATACCAGTTTGTGGTGGCCTACGCGCATTGAAGGTTCAATGTTCAGCAATGGCAATGGCATAGAGAGAGAGAGAGAGAGAGAGAGAGAGATGAAATGATATATTAACCTACAAAAGGCCAAAATGACCTATGAGACCATGAGTTACAATCATGTGTATGATGGTACAATTGTCTAGGCAAAGTATGTAGCACAAAGAAAAATAAGAAAAGAAACTAAATATGGCTATGTGTAAAACATAGAGCTCTATCTAGTAACAATGAGCTCCAAATGGTACAATCTCATGTGGGTATGGAGGGCCTAGCTCTAGCCCGAGCAATAATCCCATGTATCCGCCTATGAAGGTGTCGTCGGTGTCTGTGTCGAGGCCTAGGACATCTGGATCAGCTAAGCTGAATGGCTCGATCAATCAATACTCCTTGTTTGTGTGTGGACTGTGGTGGTGAGAGAGGCTCTTGTGTGGATTGTGGCTGTAACTATGTTGAAGTCTTCTGAGTCTCCTTTGCAAAGAAGTCAGTGAGCTGCCTCTATGAAGGGCCTCGGTGTCTTGGAGCAGCTGTACTCTTGAGGCACATGTCACGAAGCCGTCGTATCTCGAGAAGAAAGAGGCCAAGGCATCGCTGATCGGTAAAATCCATGACTCTGGATAGTGGTCCAAATCCATCTCTAAAGAGACAGTGGAAACGACCATGGGCCTTATAATACGCTGGCGGGGGGAGATATAAGGCTCCTCTGTCTCTGGCTCTAATTGGCATATCTGGCATATGTGCTCCTCTGGTGGGATGAATCTATATCTGCCAGTCTCAATCTCTAGCTGATGTGAGGAGGTGTGCAATTGGCCAATGGTACATCTAATCCCATGGGAAAGGTGGGCGAACAATAAATCCATCATTTGTAGTATGAAGGAAATGCTCGCGTTAGAAAGCTATCTTTGTCCCTAGCTCCTGCCTTGGCATCAACCATGTCTGCCTGATATCCAACTGGGTAAGATCCATCCTGATGATCTTGCGAATCTCTAACTTGCTCAGATCAAGAGATGGTGCATCAAGGGAGTATTGGAAGGGGGGTAACTTGTCCATGCTAAAGCCATGCAGCTTAAACCAGGTCGACATCTGTGCATACCAACATGAGTATCACCCTCTCTGGCAAGCTGCCTGGAGGACTCAAGGGCCAACCGTGCATATCTGTGTTTGGGTAAGTCCCATAGGCTATGTATGTATGCGATCGATCGGGTGAGGGTCTCTACCATAATCGATGTAGGTGCTAGCTTGGCTTTGATGATCTCATGTGGCACTGAGGCCTTACATCTGATCATCCTGGATATCATGGACACTAGGGGTTTCTCCATCGACCTCCATCCATCATAAGTGCGCCCTGATCTGCTACAGTGATCAAGATTGGGCCCCTATATCTGTACTCCATAAAATAGTGTGGATGTGACCAGTGTATCGAAGAGCCATAGCTTGGTGCGGGGTTCTTGGAATTGTACCTGTGAGCACATTCTCTCCAAACCACCTAGTGCTGTGTATCCGCGAGTCAGTCTAGTGTCTGCTGCCTCTTGCATAGAAAAGGTGGGCCCTATGAATAAGACTTACAAGTATGTATAAGAATCCACATACTCCAGGTCCTTAGATCCATATGTGAATTTAGGTGCTGATCTCGTGACCCACTGTGGTGTAGTATTAAATACCATCACCTTGGTTTTACCAAGTGTCTCTCGGTACTGTGTCAAAGGCTTTGCGGAAGTCCACAAAGCAGCAGTAGGTTCGTCGGCCATGGGCCCTTTCCTCCTCAATGATTGCTCTGAGTGTGAGGACGTGATTCAGTGTGGAGAAGCCTCTCCTAAAGGCAGCTTGTCCCTGTGCTCTAAGACCCCACATCTCTACCCGCTTGCTTAACTCATGCTCAAGGATGGAAGCATATAACTTAGCCAATGTATGCTCAACCATGGTAGTCCAATAGTTACTGGGTAGAGTAGGGTTCCCTGACTTGAGGATAGGCACAATAGTGTTCGTGCTCCAGCTTTTTGGTAGGCCTTCACACATGGCTCTGTTAAACATGTAAGCTAGGAATCCTGCCACCAAATATCTAGCATGCATGAAGTGCTCGGCTACTAATCCATCATGATCTTGTGCCTTTCCTCTGCTAAGTCTGTCAATGGCCTCTTGGACCGTACTTTCTGTAAAGAAAGTGGTGGTCTCTTTACAAGGCTCAAGTGGGTCAGGAAGAGGTGGCTGACCCTCCACAGTATAAAGACTAGTTTGATACTCCTCCCATATAGCAGTGGACGTAGAGAGATGCATGATGTGTGGATACAAAGAGTTGTACCTCTCTTAGGTTTTTGTGGTAGTTATATGTAAAGTACTAAAGTACAAGTGCTAAGGGTGTGTTCACACTCGAGCATGTATAAAAGGCACAATGGCCCTTTATTCCCAACATCCACCCTAAAACAATCAAGGTGGAATAGAATGCATCGAATTAGGACGATAATTGAGAAAGAAGAGTTATCGCCATGTACTTTGAGGTAATCGCCTTCCTTGCATTCTGGACCTGCATTTGCAATTGCCAAAGCTTATTGACATGCTCTTGCATAGAAAAAGACTTGTTGGGACTTAGAGTCCTCATCTGAGCCTCCAGAAACACCCGCTTTATCACGGTTATCCAATTATGCATTTGATCAAGCTCTAGTCATATCTCTTGAGCCACGGTCAAGTGCTTGATTTGAGCAATGACAGCTGGAGCGCAAGAGAAAGAAGAAAGAACAGATGTGAGCATTCAATTTGTGCCAATGTGTTTGTACCTTCATCAACTCAGCTTTCTCATTTGTAGAAAGGTTGGAAGGATCACAAGTTGGAGGATGGTCTATAGCCTTGGTCACGAGCTCCGCCAAGTCATAAGACTCCAAGATGGCAAACATCATCAAGTGCCAAATGGGGTGATTCTCTCCATCAAGCTTTTGAAATGAAGGAAGAGCTGGCAACATGGGGAGCTTACGGTCCATAATAGCTTAAACTCTATGTCAATTTCAGTCTACATTGTAAATACAATGACTTGCACAAAAACAAGGGCAGCTCTCTCTGACTTCACGCACGGTGCCGATGCTTGCTAGGGCTTCCTTTGTTTGTTCTCAAAGAGTTTCAACCATCAGAGGCGATGAAAACTCAAAATAAGCAGCAAAAGGATGAAAACGCAACCTTCCTCCTTCACGAACAGCAAACAACAACTTTGCTCTTCCTTCGTACACAACTTGCTGATTGTAGGCTCCAAAGGCTGAAAAAACTTTTGTCGCAAAGAATTCTCCTGATTAGGTTTGCCCATGGCCAATCAGCTCTTGTACATTGCTTTGATACCATGTTAGAGTGTAGCGTATGGAAAAGATTGAAAGACAATGAATGTGAGAGAAAGGGAGAGAGAAAAGAAACATAACAACACAGAAATCTGCAGTCAATGCATGCTGGAATGAAGAGGGCAGATGTACAAGGGCTGTTGATGTATCTCCTCAAGCAGAATCTCTCCCATTGACATGTGAAAAGCAAGTGAAGAAGGCAGCTACCAATGGGGCATAAATAGCTCGAAATAAAGGCATAAAATAATGCAGCCGGCTAGCAAAAGAGTGGTTGATTTGATCAGCAACCAGCTGATTACAACATGAATGAATAAAATAATCAGCGTTGACTAGCTTGCCTTGTGGCATAGTTGCACAGTGACTGCTGAAAATGCCTACTAATTGACAAGAAAATTGCAGAATGCCATGCCCTATGAGAGAATTGATCGTACCAACTATATCCTTAGAAATGCTGGTCAAGGGATGGCTAACCGGACAAGACTACAATTGGGCCTTGTCAGTTTCGCTGGGTCATGGCCTATATCCTACGTGAGAACGCAAAGACTAAACAATCTCCAACATGTATAATAGCTCCATACAAAAGAATTCACACTTGGGTAGTTTGGCAAACAATTTTTCTTGTCCTAAGAGACTTAAGATGATGCACAAATGTTTGACATGTTCCTCCATTGACTTATTATAAATAAGAATGTTGTTGAGGAAAATGACTTCACTTTTTAAGATATGGATGAAATAAGTCATTTATCATGTGTAGGAAAGTTGTGAGAGCATTGGTGAATCCAAATTGTAGGACAGAAAATTGATAATGTCCATATCACGTTCAAAATGTAGTTTTCGGAACATTCTTCAAAGCAATTCGTATTTGATGGTATCTGGACCTTAGATTGATTTTGGTGAAATACTGCTCACTATAAATCTGATCTCTAAGGTTATCCATCTTAGGCCACATATACTTATTTTTAATGGTTACCTTATTGAGACCTTTGTAATCAACACAGAAGCACATCGTGCATCCTTCTTTTTTGCGAGAAGGACAGATGCAGCCCATGGGGATTTACTTGGTTTAATAAAACCCTTAACTAAATAGTCTTGAAGTTACCTAGCTATCTCACTCTTCTTTTTCGGGGTAAATCACTAAGGTTGCCAAGAGACGAGATGGCTATTGGGCAACATTTCAATCTTGTGGTCTAAGATTCTATGAGATCATAAAAGTCCATTAGGTAGCTTGGATGGAAAAACGTCAATATACTCATCTAATATTGAATCCAAATACTCATTTACATTTGAATTCATGTTAAGATTATTACTAAAAGAGATTGAATTACATTGAGAATCAAACAATTGAACTTTTTCAACAAAACAAATATAAGTTGTAATACTTGGATTGGAAAAACATTGAGTAAAATCTATTGTTGAGATTATATGTACATTATTTTTTGTGATCTTAGAGGATAAATAGGCCTCGATTACATTGAAACGACCATCAAGCTCAAAAGAAAGTATTGATTTTGATAATTAATATAGAAGAAAGAAACATGCTATGCCAATAATGATATTGACATGGTTAAGACTTATAAGTTGAAAATCCATGATTTGATGGTATTATTAGATCAAAAGATCCAAATTCAGTACAACCTGGTTCCAACAATCCACGGTAGGGTTCTCTGCATATTAAATGCGATAATTTTAGTTAATGGGTATTGTGTGGAGCCATAGTCTCTACATCAAGTGAGAAGAAATAAATTTATGAGTAGAACCATTATCAAATAAAATTATAACTTCTTGGCTATATATATATCCAATGACCTTTAAAAGGTCATGCCAATCAAAAGTAATTTTATTAATTGGAGTACTATTGCTATTGCTAGCATTAACAAAACAATCTTTGAATAAAATTTCAGAAGATATACCTTTTTTTTTGCAAGTAAAATGTGGTTGATTATATTACTAAAAAAAACTGATTACAACATAGTGCTCATGCTCAACAGATTAACTGGAGCTGATGCAAAGTCACCAATACATCATGTATACAAGCCTCTCAAGGCGGTCTAGGGGGGATGGAGGCAAGAAGCCATGGGGGGGAGGGGGGTATATCGCCAAATGGGGCTGTCTGTCTGCATCACAAAGAACAGGCCCTGGCCACCCCAGGTACGCATGAAGTGACCACGGAGCTCTTGGCGAGCCCTGGACTTGCCCCGCACCTGATCCCATCGACCGCAGAGGGAGTGAATGATGAAGGTCCATAGCTCCGCTAAGGTCGCAAGTGCTGAAAGTCTCTCTCCACCGAAAGCCACCTAGCATCGCGCCTTCCAGATATGCCATCTAGTAAGACTCCCTATGATCTCCCATATCTCCGAGCGGTCTGTTGTGGGCTCCAGTACCTGGCGGATGGGTAAAGCCTCCAGACCGACCACTGCACATGACCCTGGCTCGATCATGAATATCGTGTCCTGTATCCCAGCCTCATACAAAAGGTGACGGCCCTGGCTAACTGCCTGCCAACAGAAAGCTCCCCATGAAATACATCCAAGGCTGGGGGCTATACGTCGAAGGATACGGCATGCTTCTCTCCACACAAGCTGCGTCTCCTCACAAGACCAAAGGCAGTGCTTTGGGATTTCCAGAGGCTGCTGTGTGCAACGCTTACAACCTCCCTCCTTCTGCATCTGGGCAAGCCAACTTCCCACCACCAAACCTCCATGTGGCACCAGCCATAAAAAATACGACACCCTCCTCAGCCTCTAGCTATTCCATAGGCGGCTCTAGAAGGTCCGTCAGAAGGGCTCCGTGATGTTGTGCTCCGTCCAGTGCCTACTGCGTGATGGCGCCCAGTCCATATTCTCCTACATCAGTACATGTCTGCCAATCCTGGCAGTATACTCTAGGAACTTAGGTGGCTTTTTGGCAACTGTAGAGGCCGGCCATAGCCGCTCTCCTGGATCCCACTCCAGCTCATCAAGTGGTCTACCCTCCCAGATCCAAAGGCGCCACTCCTTGAGCTCCATCCAGAAAACATAGGGGTCCAGTCGCCAAGTCTTCCCTTGAAGACCCACCACCTGAATCCTCCTCCATGAAAGGGTGGCAATCTCCTCATCTTGTTGCCCTTTGTCAAGGGCCAGACATCCCCCCTCCTGAACGGCAAAAAAGGTCCCCTGGGGGGCACCACCCACTCTACCTGCCACCTGAAGAGGGATGCGTGCTGGAGAGAACCTGGCTGCCCATACCTCCCCGGCCTCTATCGGCTCTCGTATCGGGGGGGGGGGCAAGCCACTCCGGAGGTATTGCTGCATCTATCTCTCTTCTCCTCAACTCCACTCCTCTCGTGCACCCTGATACTCGCTGTAGCACCTCCTCATCTGCCATCCTGTATACCTCTCGCCATGTCTTGATGGAGCAAGCTAGGCCGGCCTCCCACCCAGCCCATTGGATGTGGGGGCACTCACCTATCTGTGCCCCTTCCCTATCTTTGATCTGGAGGTTCCAGATCACCGGCTAACGGTCTATTTCCTCTTGGCAACTTGGGGGGCTCTGGATCAGGGCCTTACGGAGGCCCTGCCACACGCGGAGTAGGCTCCGCAGGAAAGGTATTTGGGGGGGTGATCTGGGCTGAAGTGAAGATGCATCTCAGGGATGGCCTCCACTCACCGCCAAGCCTCGGTTTACAGTCTTGAAGGCCCTCTTGCAGTAAGACCTTCTAGGTCTGCCCGCCTGGTGTGAGACCGCGCACAACTAGCTTGCCCATGAGGGCCATACTCTGATATTCTGGGTCTATGATCCCAAGCCCTTCCTCTGATCGATGTCGTATGATGGTTGCCCACACCACATTGGCCCTGGAGTCTGTGGAGCCATCAGACCCAGACCAAAGGAAATTCCGCACTAGGCGGCGAAGCTGCCCTACGCACGATGAGGAGAAACACCAACACGAGGCGATGTACCAGGCTGTTGCTAGGAGGATCTGGTTAACCACCAGGGCTTGACCGGCTAGTGAGAGGCGAACCGTGCTCCAGTAGGTCAGTTTCCTCTGAATAGAATCTAGAACAGGAAGAAACTGTTGGGCATGAGTCATATCAAGTCCCACCTGGAACCCTAGGTATCGGACGGTCTGCCTTCTGCTCACCCATCTAAATCCCAAGTGGACGCCTCACTCCGTGCTAGAGTCCGGGTCTGTGAGGAAACCAACCGACTTTCGCCAGTAGCCAGCCTCATTCTCTCCAGCATCACCTCATCGTCCTCTATGTAGAGGCATGTATTGTCTGCGTACTCTGAGTCTAACAATTCAGTCTTCTCTCTTACTGGAAGTCGGAGGCCGTGTAGTCCGCTCACACGTGACTTGAGGAAGTGAGACATCGCCTCTGCGAAGAGTAGGAACAGGTATGGGTCCAGGGGATAGTCCTGTCAGACCGATCTCTCCAGTCGAAACTCCTCCCTCGCCTTCCACCTATGAGAACCCTGTTGGTGGTTGATTTGTACAGGCCGGAGACCCCGCGAATCCAAGCGTGGGAAAATCCCAACTTCACCATGGTACCCTCTAGGAAATCCCCCCACCCTGTCATAGGCTTTCTCAAAGTCCAAGAGTAGTACTGCCAGTCTCTGCCCATTGTATTGAGCCCACTCTGTCGCCTCAAAGAATGTCTGGTGGCGATGGCGTTGGCGAGGGAGGGAGACGATGGTGCTGGCGCTGGTGGCTGGTGGCGAGGGAGGGAGTCGATGGCGCTGGCGCACGACGAAGTGCCAGGACAGGGGCGAGTCGAGGCGTTACGAACAGGCGGGGGCACGACGAAAGGCAGGCGGAGACACAACGACGTAACAGGCAGGAGAGCGTTAACCTTCCCTAGTTGTTCTATTGAGAAGATATACCTAGAGCTTTAAGAGTATTTATCGAAGTCTTGGAAATAGACTTCGCTTTTTTGTTCTAGGGACACTCGCAATTACCACGAAAGTAACATGTCTAATGGTAAGTGAAGCAACGACCCTTTGAGTGATCCTCGTTATGAGTGACCTTGTGCTTGTTGTCCTTTTTCTTATGTAACTCCGAAGATGATTGATGAGTTGCCACCAAGGTAGGTAACTTCTTTGATATAAAGACCGAGGCAACTCAATGGGAAGCCCTAGTTGACTAGCTGCCCCTACTTGTAGCCAAAATAGAAGTTCGGTGGCAATCCAAAAATATATTCGCATGTAGATCAGTGCTTGAGGATTGTCTAAGGCCTTTGTTTAATATAATAGATCTTTAAATTCTTGAGGGTACATATCCAAGCTCTTTTTCTCTATATTAAGCTCAAATAGTATTTGGAAATTTTCAATTCAATTATTGGTCACAAAACGTTTCCAAAAAATGGATCAGTTGGAATTGAAGAGGCAATGTCCTTATGGCTATGGGCATGAATGGGAAATGGGGAGTGCATACCTAGGCTAATTGCGTTGCATTTGTTTTACTTGAGCTTGGAGATTCGCCATGAGGGACCAATCTCCAATAGATTTGAAAGAAGAAGAGGCTTTGGGATGTTGCCTATGTGTGCAGGTTCAGGAGAAGCTAGACAGGCATCCTCCATGTGTTGAAGTTGAGTGGGAATGGGCGCATCAAAGGGAGATACTCTGTGAGAAGACATAGTATTGATAAGAGAAGAGGTTTTGGAGAAATAGAGAGAAATGATGGTTCGGAGATCAAAGAGGGCAAGAGAGGGAAGCAGTAACAATTAATAGTAACGAAAAGCCGTTTGCAATTAATGTAGAATTGAAACTATTGACTTTTTTTTTAAAATGGACATGTGGAGGGGCACATTTGGGGCAAGAGTAAGAAAAAAAAAAAGCTACACACACACACACACCCCAAGAAAGAAATTTATATGTGGCCATCCAAAGATTTGACCACACAAAACATTCAGGTGGCTTGCTCTCCACATCTAAACGCAAAGAGAGGAATCAACCCCCCCATCCCATTGCGACGCAATGAAATATATATATATCTCCATTTGCAATCATTACAATGAGTTTATCCCTTCTCTCTCTCTCTCTCTCTCTCTCTCTCTCTCTTTGTGTATGCTTGGCTAACTTCCTCTTTCTTCTATCAAAGGCATTTTACTCTCTCCCCGACATCATAGTCATTCTCTCTCCTCGATGACTAACATTGATTGCCATGTTTATGCTAACATTTAATCCTAATGTTTAAATTAAAATGAATGTTAGCATTAAATGATAAAATAATGATAACATTTCATGTTACATTATTATTAAAATTAATAACAATAACATTAAAAATTAAATCGACAAAAATTATTGTTAATCAAAACTTTGCTGCTTATCTTTGCTACAAGATTTTGGCTTCGACAACGCTCTGCCATAGCCTTGGAGTATTAGCTCCTTGGACTCCAATCATTAGAACTACCGAAAATTCGTACGTACAAGCATCACCATCTCAACACAAAACCCAAGCATGAGTATGAAGCAAGAAACGTATCTTGCTTTTGTACCCACCACTTGCAACACATGCCCCCCATGCACGCCTCTCCCACAAGGGGTGTCCCATATGACCCTTAACAAGATAAAGGCATACATGTTAGGCATGAAGCATCACAATTCCGTGTGCAAGAGTGGTTTTGTGTACATCATTGAATCTGGCGTCGTCCTTTTGCAAGTTGATGCTTTGATACCAATGAAATGTTCCCCTAGGATCCAACTTGCACATGAAATACAATGCAAGCTAAACTCACAATAAAAGGGACAGGACATTAGACTCATCTCCCCATAGAGCCAAATGGGCTCACCCATGAGCTCGGGAGATAGTAGCACTCCGGGTTACAACCACATCCCAAGGGTTGGCATCCCATATCACCAACCCACACCATCCTAGTGTATGGATGCGTTGACCAACATGCCAAGAGTCCAAGAGTAGTGATCACACAAAGAATGTGCACAAATAGGCCTTAAGTCCTATTAAATAGGACTTGGTTGCTCTAACCCCGAAGCGTCCTTAGTGCATTCATACTAAGTCACTTCGTGAACCACCATGACCAATGCTACTAGCACCCATTCGGATGTCGAGGGACATAACAATAATCATTGCCTTTGTAGTCTTGGTAGGTTAATGGGTAGTTGATGTGCATCCTTTGCTTGCTATCTTGATTGCTTTGGGATGGCACGCCTTCTGATAAAAGAAAAGGAAGTTTGGGCTTAGGCTCATACAACCTCTTTCGGTCCCAATTTTGGGTGTGAAAGGGGACGTTGAGCTAACAATGCATTGGATTTATTAAAACAGCCCCAAAACTCAATTAGTTAATGAATTAAATTGGAGTTTGGGGGTTAGTATGTTGCATTGAGCATTGTATTCTACTCAATATTCATTGATTATCTTTCACTGTGTTCATTGTCTCTGGGTTACCCTTACCCTAAGTGTGTTCTTTATTACTTTGTGTATTTGTTGTGCTATTGTTTTTGTGTTTTTTGTGGTAGAGTATTGCTTTATAGATGAATCTTGGCAATGGAACCATGAAACTAGCCTTCGTTCTTGGCAAGGACGGTAATGACCTGATTATGCACTAGTTATAGAAAACAAGAGAACCCAAATAAATTGAAATGTAATAGTTACTGCCTAATCTTGGTCCCAAAATTGGTGACCCTTGCGGCATTTCTTTAACTTATATTACGAAAGGTTGAAGTACATTGAGAATATTCAGTATGATCTGCTTCAATCTTCAATAGATCTTGCTGTCCATAACAACCAGTGAGCCTTCAAACACATTCGACCATTGGTTGACTTGGAAATTGGCCTTCAATTCACTCCTTGAATGACAAATTTTGCCCCTAGCTGGCCTCTTGAAATTCCTTGAAATTCCCCAATTTCAGTTGCAGATTTTCAGGTACTAGGCCTTGAATTCTGAGCATGCTTCTTGATGCGGTTTTCAAACCTCAAATTTTGTTGTAAAAAGATTTATAGTAGTGAATCTCTGGATTCCACACCTCAATGGCTGAAATGGCTGAAATAACTTGAGAGATGTCTGGAAAATGAGAGAGAATGCTGAGAAGAGAGATAAATTTAGACTTTTGTCATGCAAAATGGGCCGATTTCTGTTGTTGCACAGATAAAGCATCCCTTGGAACTATTGCCTACAGCCAAGAGGTTTTAACCTGCCCACAAACTCCAATGCCTAGCTGTTGCGTACTGTTCTAGGGCCTCGGGCTGGCCTTGCTTGCCCTAGGTGGTGCTCTTGTTGGTTGCAATTAGGCTTGGATTGCTTGAAACCTGATCCAACAGACTTCTCCCCAATTGGTCAAACTTAGAATTACTCTCTCCTCCTCTCAGTATTCAACTAGCCTCCTCTCACCTGCATGGGCTAGTTTTGCCAACTTCTAATTCCATTTTCCAGCAATTTTCAGCGAAATTAAATTAATTGTCTGAATATTAATTGTGAAAGATAATTTAAGTATTAAATCTTAGTGAAAAAATAATTTCACCAACCAAGAATTAAATTGGTTAGGCAAATTTGTCACCCAAGTATTCGTGAGCATTTATTAACCCTTGAATTGGCATGAACTAGTTAACTAATGCCTAGTTCCTAATGTCACGAGAGACATTAAAAGCTAATAAAATGATATAAGCCGAAATTTGTCACTAGATACTACCTAGTACCTATCAAGTACAACTTATTACAACTTTTGTCTTTGGTACCAACCGATATCTCAGGGTTTGCACAAAACAAGTAGAGTGTGGCCTCCTCTTCGTTGATCCTCCCCATCCTCTCTTTTGGCGATGATAGCATGTGGGAATGCACAATGGAAGAAGAACACGAACCTAGAGAGAGAATGGAAGAGAGAACTGATATAAATACAGAGAATAGAAGGAGAAATATACATTCATCTGAAATGAAATGCTGAATACACATGTGGACCAATTGATCTCTGAATGCTTCTTGAAGTGTCAGTGAGGTCACCGCATTATGTTGATGGCAGAGAATGCACCGGATGATGGAGAGAGTGCTGAACCTGCAAGCACTGAAGCAAGAATGTCTAGCTGACTGTGGGGAGGGGCTGCAGCAGCCCCTCAAAAACTGGCCAACTGCTGCATATCCATGCCAAAAAACTGACTGACCAGCATTTAATGCTGGTTATGTGGTTAAACTGTGGAAAATGCTGACTGGGTAGCTGCAGTTAATGCAGCAGTGGCCTGCTGGAACCTGATTGCCAGCCGTTCAGTGTGAATGCTCAGGTGGGCAGCATTAAATGTGATGGTCCAACCCTCAGAGACCTGCTCGGGACCCCTTGGGGAACCCGTCTAGGCCCCGGGGCAGCACTAGACCCTTCCTGTAACTTTTGCATTTTGACCCCTCAACACGTTACGGGGCACCCCAACACGTCACGGAACTTGACACGGAACATAACACGACGCGAGATTTGCACAAGGGCCCATCTTGGGGGCTTCAAGTCATATTCATAGATAGAAAGCATTTACAAGCTTGCCGGGGCTCAGTAAGGGACCATGTCACGGTGGGTGGGTGGAGCTATCGGAGCGCTCCCTCACCCCACGGTGTTGGCGTCGTGTCGCAGCGCGTTGATAGCTCCACCCACCCACCGTGACATGGTCCCTTACTGAGCCCCGGCAAGCTTGTAAATGCTTTCTATCTATGAATATGACTTGAAGCCCCCAAGATGGGCCCTTGTGCAAATCTCGCGTCGTGTTATGTTCCGTGTCGCGTTCCGTGACGTGTTGGGGTGCCCCGTAACGTGTTGAGGGGTCAAAATGCAAAAGTTACAGGAAGGGTCTAGTGCTGCCCCGGGGCCTAGACGGGGTCCCGAGCGGGTCTCTAAGGGTTGGACCATCACATTAAATCAAACTGCACTGGCTGGAAATAAAGGACAGCCAGTGCGAACACGGTCCTAAACAGTCTAAAACTGAAATGCATTCTAATACAAGGGCTGGAAACAGTTGCTGCTCTGTCTATGTCAGGCTGTTGGAGCTCACAACTAGGAGATGACAGCATGCAATAAAAACAGGCTTACAGCTTTTGACTCATATTCCACCAAAAGGACATATAAATGGTTCTTTAGAAATCCCATTTGATTGTTCTTCACTTGATGCTGTTGATAAACCTGTATGTTTCTTTTTTAGTGCTGCTGAGCTCAGTGGTAGCATCTCCCGCTTCTAAATTTACTGAATCTGAACATTGGATTCACCAGGACAGTTTGACCTTTAGAGGCTTTTCTTAGTTTTATCTATTGGAATTCCTCCTACCTTTTATCATCGCTAATGCCCTTAGCCGGCTTAAATTGTTTCTTGTTGTTAATACTGTTTCATAGCTGCATCCAAGCATCATGTAAATGATGCTTGCTTGGACATACGCTCTAATAACCTTTTTCTAAAGACATGGAGTGTTGCAGTTGCTAATGTTGCATATTTAAAATATTTTAATTGCTTCTATGGAGCACTGTTCTATGAACATTCTCCTTTCAGAGCACTATTCTAGGAAAGCAACAGCTAGAAAACTTTGTTATTTGCTTTATAAAGATTGGATTACAGGTTTCTTCAATTGTCATGTTGCATTCAGTCCTTTGTACAAGCCAAAAATGCAAATCTCTAAGTCAGGCTCAAGGATGAGGAGGAGAAGAGTGCTATGGAACTAGAATAGGATGCTTTTTGTTGACAGTCATGAACTGCATCTAGCTTTCACATTAGTGGATTTAATCCTGACCCTCTATTGCAATAGAATGCAGCTTTTGAGCTTTGAATCCCGTGTTCAGAGTTTATACTTTGCGAGTGATATATCTGTAAAGATTAACAGTAGAAAGACATTCAGATTTAGTAGTCCAAATTCCGAAGTGAAGGCTAAAACTATATTGAATGCAGTTCTAATCATAATTATAAACAGCAATTGGATTTGTCAACTTGGACACATTACTTAAAACTAATGTTTTTACAGACTTAGAACCTTTTAGTTCAGACTAATGTTGTGGTCTGGCAATTTTAGAGAAGGGACAGTAAGTTAGAATTTAGTGATTGCTGTAAATGTAGTTAATTTCTTCCCATAAAATACCTGAACTTAAGTGGTACTATTTATGGTATCATTTATTCAGACTGACACAATTGTGGCATCGTCTCTTTCTTTTTGCGGGGGTTTTACTTTCTCTTGTATAGGCTGCAGTACTGGCTTTGCTGAGTTGCAACACCATTTTAGTCGGACATTGTCTCTATAATGACTTGAAAGGTACATGCATGAACATATTTACACTTCATCAACATTTTCGCTGGGTTTGTGTGAGCTACCAGCATGATCTTTTTATGAAACTGCTTTTTCCAGCTTTGAAGATTGACCACCTCAGAGTCATTGATACATCACTTATTTTTGCATTCCGCAACCGACCACAGACTTACAGTCCTGGGCTTAATGATCTTTGTAAGGTATAGAGATATTTACTGGTGAGGGATATGATGAAATCCTGACCATGTCTGCTTCAAGTATTATAGCGATTGATATGAAACATATTCATGCAGATAAAAGGTTGATGATTCTTTTTTGTGGTTGTACGCATGCTGAAAAAATTTGAAGTCCATCCCTAACAAAGTATAAGGTGACGAATGGATTCAGTGTCCAGTTTTACAACTTTCTGGAGTTCATGTTTAAGATATTTGCCTTCATGTTTTCGGGGCGAAAAACTGGGTGGAGAGATATAAAAAGTAGTTACATCATCCTGTGTTTTTTTTTTTTTGGTTTTGGTGCCCCAGGGGAGGGGGAGGGGGGTGGTTTGCTGAGTTTCCCCTTAGTCAACTTGAAAATAGCTAGAAGGGTGGATACAAAAAGAGGCCATCTGTATATTGGTAAGCATTCATCGAGTTCTGAGTAGCAGCTTTAAGCATATTCCTTATGATTTATCACTTCGACAGCAGAATTGCTTTCCAGTCCTGGATCTTTTACAACTTTACAAGCAAAGCCAACCAAGCAGCAGTTACTGTTTCTGTTTAAGGGGCAACTTATGAACAGGTGACTTCTGGACTCCTGAGGCTTGAGGCATCTAGGGCACTAGTTTTCACCGATCTTAGAGAGGGAACTTTCTCAGTACTCCAGTCTGCCTCATGGAGGATTAGGAAGAGGAGGCTGGAGAATTCAACAGCAATATGGTTGGTTTAGATGATTGTGAAGAGTTTGGTCCAGCTGTTTCCGGAAAGTTGAAATGCCATGTATACTTGTTTTCGTCAAAGGCACCTTGTATGTTCAAGGACTCACTCAGATAGGAATCATGGCTTGTGGTTGGGTCCATCAAAGTTTCCTCAAGGTGGGTCTACCTTGGAAGCAGACAAAAGATTTCTTATTAGAAAGCCAGGATAAGCACCCACTCAACATCTTCTCTTAAAACAGATAATCTTTCCACTATTGAGTGATAGGGGGTCAATCCTGGTATTGACCTGATTTGGCTTCCAATTGGGGTGGTATTCACTTGATTTCTTCCATCTGCGGCCTGTAACATGGAATTTCTTTTTTATTCCTATGTATTCTCAATCACTTGATTTCTTCCATCTGCAGCCTTTTACATGGAATTTCTTTTTATTCCTGTGTATTAGAAAGCTCCAATTGTCTTCAGGGTCTTAATTTCTTCCATCTGCACCACGCTATAACCTGTATTTAGAAATTAAGAATTTTGTATTTGAAGCTCCAATCCTCTTCAGGGTTTTCACTATGAAGTTGTTAAGATGACTACAAGTGAATATTTCAAAACTTACATCCAGTATTTGGTTGATAATGAGGTAAAATGTTAAAGGTTTTAGCTGTTCTTTCCAGCCATTAATAGAGTGGTTGCAATTATTTCTTTCCATTGATCCTCTTCACACATAAGAGGACACCTCCTTTTCTTACATTTGTTTTGTATTTTCTTTCAGCTTTTTTGTTTTCAAGCTTTTACCATTTCATTCGTTTCCTTTTTAGGTTTGCTCAATTGACCTCAACACTAAGTGGATCTGCAGATTTTGCCAAGAGGAGGTGGAGAGTGAGGAGCACTACATTTGCAGATGCAGAACCTATAGTACAATAGTTTGAGCTAGATAACCCAGGTTATTTGGAGGAGGCACCTCCCTTGCACTAGTCATGGAGTCCCTTGACCAGTGCTGCTTGGGTCAATTCCTAGTTGAGATTCAAACACAGAGAGAGGTGATAGTCCAGAGAGCTGAGGAGATTAGAGTAGCACGCCAATCGTGGATATTGGGTAACAAACATAGATGCTATATCAGAGAGAGATAAGGGAGATCTGTGAGGCAACATGAGCATCACATGACATTGCTGAGGGCTCAAACCAGATTCTATCCCCATACTATTTTATTAGGGATGTATGATATACTTTCTTGAGCTAGAACACGCTTTATAGCTGATTAGCAATTTTAAACAGCCCCAAAACACGCTTAATTAATGAAAAACACAAATTTGGTGTGCGATTCAAGAGAGTTTCAGTGGTCCCCCAAAACCCTAAGTTTTGGGGCAGCCTTCAACATCTATAAATAGACGGGCCGCCCACCATTTAGCCTCATCCTTTTGTGCAGGTTTCTCGCTCTACAGTGTAGATTTCAGCCATTAGTGACCTACCATCTACTATCCAGCCATCACCGATTGCAGCCTATCACTATCTAGCCCTAGGTGACTTGTTTTCAGCCATCACCTTGTTGTTTGGACTTCTCCATTTGCTGCATTATCATAGCACCTCATCAGCCTGCGTTTTTAGCATTTGGTGCTAGGCAATATGCTACTGCCATCTCTCCCACCAAGTGATTGGCCGCAGTACTTGTGTTTTTGTTGTCCAGTTGACCGTCTACATCAGCAAAACATCTCTCCTGTTGTTGTCTCACTTTCTTGACACTCTGCTGATCAGCATTTGGTGTTTCCCGTACCTTGACACTCCGAATGGTAGTCACAACACTTGGGATCCGTCTTCGGTGGACGTCACTTTCCAACATTGCATTGCTCTACCCTTGGGCATTCTGTACATTCATTTACAACATTCATTCACTCTAGAGTTTCTTCTCTCTGCGTTTGTCTCTGTGTTTGAGTTTTTAGTTTTTGCATTTTGTGTTTTGCGTTTAGTGTTTGAGTTTTGCTTGTCTTTGTCTAAGTCTTTGCATTTCAGTCTTGGTCATACATGTTGTGTTTTCTCAGTGCAAACCCTAGCATATCTTCACATGGCATCAAAGTCAATGCTTTTCTAAAGAGCATCCTACGGTGATTATGGAGGCTAGTCTTTGTGTGAGACTCACACACGACTCGATTTTGACTCATAATGTCTCAGCCACCTTCTTCGGATCCTACACCCTATCAAGCTTCCATCATTGGCGGTCAATCATCTTTGCCAGAGCCTTATAGGCCACTGACAATAAGGTGATCGGTCTCCACTAGGATAGCTCCAACCGGTCTCCCCCTTTGGGGAGAAGACTGATAAGGCCTGCCGAGAGCCTCCCTGGCATCTGTCCTGAGGTGAAGATCTCCTGGAAAGCCCTCAGTAGGGGATCCTTCACCACCTCCCAGTAGGTAGTGAAGAAAGCCTTAGAGAGGCCATCCTCCCCCGGGCATTTTTGCCCATCCCGTGTATGGAAAGCCTCCTCTAGTTTCTTCTCTGTGAAGGGGGCTAGGAGGGCATGTCCTATCTCCTCTGTGACAAGGGACGGGGTGTGATCCCATACTTGCTGTCTGCATCTCTGTCTTCTAATTGAAGCTGTCTCCTGCTGGAAGAGGCGCATGTAATAGTCAGTGGCAATCTCCATCACCTCATCAGGGCTAGAACGGGTCCTCCCATACTGATCCCTAAGGCTGCATATCTGCTCTCCTGCGATGCGGGGCTGGTGCACCTGGAAGAACTCCCTACACATCGTGTCCCCCTTCCGCACCCAAAAGGCTGCTGAAGTGCGGAAAGAGAACTCCGAGCGCCTCTCCTCTAGGCCAACAATGGCTTGCACGTGCATGCACCTCCTGTGCATGGAGGGTGGGGTCCCCTGGTGCCTCTTGCAATAATCTCTGCGTAGCTGCTAGGTCCCGCAGGAGTGCTCTCTCCTCCTCCCAACACTGCTGCCTGGCCTGTAGGGCTGCCTCTTGGCAAATTCTGCTTGACTCGGCTAGGATCTCTGCAACCTCCTCTGCTATCCTGTCCCTCTTAACCCACTCTCTAGTCCAAATCTGCTCTATCTGTCTCGACGCCTCTACCCTCCTATAGATCGAGTTAGGGCTCCGGCAGGATTGTGTATCTAGGGCGGATGCTGGGGGATCAAGTGCTAGGAGAACCGGGCAGTGATCGGATAATGTGGTGCCTGCCAACTACTCAATCTGGCCTTCACGAGAACCTCCCCACTCTCCCACATAAAACCTGTCCAACCGCTCCAACAAGGCTCCACCTAGCCGCCTTTCTCCCCAAGAAAAGTCCAACAACCTCTCCCTTCTGTGGAAGGCAGGGTCTTTCCAGGCATCCCGTGCTCCGACTGCAAGCAAAAAGACCTCCCATGCCTCCTGCTCCTCCCCAGCCATGCCCTGGTAGTTTCTTCCTCTGTCCTGTTGGTCCTCCAAAGCCTCCAGGTTGTTGAAATCTCCTCCAACAATCCAGGAGTCCACCTCTGGGAGTCCAGTTGCAATCTCCATCCAGAACCTGCTGCGTGTCCTAACCTCCATAGGGGCATAGATATTGAGGACTCCAATACACGAGTCCCCAATATCCAATTTGATCCATAGAACCCTTCCTGCCACTATCGTCCTGTGGTCTCGTACTCAAGTGCTGAGACTCGGGCCAATAGAGGTGCATACGCCTCCGCTCCTGTCGTGGGCACCTATGGCTTGCTCCCAGTAAGTATGCGAGCTGCCCGGAAGTACCTTCCCAACCTGCTGAGCCTAGGCGAGGGTGAGCTTGTGCTCCTGCAGAAGCAAGATGTCTATCCGTTCGGCAAGGGCAGGCTGCAACTCCTGCCGGACAATCAGCTTCCTCGAGCCACGTGCCCCACTGTAGTGGAGACTGTTCACATTCCAGGATGCAAGATGTAAGCTCATGGAGAAACCTGTGACTGACCGAACAGGCATCTGTTCGGTGTGGATGCTGCAGATGAGGAAGAGAGACTATGAGACATGCAAGTGCGTTTTGCCGCCAGTCCGGATGGTGAGCTCCAGTCCCCCATGGTGGCCCTCGGTCGGACCATAGGGGTGATAGATGCTCCAGGTGGTACTATCAATGCATCTATCAGCCATGCTGAAAAACGTGACTCTGCACATTGGTAGAAGCGGACCGCCTGTTCTGGGGGCCACTCGATCACGTCCCTCGGTGCTTTCCACTATGGAGGGGGCTCGAAAGATAATGCTCAAATGCGGGATGTCGGCGCCAGCCCATCAGTTAATGGCCATCATGCAACCTGGCCACTGTTGTGCGAACAGTGCTAATCCTTCATCTCACATCCACTGGGAGATGTGATCCACCACCTGACTCTTCAACTCCTCCTCAATTTGTATTGTCATCCACTCCTCTGAGTAAGATGATTGAAGAAAAAAGGCGTAGTTTGGTCCATCCGATGGTGCTAGTAGGTGGACCTTGCCCCTCCTTGACTTATGAACCACGAAGATCCCCACCTCTAGAGGTAATGGAAACACTTCGTGCTCTCTGCAACTCACAGGTAGGACCATGGGCCATTGCGAAAAAACTCTTGTGGCAGCAATTGTGCCTGTCTCGGGAAAGTATGGCGGGTGACAGGGGCACATGAGCTGGTGGCTGTGTGGACGGGGGGGGGGACTGCTGGTGTGCAGAGGAGGTAGGTGTGTGTAGCTCATCACCTCCTGTGGGAGGAGGGGGGGTGGGTCTGGGGGGGCTCACCTAACCTGGGTGCGGATTAGGGGGGGTGATGGCGGTGAAGAGGATCGAGATATGGTGGGATGGCTGGAGAAGCATGGCGGGCGTGGGGGCGGGGGGGGGGGGAGGGAGGGGGGGGGGTGGTGGCCCTGGCAGGGGGGGTTGTGGGCCAAGGTCAGTGGAGGGAGGGGGGGTGGGTGAGGAGCCTGTGGGAACTCAGGCGAGGCAATTTGTGGCGCATGTGGAAAAAGTGGGGGAGTGCAGTTGTGTCGGGTGGGGCAGACAGGGGAGGAGGCTGTGGAGTGCTTTGCCGAGAGGGGGCCGCTCATCCGCCATCACCCTGTTGACGAGGCTGTGCCTGAGGGGTTGGTTGCGCCCCCCCTTGCCGTCTCCCTCTCTGTCGCCTCTGGACCCGTGTGAAACCGTCAGCGTCCACCTGCGGACCTGTGGGCGGAGCCGCCTTGGCTCCGAAACGTATACAAACTGTTGCCTGATGCCCAAAGTCGTGGCAACGCAGGCATTGCCCTAGTTGCCCAATCACAATGACTTGCTGCCTAAAGGAGTGCCTGCTTGCCTCAATCTCTAGGAACTGTAGGATATTCTTGACCTCCTTCACTGCCACCCATACCTTTGGGACCCTGCAGCTGTCACTGCATCCGTGAAGGACGCGGGAAGGACAGTGCCGAAGAGCCTCCCAAAGTCTTCCACTAATTGGCGGTACTCAATCGCAAGGCCGGGGAAAAGAAGGGTGACCGGGTGCCGAAAAAACCTATTGTGGAGTGCAAACGTCTCCACAGTAAAGCCATTGTACCAAGGGACCATTTATATGACCCCCTTCGTGGATGCATATGGTGAACTGGCGAGTAGCTTGCGAGCTGCGTCTGCTGAACTGAGGCGGACCATGAAGATCCCTTGGCCCAATAGAACTGGGGGGGGCCAGGGCAGACGCAGGCAGTGCGCAGGGAGCTGTCGATGGGCCCTGGCGGGAAGGGGGAGAGATGGGCGCTGGTGGTTGTTGATGGCGAGGGGGGGAGTTGATGGTGCTGGTGGCTGGTGACAATGGCGCTGGCGAGGGAGATCGTCGATAGCGCTGAGAAGGCATTATGATCTCAAGAAGGAGGTAGATACACCTTCACCTTTACCATCTTCTTCTTGTTTTTGTCATCATACAAATAAAGAGTTAAAGGAGTACTCGTGCATCACGTATAGTCCAGATTACACTTTTCCAACGAGTGCTACTACTCCGTCTAGACTGATTGGTGACTGGCCATCTCTTTGATCTTGGAGGAACCATGACATTCGGTGTGTCTCGCGATTCATCTTCTTTATCTTAGCCAGGCTTTATGTCAGGTTCATATAACCCTTTCGAGTCGTATAAGCCAAAACCCTCTCTTGTTTCTCCTTTTGGTGTACAGGAGCCAGATGGTTTTCATTATGTTAACTTTCATAGAGGAGGCTCTTGAAGCAGATACCCTTCATCAAGTATGTCTCTACCATCTGTTTCATTTGAGCAAGTAAACCACATTTCTTAACTTCCTCCTATTTCACCACTATTTTCTCTACATTCTGATTTACTCACATCTTCATTCCAAAATCTTGGATTACATTCTACTTTGGTTCAAAGCATTGTTGGGGGTAAAGGCGCCTCCGTCTAGCCGACCGTGTATTACTACACTGACAGTACCTGCCACTGCACACTGCAAGTGACGAGTGCCCATCACAGTCACTTATTCTTTATTCTTTTAGTGACAATTTGAATAAAGGAAGGCCCGGCCACACATTGTGGTTGTTGGAGTTCCCACTTTTAAGTCTCTCTCTCTCTCTTAGCTCTTGCTCTCCATCCACCATAGCTCTCAACGCCAAGCTTCTTCCTCGTGGGTTCCGCTTCTCTTTCAACTGGTATTAGAGCAAAGGCATTGGAGCTTGCTCGGTATTCTCTTCAGCCTGGATTTGAAGAGCTTCAATGGCAGCCATGGCACCTTCATTTGCATGTATGTTTTGATCTCCCGCCTCCTCCTCGAGCTTCCAGACCTTCATCGCTTCTTCCCGAGCTGCATTGGAGCCCCCTCGACATTGCCAAGTGCCCTCAAGGCCTGTTGAAGACCCCCTAGCCCCCAGGAACAGACATCACATTTTTCGGCACATTTTTAGGGGGTTGGGCTGACCTGCTCCTGGCATTTCCTTGCTTCTCCTCGGCTTCCCGGCACTCTTGGCAACCTTCCGGAGCATTGCTTGATTCCCTGGCATTAGTGCTTGACTCCCGGTGATCGATTCGAGTGCTTACAATTCAGCCCTTTGCTGTATACACAGTCCCAGGACTGTCAAAACAGGGCAGCACTTGACATTTACTGTTTAATGCTTCTTGGCATTGTCCGTTTGATGCCTATTGATGCCCGGTGATGCCCAAATGTTATGGGATGCTATGTCTATGCTTTGGCATTGATTTGGAGCAAATTTGTTGGGGATAAAGGCGCCTCCGCTTAGCCACCCGTGTATTACTACACTGACAGTACCTGCCACTACACATTGCAGGTGGCGAGCGCCCGTCATAGTCACTTATTCTTTATTCTTTTAGTGACAGTTTGAATAAAGGAAGGCCCAGCCACACATTGTGGTTGTTGGAGTTCCCACTTTTGAGTCTCTCTCTCTCTTAGCTCTTGCTCTCCATCCGCCATAGCTCTCACCGCCAAGCTTCTTCCTCTTGGGTTCCACTTCCCTTTCAAGCACACCAGGGGTCGAATCTTCCACCTCCACTCCTAACAGTTTCTCTTTCTTCCTCCCATCATCTACCTACCCTCCATTCACTTCACCTCTTGGTGCATTGTGAAGCGGAATGCCATCCTTTTACACTGTACCTTCTACCTACCCCCACTTTATCCCATCCTTTTACTCTAGGGCGGCTATGATGGGCATTTCCCTCACTACCCCCAGACACTCACAAACCCCCACACAAGCTTTTAGACGTAGGGATATCCACTTGCCTATCCACCCTACTTCCATTACACATCTCTATCTCCTAGCACTACCACTCTTGTTGCCATGGCCGTGAATATCTTCACGGATAAGACTCATTTTAATGGGTCGAATTTCACTACTTGGTCAAACTTCATGCAACAAGTGCTCAAATCTTAGGGACTTTGGGACCTCGTTGTTAGTACCGAGTCTATGCAGGACCCTCAATTAGCTCACCCTGATCACATTCGTCTCAATGGAGAGCTTGCAATGTCATAGCCAATGTTGAGTTAATGCAGGTGTTTGGTGTTTCCTACACTTCAACACTCTGACTGGTAGGTCACAGCATTTGGGATCCGTCTCCAATGGACTTCGCTCTCCAACATTGCATTGCTCTGCCCTTGGGCATTTTGTACACTCTTACGTTCATTTATAGCATTCATTCACTTCAAAGTTTCTTCTCTCCGCTTTACAATTGATTAGCAATTTTAAATAGTCCCAAAACACGCTTAATTAATGAAAAACAAAAATTTGGTACGTGGTTTGAGAGAGTTTTAGTGGTCCCCCAAAACCCTAAGTTTTGGGGCACCCTTCAACATCTATAAATTGACGGGTCACCCACCATTCAGCCTCATTCTTTTGTGCAGGTTTCTCACTCTACCATACAGATTTCAGCCATCAACAATGACCTACCATCCACTATCCAACCATCACCGATTGCAGCCCATCACTATACTGCTCTAGGCGGCTTGTTTTCAGCCATCGCCTTGCTTTTTGGTGGTCTCCATTTGTTGCATCATCATAGCATCTAATTAACCTACGTTTTCAAAATTGGGTGCCAAGCGGTATGTCGCTACTATTCCTTGCACTAGCCGACTGCTGCAGTACCTATGTTTTTGCTATCTAGTAGGCGGTCCACATCAACAAACACCTCTCCTATTGTCGCCTTTGTTCCTCGATACTTTGGTGATCAATGTTTGGTGTTTCCTGCACTTCGACACCTCGACTGGTGGTCACAACACTCAGGATCTGTCTGTGGTGGACGTCACTCTCCGACACTGCATTGCTCTGCCCTTGGGCATTTTGTATACTTTTACATTCATGTACAACATTCATTCACTTCATAGTTTCTTCTCTTTGTGTTTATCTCTGTTTTAGAGTTTTTGCGTTTTGCGCTTTGCATTTAGGGTTTGAGTTTTGCTTGTCTTTGTCTGAGTCTTTGTGTTTTAGTCTTGGTCATACATGTTGTGTTTCCTCAGTGGAAACCCTAGCATATCTTCACATACCCTACCCATCCATCTTGATTGGGTGGAATTGGTATACGGATATCACTTAGCCACACAGCTAGACATATATACTGCATCCTCTTGTTGTATCTCAACATAGGCACTATTTTGTCTTGTACGTTACTTTAGGTTCCTTTCATAGTTTATCTCATTGATCATCTTTTAGTACACAATAGTTTGATGTCTAGTGACGATCAGTTTTGTATATGGTTTTGTCTCATGCGCCAATTTTGGCCTCAGAAGAAGACGTTAATATATCTGTATTTATATCTCTCTCTCTCTCTCTCTCTCTAGATGCTTTCTTAAATTTCTAATGTTTTGAAAACTCTCAAATGACTGTTGAAATGTATTGAAATTGGCCTTCGTGAACCTAAAGGATATTGGAACCTAATTGTAGACACATTAATTGTAGCAAAACAATAAATTTCAGCAACTTAAAAATACTCTTAGTTGGAGCTAGAATGCTCTTTCTCGATACAATGAATGTGTTGGCCCCAAGCTTGGTGCCCCTTTTGGTGTAAATTTGGATTACACAAAAATTTTCCAAATTGGGATACAACTTGCTGAAATTTCAGCGGTTTCTTATGATAAAATTGATCTACCAATGCTCAATGACCTTGGCATTGTCATAATTGGAATCAAATCTTCCAAGTAACTCTCTCCTCCAACAGGTAGGGGAAGGAAATGCCACATATCCTCTTTGATCTACATAGCATCCTAGCTTCTGCAGCACTGCATTGTGGCATAGCAACATGTAACGGGGAATGGGAACGGAGACGGGGACAGGGTCGCGGATGGGGGACGGCTAAAAGCAAGGAACGGGGACAAGGGATGGGATGCGGGAGGGAATGGCATACATAAATAGCATTTGAAAATGTATGCATGTGATTTGGTGAATGGATGTGTGGGCATAGTAATAGGGGATGCCCATTTTGTAGCTTCTAGTCCTAGTAACATCCCCATGTTAGAGCCCCCTCTCATGGTAACAAGGGATGGCAATTTATTATTCTTGTCCCTGTGGGCCCGTCCCTATTCCCAAAACTGGTCCCATGTTACTGTGTGTGTTGGTGAATATATACTATCAAAGAACATACAAAAAAACCACCCCCTAAAAGACACCCACTCCCAAAAAAAAAACTGTCAAAAACGTCCCCTAACAAGGGACGTGACAAGGGACGGGGTAGGGAACGGCCGGGATGGGGGGGGGACGGCTGTTGGGACAGGACAAATGACGTCCCCATCCCATTTTGGCATCCCCATTCGGGATGGCGTTCCCACGTTTTGGGGCCTCAAGACGGGCATTCCCTGTTACTATGCATTGTGGTCATCCATGAGGACCACATGAACCAAATATGCAAGTTGGTTCAACTAGGGATTTCTATTGTCCATGGCCGCTGGTGACTTGTAGGCCATATGTATTGTTGTTGCAAAACGATGGTTGGGCTTATGCATCCATGCCTATCTCCTCTTTGCTATCTCTAGAACATGTATAAGCTGTGTCTCTGTGATCAGTGTGCAAGCATATGCCTCTACTAATGTTGCTGTAAAGAAGTAAACGAGAAGGCCTATGGTGGACCCCTCATAATTGCTCATATGCAATCCTCTATGAAAGGGAGTCACTACAATGATAATAGTATGGACTTTCTACCAAAACTGCTCATTGGGGCACAGGTGCTGAGGAGCACCTTTTGTAGGTGAGAGAAGAGTATGGGAGAAAAGAGGGATCCAAGAAGGATCAAACAATCAAAGAGGGTCGGAGGAGGTGGAGGTAGAAGTATAGAGCTGGAAAAGGGGATGGGCTGTAGAATCCAAGGCTTTTCCATCCCCTCAAGTGCCACATAGAATAACATGAATTTAGAAACGTGCACCTAGAATGCGTTCTCACCATGCAAGAATGCATTAGATGCAACGAACAAAAGTGTCCCATTATTTTGTACGAATCTGTATGAATATGTACGGAAGGAACAAGTCTGTACGTCGTACACGGATAACTATGCTAATTACAGTGCTCCTACTCAAGACAATGACACTTGTGGGCCTTGAGCTTGGTGTGTCTTTTGGTTACACAGTTTCTCTATATTCAAATACAATTGCGAAGATTTTTATGGCTTTACACAATAAAATGATCTCCCAACATAAGTGCATTTTTAGACTTCAGTCCATTAAAAGCTAAAAATGACACCGAGGATTTACATGGGTTGAATCTTTGAAGTTAAAAGTATTTATGTGCTTTAAGCAGTTTTTATGTAGTGCTAAAAATGAGATTAATCACGAAGGGTTAAGGAACTTGACGGGGTCTTAGTTTTTTAACAGTCCTATCGTCAGTATTTAGTAAAGTTTCAAAACTATGTGCCAATTGATGCAACACATATAAAGGATGACTTGCGCATGGGGCTCCTAATGAGCTCGAGACTCGCCTTACACTTGGTCCCATGGGCTGCGAAGGGAGTGGATGATGGAGGTCTAGAGCTCTGCCAAAGTCGCCTGTACAAAACCTCCAAAAACCTCCTGACACCGCGCTGTCCAAATATGCCATCCGGTGAGACTCCCTATGATCTCCCATACCTCAGAGCGGTCTACTGTGGGCTCCAATACCTAGCGGATGGGTAGGATCTCCAAGCTGGCTACTGCGCATGACCCAACCTCAAAAAGGAAGATCGTGTCCTGCATCCTAGCCTCATACAAAAGGTGATGACACTGGTTGACTACTTGCCAACAAAAAGCTCCTCATGAGATACATCCAAGGCTAGGTGCTATGCGGCGGAGGATGTGGCATGCTCTTCTCCACACTAGTTGCACCGCCTCACACGACCAGAGGCAATGCTTTGGAGTTTCCAGAAGCTGGTATGTGCAGCGTTTACATCCTCCATCCTTCTGCATTTGGGCTAACTGATTCCCTACCACCAGGCCTCCATGTGCCACCAACTATACGAAATACGATACCCTCCTCGGCCTCCAGTTGTCCCATAGGCGGTGCTAGAAAGTCCGTCGGAAAGCATCCATGATGCTATACTCCGCCCAGTACCTGCTACTCGACAACGCCCAGTCCATGTCCTCCTGCATCAGCACGTGTCTGCCAATCTTGGCTGTGTACTCCAGGAACCTTGATGGCTTCTTGGCGACCCTAGGATCCCACTCCAAAGATGCCACTCTGTAAGCTCCTTCCAAAAAACATAGGGGTCTAGTCACCATGTCTTCCCGTGAAGGCCCATCACCCGAATCCTCCTCCACGAAAGGGTAGCTATCCCCTCATCCTGCTGCCCTCTATCAAGGACCAGACGCCCCCCCTCCTGAATGGTGAAGAAAGTTCCCTGCGGGGTGCTGCCCACTCTGCCTGCCACATGTAGGGGGGTACTTGTCAGTGAAAACTTAGAGGCCCATATCTCCCCGAGCTCTACTGGCTCTTGTATTGAGGGGCCAAGCCACTCTTGAGGTATTGTTGCGTCAATCTCCCTGCTCCTCAACTTGACTCCTCTTTGGCAATCTGATGTCTGCTGCAACACCTCTTCGTCCATCAACCTGTATACCTCCCACATGTAGGGGGTTCCAGATCACTGGTCAATGATCCCAAGCCCTCTCTTTGACTGATGTCAAATGGTGGTCGCCCACGTCACCTTGGCCCGAGAGTCCCTGGAATGGTCCAACCCGGCCCAGAGGAAATTCCACACTAGGCGGCGAAGGTGAGCAGCATAAGACGATAAGTACCAACATGAGGCGATGTACCAAGCCGTCATTAAGAGGACCTGGTCGCAAGGGAGAAGCGAGCCGTATTCCAATAGGTCAACTTCCTCCGAATAGAGTCGAGGATTGGGAGAAATTGTTGGGCAAGGGTGATGTCGAGTCCCACCCGGAACCCTAGGTAGCGGAGGTCTACCCTTTGCACACCCATCTAAATCCCAAGTGGACGTCCCACTCCGTACTGGAGTCCGGGTCTGTAAGGAAACCAGCCAACTTCCGCCAATTGATTTTCGCTCCTGTTGCAATACAAAACACCTCGAGAGCTAGTCTCACCCTCTCCAACATCAACTCATCGTCCTCTATGTCAAGTGTTGTATCATCTACATACTTGAGTCTAACAGCTCTGTCTCCTCTCTCATTGGAAGTCGAAGGCCGCGTAACCCACTCACACATGATCTAAGGAAGGGAGACATCGCCTCCACAAAGAGTAGGAACAGATATGGGGCCAGTGGGTAGCCCTGCCGTACCAATCTCTCTAGCCAAAACTCCTTCCCTCTCCTGCCACCTATGAAAACCCTACTGGTGGCCGATCTATAGAGTGCGGAGACCCCATGGATCCATGCCTGGGGGAAGCCCAACCTCTCCATGGTTCCCTCCAAGTAGTCCTGGTCTACCCTATCATAGGCTTTCTCAAAATCCAGGAGTAGTACTGCCAATCCCTGACCACTGTGTTGGGCCCCCTTTGTCACCTCAAAGAAGGTAAAGACATTGTCTAGGATGCTCCTATCCTGGACAAAGCCTTGGAGATGGGCGTTGATACTGAAGGCCACTCACGATTTGAAGACGGGTGACGTGGCTTGTAGCTGGTGTCTAGGGGTCCAAGCGACCCCGTAATTCGTCTGGGCCATCGCCCAACTTCAAGCGACCCCATAATATGCAACACATGGCCAGTGACATCCTTTCCCTTCAGCCGTAAATTTTTTGCCGCATCCAGCGTGACAGGGCAGCCTAGCTTTCTTGCTCGACAGGAAAGTATGAAAACTCCACCTTATCTTCCACGGCCGGTTTACTGTCACACTGCCTAATAGAAATCAGGCGGAGGAAATGCAGGGAAGTGTCCCATCCTTTGTTTCCAAATTTCTTACAATTTCTTTTCAATTTCAATTCTAGTGTATAGATGGAGGGGAAAGAGAGAGAGGGGGTAACCGAAGGCTCTAGTTCTAGGGACCATCCTATGGTGGATCCCCATGAAACTAAAATACAAGAAGAACACTGGGAAGAATTTTTTGCTACACGAGAATAATTTGATGATTTAACTGCTCGTGTGCAAGCACAGGGGGTTCAAATGGAGTTGCTAACTCAAGCACTCACCGAAATAAAATCCCAATTAGCCTTATTGCTAGAAAGGGATAAAAGTAAGGTAGAGACCTCAGATATTCCATCTTCATCGAAAGATCTAGATGTGACTATGCGAGACCCTAGGGAACCCCACCAAAAATTGAGGGACAATCCAGTGTTAAAAGATATAAAACCCCCTTAGTTTCATGGGGAGGAAAAAGATAGAAACAAAGACACTATCTTTAACTTCCTCCAAAAATGGGAGGATTTACACAAATTAAAGAATACTCCACCATATCTTCAAGTGTTGGAGGCTCGTTTAACCTTGGGGCTAAAGGCATATAAATGGTGGTGAACTCTAAAGGAGGCAAATAAAATACCTAAAACTTGGGCTCAATTTGAATCGGTCTTTTTGAAAGAATTCCTTCCTGAAAGTGAAATGGAAATAAATTGGAAAGATTGAGATTTTGTTAGACAAAAGGGAAGATCCTCAAATTGGAAGGAATAGATGAATTGCAAGAGACGAGGATTTATAAGGGGGCTAATAATGCCTATAAAAGAAAGTGAAAAGGAGTTCACCTAAGACGCTTGAAGAGGCAATTAAATTTGCATTAATCAATGAAGATAATACGCGTCTAGGTGCACTCACTAGTCTCACCAACACAGAGCCCAAGAATAAGGAATTTGAGACCTCAAAATTTGTAGGTAAATCCAAAAGCAAAATGCCATTCCTTAAGGGCAAGAAACAACCCTTTGAAAAGAAACAATATGTACGGCCAAAGCTAAGTCAAGATGACTTTGATAAGGCCAAAAAAGAAAGGCTTTGTTTCAATTGCCTATCTCGTAACCATGCTGCTTGGAATTGCCCTCAAAAGAAAAAGGGGGAAGATAAAGAAAAGGATAAGGACAAGGGCAAGGGAAAAGAGAAACAAATCCATGTAGTGTAGACCCTGGAATTAAAGGGGCATGAAAAGTATAAATCTTTAGAGATCTTGCACAAGGATGTACAACATAGGTATTGTATGTCAACTTCTATGTGGCAAGCTACCTTCGGGCCACATGATTTAGTTAGAGTGCATGGATCGATAGGTGGGAAGAGAGTTAGAGTCATTATTGATGACTCTGTCACCCGCAATTTCATAAGTTATACACTTGTCAAAAAGTTGAAACTTCCCCAACAAAAGAGTGAGCATCAATACATTGTTCGCATGATGCAAGGTTAGGATAACAAAATATGGGATACAATGATATCCAATTTGGAAATCAAGATCCAAGGATATAAAGATAAGCTTGATTTTCAGATTATGAATATGGAAAGAGCCGATATTGCTGTAGGGAGGAAGTGGCTATGGGGATTGGAACCATCCTTAAAGCGTAGTTATCATCATAATACACTGGAATTTGAAAGGGATGGTAAGACTTTTGTGATTTAAGGTGAACATGAAGTATCTGATAACCCTTTGATATGTTCCTTTGAAATTCAAAAGATGATAAAAAAGGAAGCTTGTGAGGTATATATGTTATGGTCCCTTCGTGTGCAGGACACTTTTACTTCTTGTAATATAAAGCAACAATTTTCTTATGTTTGTGAGTTGAATGTAAATAATGAATTAAGTGGTTTGTTAGATGAATTTAAAGATGTGTTTCCATCTGACTTACCTAGTGGCCTTCCACTAGATAGGGGTGATGTAAATCACCCAATTGACATAGATAGGGATATATACCCTGTTTCTAAACCACCTTACTACAGGCTAAGTGAAACACAGCACCAAGAAGGCGAAAGACAAATCAAGGATTACCTTGATAAGGGATTTATACAACCCAGCAATTCACCTTAGGCTTCGCCAATTTTATTGGTGAAGAAAAAAGATGGTTCTATGCGACTTTGTGTTGATTATAGAGCACTTAATAAGATAACGGTGAAGAATAAATTTCCTATACTCAGAATGGAAGATCTTTTTGATCAATTACAAGGGGCAAAATTCTTCACAAAGATTATCTTGAAATCAAGCTATCACCAAGTAAGAATTAAGGCCTAGGATGTTCCTAAGACGGCATTTGGTACTAGATACAGGTATTATGATTTTTTGGTGATGCCTTTTGGTCTCACTAATGCACCAGCTACTTTTATGAATCTGATGAATAGTGTGTTACGGCCTTATCTAGAACACTTTGTAGTAGTCTTCTTGGATGATATCTTGATCATTAGTAAATCAAGAGAAGAACATTTGGAACACTTACGGTTAGTATTCCAATTGTTAAGAACCCATTCCCTTTGTGCGAAGAAAACTAAATGTGAATTCTTCGCACAAGAAGTCAAATATTTGGGGTATATTATCTTGAAAGAGAGAATCAAGATGGATCCAGAAAAAGTAAGGGCAATTATTGAATGGCCATCTCCAAGGAACTTGGAAGAGCTGCAGATCTTCCTAGGTCATTCGAGATTATACCAAGTTAGCTGTTCCAATGACGGACCAACTTAAAGGGAAAGGGAAGAGCTTTAATTGGGGAATTCCCCAATTAAAGCTTCAGTACTATTAATTGTGGATCCCAATAAACCATTCGTGGTTGAAGCTGATGCCAGTGACAGGGTAGTAGGCACGGTCTTATTAGAAGAGGGTCGATCGGTTGCTTTTGAAAGCAAGAAATTAGACCGTGCAAAATGGAATTATTCCGTTTATGAGAGGGAGCTGTATGCAATAGTACATGCAATGAAGAAATGGAGACATTAATTGTACGGTGCCAAAATTTTGATCTTGTCGGATCATGAAAGCATTAAGTGGCTTAATGACCAACCGGATCTACAAGGGCGTAAAGCCAGATGGGCCAAACTCCTTCAAGAGTTCGACTATGAGATAAGGTATAGAAAAGGAAAGTACAATATAGTAGCTGATGCACTCAGCAAAATGCCCATCATAAATTAATTGAGTTTTACTCAGTTCACTTCCGATTTGCTTGAATCCTTAAAAGAGAAATGCCAGGTTGATCCGGCATATTTCAACATATGGGAACCAATAGAAAATGGAGATCCAAATGGAAGGGCCTTCACTGAGGAAGGAACATTTTGAAGATATTCAACAAGGAAATGGAGCATCAGGGGTTGCTCAAATGGGATTCAAGTGGAAGAATTTTACCATTGATAATGATTATTTACTCTACAAGGGTAGGATATGTGTCCCGAAAGATGAAGAAATAAGGCGCCAGATACTCTTTGAGTGTCATGATACTCCTAGTGCGGAACATCCACGAGTTAATAAGACTTATAGTCTTATTAAAAGGCAGTTCTATTGGCCTGGAATGAATAAGGACGTCCTTGACTATGTGGTCAAATGTAATAAATGCCAGGTTAATAAAGTTAAGATTGAAAATGGGAGGACTTCTCCATCCATTAGAGATTTCTTCGGGAAAATGGGAGAGTATCTCCATGGACTTTATTATCGCGTTACCCAGAACACAGAGGGGGCATGACTCCGTGTGGGTGATTGTGGATAGGTTAACCAAAATGGCTAGGTTTATTCCAACCTCAACTGATGTTAAAACACCAGAATTTGCTAGATTATTCATAGAGAACATATACCGATTGTATGGCCTTCCGGCAAATATAGTTTCTAATCGGGATAGAAAATTTGATAGTCAATTTTGGCACCTGTATTTAAGAAGTTGGATGCTAAACTTGGCATGAGTACGGTGGAGCATCCGCAAACTGATGGGCAAACTTAAAAGGGTTAACCAAATCCTTGAAGATATATTGAGAGCATATGTAAGTAAAAGGAAAACTAATTGGGAAGAATATTTACCAATAGCAGAGTTTGCATATAATAGTGCCAAACACTCTTCCACTGGATATTTATGTTAATGTATGGGTTTTAGCCCAGAGCTCCTCATA